>NW_027140357.1:2742354-3047060 GCF_036365525.1 Heterodontus francisci | reverse complement strand
CCTTGGTGCAAGTGTGTGTCTGTGTTACTGGGTATCAGTGTATGACTTTGTTACTTGGTGCAAGTGTGTGTCTGTGTTACTGGGTATCAGTGTATGTCTTTGTTGCTTGGTGTCAGTGTCTGTCAAAATACTTGGTGTAAGTATATGTCTTTGTTACTTGGTGTCATTGTCTGTCTTTGTTACTTGGTGTCAGTGTATGTCTGTGTTACTTGGTGTAAGTGTATGACTTTGTTACTTGGTGTAAGTGTATGTCTTTGTTACTTGGTGTCAGTGTGTGTCTGTGTTACTTGGTGTAAGTGTGTGCCTGTGTTACTGGGTATCAGTGTATGTCTTTGTTAATTGGTGTCAGTGTATGTCTGTGTTCCTTGGTGTAATTGTGTGTCTGTGTTACTGGGTGTCAGTGTGTGTCTGTGTTACTTGGTGTAAGTGTGTGTCTTTGTTACTTGGTGTCCGCGTGTGTCTTTGTTACTTGGTGTCCGTGTGTGTCTGTGTTACTGGGTGTCCGTGTATGTCTTTGTTACTGTGTGTCAGTGTATGTCTTTGTTACTTGGTGTAAGTGTGTGTCTGTGTTACTGGGTATCAGTGTCTGTCTTTGTTACTTGGTGTAAGTGTGTGTCTGTGTTACTGGGTATCAGTGTATGTCTTTGTTACTTGGTGTAAGTGTGTGTCTGTGTTACTGGGTATCAGTGTATGTCTTTGTTACTTGGTGTCAGTGTATGTCAAAATACGTGGAGTAAGTGTATGTCTTTGTTACTTGGTGTCAGTGTATGTCTGTGCTACTTGGTGCAAGTGTGTGTCTTTGTTACTTGGCGTAAGTGGATGTCTTTGTTACTTGGTGTAATTGTGTGTCTGTGTTACTGGGTATCAGTGTATGTCTTTGTGACTTGGTGTCAGTGTGTGTCTGTGTTACTTGGTGTATTTGTGTGTCTGTGTTACTGGGTGTCCGTGTATGTCTTTGTTACTGTGTGTCAGTGTATGTCTTTGTTACTTGGTGTAAGTGTGTGTCTGTGTTACTGGGTATCAGTGTCTGTCTTTGTTACTTGGTGTAAGTGTGTGCCTGTGTTACTGGGTATCAGTGTATGTCTTTGTGACTTGGTGTCAGTGTATGTCTTTGTTACTTGGTGTCAGTGTGTGTCTTTGTGACTTGGTGTCAGTGTATGTCTTTGTTACTTGTTGTAAGTGTGTGTCTCTGTTACTGGGTATCAGTGTATGTCTTTGTTACTTGGTGTCAGTGTATGTCAAAATACTTGGTGTAAGTGTATGTCTTTGTTACTTGGTGTAAGTGTGTGTCTGTGTTACCAGGTGTAAGTGTGTGTCTGTGTTCTGCGGATCAGTGTATGTCTTTGTTACTTGGTGACAGTGCATGTCTGTGTTACTTGGTGTAAGTGTGTGTCTGTGTTACTGGGTATCAGTGCATGTCTTTGTTACTTGGTGTCAGTGTATGTCTGTACTGCTTGGTGTAAGTGTGTGTCTGTGTTACTGGGTATCAGTGTCTGTCTTTGTTACTTGGTGTAAGTGTGTGTCTGTGTTACTGGGTATCAGTGTATGTCTTTGTTACTTGTTATCAGTGTATATTTGTGTTACTTGGTGTAAGTGTGTGTCTTTGTTACTTGGTGTCAGTGTGTGTCTGTGTGACTTGGTGTAAGTGTGTGTCTGTGTTACTTGGTGTAATTGTATGTCTTTGTTACTTGGTGTAAGTGTGTGTCTGTGTTACTTGGTGTAAGTGTGTGTCTGTGTTACTGGGTATCAGTGTATGTCTTTGTTACTTGGTGTCAGTGCATGTCTCTGTTACTTGGTGTAAGTGTGTGTCTGTGTTACTGGGTATCAGTGTATGTCTTTGTTACTTGGTGTCAGTGCATGTCTCTGTTACTTGGTGTAAGTGTGTGTCTGTGTTACTTGGTGTCATTGTATGTCTGTGTTACTTGGTGTAAGTGTGTGTCTTTGTTACTTGGTGTCCGTGTGTGTCTGCGTTACTGGGTGTCAGTGTATGTCTTTGTTACTGGATGTCAGTGTATGTCTGTGTTACTTGGTGTAAGTGTATGGCTGTGTTACTGGGTATCAGTGTATATCTTTGTGACTTGGTGTCAGTGTGTGGCTGTGTTACTGGGCATCATTGTATGTCTTTGTGACTTGGTGTCTGTGTCTGTCTTTTTTACTGGGTGTCAGTTTGTCTCTGTGTTACTTGGTGTCAGTGTGTGTTTGTTTGTGTTACTGGGTATCAGTGTATGTCTTTGTGACTCGGTATCAGTGTATGTCTTTGTTACTGGGTGTCAGTGTGTGTCTGTGTTACTTGGTGTAAGTGTATTCCTTTGTTACTTGGTGTCCGTGTGTGTCTGTGTCACTGGGTGTCAGTGTATGTCTTTGTTACTTGGTGTCAGTGTATGTCTTTGTTACTTGGTGTAGGTGTGTGTCTGTGTTACTGGGTATCAGTGTCTGTCTTTGTTACTTGGTGTAAGTGTGTGTCTGTGTTGCAGGGTATCAGTGCATGTCTTTGTTACTTGGTGTCAGTGTATGTCTGTGTTATTTGGTGTAAGTGTGTGTCTGTGTTAATGGGTATCATGTGTGTCTTTGTTACTTGGTGTAAGTGTACGTCAAAATACTTGGTGTAAGTGGGTGTCTTTGTTACTTGGTGTAATTGTCTGTCTTTGTTACTTGGTGTAAGTGTATGTCTTTGTTACTTGGTGTCAGTGTCTGTCTTTGTTACTTGGTGTCAGTGTGTGTCTGTGTTACTGGGTATCAGTGTATGTCTTTGTGACTTGGTGTCAGTGTATGTCTTTGTTACTGGGTGTCAGTGTGTGAATGTGTTAGTTGGTGTCAGTGTATGTCTTTGTTACTTGGTGTAAGTGAGTGTCTGTGTTACTGGGTATCTGTGTCTTTCTTTGATACTTGGTTTAAGTGTGTGTCTTTGTTACTTGGTGTAATTGTATGTATTTGTTACTTGGTGTCAGTGTATGTCTGTGTTACTTGGTGTTAGTGTATGTCTTTGTTACTTGGTGTAAGTGTGTGTCTGTGTTACTTGGTGTAAGTGTGTGTCTGTGTTCCTGGGTATCAATGTATGTCTTTGTTACTTGGTGTCAGTATATGTCTGTGTTACTTGGTGTAAGTGTGTGTCTGTGTTACTGGGTATCAGTGTCAGTCTTTGTTACTTGGTGTCAGTGTATGTCTGTGTTAATTGGTGTAAGTGTGTGTCTGTGTTACTGGGTGTCAGTGTGTGTCTGTGTTACTTGGTGTAAGTGTGTGTCTTTGTTACTTGGTGTCCCCGTGTGTCTGTGTTACTGGGTGTCAGTGCATGTCTTTGTTACTTGGTGTCAGTGTGTGTCTTTGTTACTTGGTGTAAGTGTATGTCTTTGTTACTTGGTGTCAGTGTCTGTCTTTGTTACTTGGTGTCAGTGTGTGTCTGTGTTACTGGGTATCAGTGTATGTCTTTGTGACTTGGTGTCAGTGTATGTCTTTGTTACTGGGTGTCAGTGTGTGAATGTGTTAGTTGGTGTCAGTGTATGTCTTTGTTACTTGGTGTAAGTGAGTGTCTGTGTTACTGGGTATCTGTGTCTTTCTTTGATACTTGGTTTAAGTGTGTGTCTTTGTTACTTGGTGTAATTGTATGTATTTGTTACTTGGTGTCAGTGTATGTCTGTGTTACTTGGTGTTAGTGTATGTCTTTGTTACTTGGTGTAAGTGTGTGTCTGTGTTACTTGGTGTAAGTGTGTGTCTGTGTTCCTGGGTATCAATGTATGTCTTTGTTACTTGGTGTCAGTATATGTCTGTGTTACTTGGTGTAAGTGTGTGTCTGTGTTACTGGGTATCAGTGTCAGTCTTTGTTACTTGGTGTCAGTGTATGTCTGTGTTAATTGGTGTAAGTGTGTGTCTGTGTTACTGGGTGTCAGTGTGTGTCTGTGTTACTTGGTGTAAGTGTGTGTCTTTGTTACTTGGTGTCCCCGTGTGTCTGTGTTACTGGGTGTCAGTGCATGTCTTTGTTACTTGGTGTCAGTGTGTGTCTTTGTTACTTGGTGTAATTGTATGTCTTTGTTACTTGGTCTCAGTGTATGTCTGTGTTACTAGGTGTAAGTGTATGTCTTTGTTACTTGGTGTAAGTGTGTGTCTGTGTTACTTGTTGTAAGTGTGTGTCTGTGTTCCTGGGTATCAGTGTATGTCTTTGTGACTTGGTATCAGTGTATGTCTTTGTTACTGGGTGTCAGCGTGTGTCTGTGTTACTGGGTATCGGTGTATGTCTTTGTGACTTGGTATCAGTGTATGTCTGTGTTACTTGGTGTAAGTGTGTGTCTGTGTTACTGGGTGTCAGTGTGTGTCTGTGTTACTTGGTGTAAGTGTGTGTCTTTGTTACTTGGTGTCAGTGCATGTCTCTGTTGCTGGGTGTCAGTGCATGTCTTTGTTACTTTGTGTCAGTGCATATCTGTGTTACTTGGTGTAAGTGTGTGTCTTTGTTAATTGGTGTAATTGTATGTCTTTGTTACTTGGTGTAAGTGTGTGTCTGTGTTACTTGGTGTAAGTGTGTGTCTGTGTTCCTGGGTATCAGTGTATGTCTTTGTTACTTTGTGTCAGTGTATGTCTGTGTTACTTGGTGAAAGTGTGTGTCTGTGTTACTGGGTATCAGTGTATGTCTTGGTTACTTTGTGTCATTGCATGTCTGCGTTGCTTGGTGTAAGTATGTGTCTGTGTTACTGGGTGTCAGTGTGTGTCTGTGTTCCTTGGTGCTAGTGTGTGTCGTTGTTGCTTGGTGTCCGTGTGTGTCTGTGTTACTGGGTGTCTGTGTATGTCTTTGTTACTGGGTGTCAGAGCATGTTTTTGTTACTTGGTGTAAGTGTATTCCTTTGTTACTTGGTGTCCGTGTGTGTCTGTGTCACTGGGTGTCAGTGTATGTCTTTGTTACTTGGTGTCAGTGTATGTCTTTGTTACTTGGTGTAGGTGTGTGTCTGTGTTACTGGGTATCAGTGTCTGTCTTTGTTACTTGGTGTAAGTGTGTGTCTGTGTTGCAGGGTATCAGTGCATGTCTTTTTTACTTGGTGTCAGTGTATGTCTGTGTTATTTGGTGTAAGTGTGTGTCTGTGTTAATGGGTATCATGTATGTCTTTGTTACTTGGTGTCAGTGTACGTCAAAATACTTGGTGTAAGTGGGTGTCTTTGTTACTTGGTGTAAGTGTATGTCTTTGTTACTTGGTGTCAGTGTCTGTCTTTGTTACTTGGTGTCAGTGTGTGTCTGTGTTACTGGGTATCAGTGTATGTCTTTGTGACTTGGTGTCAGTGAATGTCTTTTTTACTGGGTGTCAGTGTGTGAATGTGTTAGTTGGTGTCAGTGCATGTCTTTGTTACTTGGTGTAATTGTGTGTCTGTGTTACTGGGTATCTGTGTCTTTCTTTGATACTTGGTTTAAGTGTGTGTCTTTGTTACTTGGTGTAATTGTATGTCTTTGTTACTTGGTGTCAGTGTATGTCTGTGTTACTTGGTGTTAGTGTATGTCTTTGTTACTTGGTGTAAGTGTGTGTCTGTGTTACTTGGTGTAAGTGTGTGTCTGTGTTCCTGGGTATCAATGTATGTCTTTGTTACTTGGTGTCAGTATATGTCTGTGTTACTTGGTGTAAGTGTGTGTCTGTGTTACTGGGTATCAGTGTCTGTCTTTGTTACTTGGTGTCAGTGTATGTCTGTGTTACTTGGTGTAAGTGTGTGTCTGTGTTACTGGGTGTCAGTGTGTGTCTGTGTTACTTGGTGTAAGTGTGTGTCTTTGTTACTTGGTGTCCCTGTGTGTCTGTGTTACTGGGTGTCAGTGCATGTCTTTGTTAATTGGTGTCAGTGTGTGTCTTTGTTACTTGGTGTAATTGTATGTCTTTGTAACCTGGTGTCAGTGTATGTCTGTGTTACCAGCTGTAAGTGTATGTCTTTGTTACTTGGTGTAAGTGTGTGTCTGTGTTACTTGGTGTAAGTGTGTGTCTGTGTTCCTGGGTATCAGTGTATGTCTTTGTGACTTGGTATCAGTGTATGTCTTTGTTACTGGGTGTCAGTGTGTGTCTGTGTTACTGGGTTTCAGTGTCTGTCTTTGTGACTTGGTATCAGTGTATGTCTTTGTTACTGGGTGTCAGCGTGTGTCTGTGTTACTGGGTATCGGTGTATGTCATTGTGACTTGGTATCAGTGTATGTCTGTGTTACTTGGTGTAAGTGTGTGTCTGTGTTACTGGGTGTCAGTGTGTGTCTGTGTTACTTGGTGTCAGTGAATGTCTTTGTAACTTGGTGGAAGTGTGTGTCTGTGTTACTGGGTGTCAGTGTGTGTCTGTGTTACTTGGTGTAAGTGTGTGTCTTTGTTACTTGGTGTCCCCGTGTGTCTGTGTTACTGGGTGTCAGTGCATGTCTTTGTTACTTGGTGTCAGTGTGTGTCTTTGTTACTTGGTGTAATTGTATGTCTTTGTTACTTGGTGTCAGTGTATGTCTGTGTTACTAGGTGTAAGCGTATGTCTTTGTTACTTGGTGTAAGTGTGTGTCTGTGTTACTTGGTGTAAGTGTGTGTCTGTGTTCCTGGGTATCAGTGTATGTCTTTGTGACTTGGTATCAGTGTATGTCTTTGTTACTGGGTGTCAGTGTGTGTCTGTGTTACTGGGTTTCAGTGTCTGTCTTTGTGACTTGGTATCAGTGTATGTCTTTGTTACTGGGTGTCAGCGTGTGTCTGTGTTACTGGGTATCGGTGTATGTCTTTGTGACTTGGTATCAGTGTATGTCTGTGTTACTTGGTGTAAGTGTGTGTCTGTGTTACTGGGTGTCAGTGTGTGTCTGTGTTACTTGGTGTAAGTGTGTGTCTTTGTTACTTGGTGTCAGTGCATGTCTCTTTTACTGGTTGTCAGTGCATGTCTTTGTTACTTTGTGTCAGTGCATATCTGTGTTACTTGGTGTAAGTGTGTGTCTTTGTTAATTGGTGTAATTGTATGTCTTTGTTACTTGGTGTAAGTGTGTGTCTGTGTTACTTGGTGTAAGTGTGTGTCTGTGTTCCTGGGTATCAGTGTATGTCTTTGTTACTTTGTGTCAGTGTATGTCTGTGTTACTTGGTGCAAGTGTGTGTCTGTGTTACTGGGTATCAGTGTATGTCTTGGTTACTTTGTGTCATTGCATGTCTGCGTTGCTTGGTGTAAGTATGTGTCTGTGTTACTGGGTGTCAGTGTGTGTCTGTGTTCCTTGGTGCTAGTGTGTGTCGTTGTTGCTTGGTGTCCGTGTGTGTCTGTGTTACTGGGTGTCTGTGTATGTCTTTGTTACTGGGTGTCAGAGCATGTTTTTGTTACTTGGTGTAAGTGTATTCCTTTGTTACTTGTTGTCCGTGTGTGTCTGTGTCACTGGGTGCCAGTGTATGTCTTTGTTACTTGGTGTCAGTGTATGTCTTTGTTACTTGGTGTAGGTGTGTGTCTGTGTTACTGGGTATCAGTGTCTGTCTTTGTTACTTGGTGTAAGTGTGTGTCTGTGTTGCAGGGTATCAGTGCATGTCTTTGTTACTTGGTGTCAGTGTATGTCTGTGTTATTTGGTGTAGTGTGTGTCTGTGTTAATGGGTATCATGTATGTCTTTGTTACTTGGTGTCAGTGTACGTCAAAATACTTGGTGTCAGTGGGTGTCTTTGTGACTTGGTGTAATTGTCTGTCTTTGTTACTTATTGTAAGTGTATGTCTTTGTTACTTGGTTTCTGTGTCTGTCTTTGTTACTTGGTGTCAGTGTGTGTCTGTGTTACTGGGTATCAGTGTATGTCTTTGTGACTTGGTGTCAGTGTATGTCTTTTTTACTGGGTGTCAGTGTGTGAATGTGTTAGTTGGTGTCAGTGTATGTCTTTGTTACTTGGTGTAAGTGTGTGTCTGTGTTACTGGGTATCTCTGTCTTTCTTTGATACTTGGTTTAAGTGTGTGTCTTTGTTACTTGGTGTAATTGTATGTCTTTGTTACTTGGTGTCAGTGTATGTCTGTGTTACTTGGTGTTAGTGTATGTCTTTGTTACTTGGTGTAAGTGTGTGTCTGTGTTACTTGGTGTAAGTGTGTGTCTGTGTTCCTGGGTATCAATGTATGTCTTTGTTACTTCTTGTCAGTATATGTCTGTGTTACTTGGTGTAAGTGTGTGTCTGTGTTACTGGGTATCAGTGTCTGTCTTTGTTACTTGGTGTCAGTGTATGTCTGTGTTACTTGGTGTAAGTGTGTGTCTGTGTTACTGGGTGTCAGTGTGTGTCTGTGTTACTTGGTGTAAGTGTGTGTCTTTGTTACTTGGTGTCCCTGTGTGTCTGTGTTACTGGGTGTCAGTGCATGTCTTTGTTACTTGGTGTCTGTGTGTGTCTTTGTTACTTGGTGTAATTGTATGTCTTTGTTACTTGGTGTCAGTGTATGTCTGTGTTACTAGCTGTAAGTGTATGTCTTTGTTACTTGGTGTAAGTGTGTGTCTGTGTTACTTGGTGTAAGTGTGTGTCTGTGTTCCTGGGTATCAGTGTATGTCTTTGTGACTTGGTATCAGTGTATGTCTTTGTTACTGGGTGTCAGTGTGTGTCTGTGTTACTGGGTTTCAGTGTCTGTCTTTGTGACTTGGTATCAGTGTATGTCTTTGTTACTGGGTGTCAGCGTGTGTCTGTGTTACTGGGTATCGGTGTATGTCATTGTGACTTGGTATCAGTGTATGTCTGTGTTACTTGGTGTAAGTGTGTGTCTGTGTTACTGGGTGTCAGTGTGTGTCTGTGTTACTTGGTGTAAGTGTGTGTCTTTGTTACTTGGTGTCAGTGCATGTCTCTGTTACTGGGTGTCAGTGCATGTCTTTGTTACTTTGTGTCAGTGCATATCTGTGTTACTTGGTATAGGTGTGTGTCTTTGTTAATTGGTGTAATTGTATGTCTTTGTTACTTGGTGTAAGTGTGTGTCTGTGTTACTTGGTGTAAGTGTGTGTCTGTGTTCCTGGGAATCAGTGTATGTCTTTTTTACTTTGTGTCAGTGTATGTCTGTGTTACTTGGTGCAAGTGTGTGTCTGTGTTACTGGGTATCAGTGCATGTCTTGGTTACTTTGTGTCATTGCATGTCTGCGTTGCTTGGTGTAAGTATGTGTCTGTGTTACTGGGTGTCAGTGTGTGTCTGTGTTCCTTGGTGCTAGTGTGTGTCGTTGTTGCTTGGTGTCCGTGTGTGTCTGTGTTACTGGGTGTCTGTGTATGTCTTTGTTACTGGGTGTCAGTGCATGTTTTTGTTACTTGGTGTAAGTCTGTGTCTGTGTTACTGGGTATCAGTGTCTGTCTTTGTTACTTGGTGTAAGAGTGTGTCTGTGTTACTGGGTATCAGTGCCTATCTTTGTTACTTGGTGTCAGTGTATGTCTTTGTTACTTGGTGTAAGTGTGTGTCTGTGTTACTGGTTGTCAGTGTATGTCTTTGTGACTTGGTGTCAGTGTATGTCTTTGTTACTGGGTGTCAATGTGTGTCTTTGTGACTTGGTGTCAGTGTATGTCTTTGTTACTTGTTGTAAGTGTGTGTCTGTGTTACTGGGTATCAGTGTATGTCTTTGTTACTTGGTGTCAGTGCATGTCAAAATACTTGGTGTAAGTGTATGTCTTTGCTCGTTGGTTTAATTCCCTGTCTTTGTTACTTGGTGTAATTGTATCACTGTGTTACTGGGTATCAGTGTATGTCTGTGTTACTGGGTATCAGTGTATGTCTTTGTGACTTGGTATCATTGCATGTCTGTGTTGCTTGGTGTAAGTGTGTGTCTCTGTTACTGGGTGTCAGTGTGTGTCTGTGTTACTTGGTGTAAGTGTGTGTCTTTGTTACTTGGTGTCCGTGTGTGTCTGTGTTACTGGGTGTCAGTGTCTTCTTTGTTACTGGGTGTCAGTGTATGTCTTTGTTACTTGGTGTAAGTGTGTGTCTGTGTTACTGGGTATCAGTGTCTGGCTTTGTTACTTGGTGTAAGTGTGTGTCTGTGTTACACGGTATCAGTGTATGTCTTTGTTACTTGGTGTCAGTGTATGTCTTTGTTACTTGGTGTAAGTGTGTGTCTGTGTTACTGGGTGTCAGTGTATGTCTTTGTGACTTGGTGTCAGTGTATGTCTTTGTTACTGTGTGTCAGTGTGTGTCTTTTTGACTTGGTGTCAGTGTATGTCTTTGTTACTTGTTGTAAGTGTGCGGCTGTGTTACTGGGTATCAGTGTATGTCTTTGTTACATGGTGTCAGTGTATGTCAAAATACTTGGTGTAAGTGTGTGTCTTTGTGACTTGGTGTAATTGTCTGTCTTTGTTACTTGGTGTAAGTGTATCACTGTGTTACTGGGTATCAGTGTATGTCTTTGTGACTTGGTGTCAGTGTGTGTCTGTGTTACTGGGTATCAGTGTATGTCTTTGTGACTTGGTATCAGTGTATGTCTTTGTTACTTGGTGAAAGTGTGTGTCTGTGTTACTGAGTGTCAGTGTATGTCTTTGTGACTTGGTGTCAGTGTATGTCTTTGTTACTGGGTGTCAATGTGTGTCTTTGTGACTTGGTGTCAGTGTCTGTCTTTGTTACTTGTTGTAAGTGTGTTTCTGTGCTACTGGGTATCAGTGTATGTCTTTGTTACTTGGTGTCAGTTTATGTCAAAATATTTGGTGTAAGTGTATGTCTTTGTTAGTTGGTGTAATTGTCTGTGTTTGTTACTTGGTGTAATTGTATCACTGTGTTACTGGGTATCAGTGTATGTCTTTGTTACTTGGTCTCAGTGTATGTCTGTGTTACTAGGTGTAAGTGTATGTCTTTGTTACTTGGTGTAAGTGTGTGTCTGTGTTACTTGGTGTAAGTGTGTGTCTGTGTTCCTGGGTATCAGTGTATGTCTTTGTGACTTGGTATCAGTGTATGTCTTTGTTACTGGGTGTCAGCGTGTGTCTGTGTTACTGGGTATCGGTGTATGTCTTTGTGACTTGGTATCAGTGTATGTCTGTGTTACTTGGTGTAAGTGTGTGTCTGTGTTACTGGGTGTCAGTGTGTGTCTGTGTTACTTGGTGTAAGTGTGTGTCTTTGTTACTTGGTGTCAGTGCATGTCTCTGTTGCTGGGTGTCAGTGCATGTCTTTGTTACTTTGTGTCAGTGCATATCTGTGTTACTTGGTGTAAGTGTGTGTCTTTGTTAATTGGTGTAATTGTATGTCTTTGTTACTTGGTGTAAGTGTGTGTCTGTGTTACTTGGTGTAAGTGTGTGTCTGTGTTCCTGGGTATCAGTGTATGTCTTTGTTACTGGGTGTCAGCGTGTGTCTGTGTTACTGGGTATCGGTGTATGTCATTGTGACTTGGTATCAGTGTATGTCTGTGTTACTTGGTGTAAGTGTGTGTCTGTGTTACTGGGTGTCAGTGTGTGTCTGTGTTACTTGGTGTCAGTGAATGTCTTTGTAACTTGGTGGAAGTGTGTGTCTGTGTTACTGGGTGTCAGTGTGTGTCTGTGTTACTTGGTGTAAGTGTGTGTCTTTGTTACTTGGTGTCCCCGTGTGTCTGTGTTACTGGGTGTCAGTGCATGTCTTTGTTACTTGGTGTCAGTGTGTGTCTTTGTTACTTGGTGTAATTGTATGTCTTTGTTACTTGGTGTCAGTGTATGTCTGTGTTACTAGGTGTAAGCGTATGTCTTTGTTACTTGGTGTAAGTGTGTGTCTGTGTTACTTGGTGTAAGTGTGTGTCTGTGTTCCTGGGTATCAGTGTATGTCTTTGTGACTTGGTATCAGTGTATGTCTTTGTTACTGGGTGTCAGTGTGTGTCTGTGTTACTGGGTTTCAGTGTCTGTCTTTGTGACTTGGTATCAGTGTATGTCTTTGTTACTGGGTGTCAGCGTGTGTCTGTGTTACTGGGTATCGGTGTATGTCTTTGTGACTTGGTATCAGTGTATGTCTGTGTTACTTGGTGTAAGTGTGTGTCTGTGTTACTGGGTGTCAGTGTGTGTCTGTGTTACTTGGTGTAAGTGTGTGTCTTTGTTACTTGGTGTCAGTGCATGTCTCTTTTACTGGTTGTCAGTGCATGTCTTTGTTACTTTGTGTCAGTGCATATCTGTGTTACTTGGTGTAAGTGTGTGTCTTTGTTAATTGGTGTAATTGTATGTCTTTGTTACTTGGTGTAAGTGTGTGTCTGTGTTACTTGGTGTAAGTGTGTGTCTGTGTTCCTGGGTATCAGTGTATGTCTTTGTTACTTTGTGTCAGTGTATGTCTGTGTTACTTGGTGCAAGTGTGTGTCTGTGTTACTGGGTATCAGTGTATGTCTTGGTTACTTTGTGTCATTGCATGTCTGCGTTGCTTGGTGTAAGTATGTGTCTGTGTTACTGGGTGTCAGTGTGTGTCTGTGTTCCTTGGTGCTAGTGTGTGTCGTTGTTGCTTGGTGTCCGTGTGTGTCTGTGTTACTGGGTGTCTGTGTATGTCTTTGTTACTGGGTGTCAGAGCATGTTTTTGTTACTTGGTGTAAGTGTATTCCTTTGTTACTTGTTGTCCGTGTGTGTCTGTGTCACTGGGTGCCAGTGTATGTCTTTGTTACTTGGTGTCAGTGTATGTCTTTGTTACTTGGTGTAGGTGTGTGTCTGTGTTACTGGGTATCAGTGTCTGTCTTTGTTACTTGGTGTAAGTGTGTGTCTGTGTTGCAGGGTATCAGTGCATGTCTTTGTTACTTGGTGTCAGTGTATGTCTGTGTTATTTGGTGTAGTGTGTGTCTGTGTTAATGGGTATCATGTATGTCTTTGTTACTTGGTGTCAGTGTACGTCAAAATACTTGGTGTCAGTGGGTGTCTTTGTGACTTGGTGTAATTGTCTGTCTTTGTTACTTATTGTAAGTGTATGTCTTTGTTACTTGGTTTCTGTGTCTGTCTTTGTTACTTGGTGTCAGTGTGTGTCTGTGTTACTGGGTATCAGTGTATGTCTTTGTGACTTGGTGTCAGTGTATGTCTTTTTTACTGGGTGTCAGTGTGTGAATGTGTTAGTTGGTGTCAGTGTATGTCTTTGTTACTTGGTGTAAGTGTGTGTCTGTGTTACTGGGTATCTGTGTCTTTCTTTGATACTTGGTTTAAGTGTGTGTCTTTGTTACTTGGTGTAATTGTATGTCTTTGTTACTTGGTGTCAGTGTATGTCTGTGTTACTTGGTGTTAGTGTATGTCTTTGTTACTTGGTGTAAGTGTGTGTCTGTGTTACTTGGTGTAAGTGTGTGTCTGTGTTCCTGGGTATCAATGTATGTCTTTGTTACTTCTTGTCAGTATAT
Source organism: Heterodontus francisci (assembly GCF_036365525.1). Classification (NCBI taxonomy): domain Eukaryota; kingdom Metazoa; phylum Chordata; class Chondrichthyes; order Heterodontiformes; family Heterodontidae; genus Heterodontus; species Heterodontus francisci. Next base: position 3,033,875 of record NW_027140357.1, on the reverse strand, counting down.
GTCTGTGTTACTTGGTGTAAGTGTGTGTCTGTGTTACTGGGTATCAGTGTCTGTCTTTGTTACTTGGTGTCAGTGTATGTCTGTGTTACTTGGTGTAAGTGTGTGTCTGTGTTACTGGGTGTCAGTGTGTGTCTGTGTTACTTGGTGTAAGTGTGTGTCTTTGTTACTTGGTGTCCCTGTGTGTCTGTGTTACTGGGTGTCAGTGCATGTCTTTGTTACTTGGTGTCTGTGTGTGTCTTTGTTACTTGGTGTAATTGTATGTCTTTGTTACTTGGTGTCAGTGTATGTCTGTGTTACTAGCTGTAAGTGTATGTCTTTGTTACTTGGTGTAAGTGTGTGTCTGTGTTACTTGGTGTAAGTGTGTGTCTGTGTTCCTGGGTATCAGTGTATGTCTTTGTGACTTGGTATCAGTGTATGTCTTTGTTACTGGGTGTCAGTGTGTGTCTGTGTTACTGGGTTTCAGTGTCTGTCTTTGTGACTTGGTATCAGTGTATGTCTTTGTTACTGGGTGTCAGCGTGTGTCTGTGTTACTGGGTATCGGTGTATGTCATTGTGACTTGGTATCAGTGTATGTCTGTGTTACTTGGTGTAAGTGTGTGTCTGTGTTACTGGGTGTCAGTGTGTGTCTGTGTTACTTGGTGTAAGTGTGTGTCTTTGTTACTTGGTGTCAGTGCATGTCTCTGTTACTGGGTGTCAGTGCATGTCTTTGTTACTTTGTGTCAGTGCATATCTGTGTTACTTGGTATAGGTGTGTGTCTTTGTTAATTGGTGTAATTGTATGTCTTTGTTACTTGGTGTAAGTGTGTGTCTGTGTTACTTGGTGTAAGTGTGTGTCTGTGTTCCTGGGAATCAGTGTATGTCTTTTTTACTTTGTGTCAGTGTATGTCTGTGTTACTTGGTGCAAGTGTGTGTCTGTGTTACTGGGTATCAGTGTATGTCTTGGTTACTTTGTGTCATTGCATGTCTGCGTTGCTTGGTGTAAGTATGTGTCTGTGTTACTGGGTGTCAGTGTGTGTCTGTGTTCCTTGGTGCTAGTGTGTGTCGTTGTTGCTTGGTGTCCGTGTGTGTCTGTGTTACTGGGTGTCTGTGTATGTCTTTGTTACTGGGTGTCAGAGCATGTTTTTGTTACTTGGTGTAAGTCTGTGTCTGTGTTACTGGGTATCAGTGTCTGTCTTTGTTACTTGGTGTAAGAGTGTGTCTGTGTTACTGGGTATCAGTGCCTATCTTTGTTACTTGGTGTCAGTGTATGTCTTTGTTACTTGGTGTAAGTGTGTGTCTGTGTTACTGGTTGTCAGTGTATGTCTTTGTGACTTGGTGTCAGTGTATGTCTTTGTTACTGGGTGTCAATGTGTGTCTTTGTGACTTGGTGTCAGTGTATGTCTTTGTTACTTGTTGTAAGTGTGTGTCTGTGTTACTGGGTATCAGTGTATGTCTTTGTTACTTGGTGTCAGTGCATGTCAAAATACTTGGTGTAAGTGTATGTCTTTGCTCGTTGGTTTAATTCCCTGTCTTTGTTACTTGGTGTAATTGTATCACTGTGTTACTGGGTATCAGTGTATGTCTGTGTTACTGGGTATCAGTGTATGTCTTTGTGACTTGGTATCATTGCATGTCTGTGTTGCTTGGTGTAAGTGTGTGTCTCTGTTACTGGGTGTCAGTGTGTGTCTGTGTTACTTGGTGTAAGTGTGTGTCTTTGTTACTTGGTGTCCGTGTGTGTCTGTGTTACTGGGTGTCAGTGTCTTCTTTGTTACTGGGTGTCAGTGTATGTCTTTGTTACTTGGTGTAAGTGTGTGTCTGTGTTACTGGGTATCAGTGTCTGGCTTTGTTACTTGGTGTAAGTGTGTGTCTGTGTTACACGGTATCAGTGTATGTCTTTGTTACTTGGTGTCAGTGTATGTCTTTGTTACTTGGTGTAAGTGTGTGTCTGTGTTACTGGGTGTCAGTGTATGTCTTTGTGACTTGGTGTCAGTGTATGTCTTTGTTACTGTGTGTCAGTGTGTGTCTTTTTGACTTGGTGTCAGTGTATGTCTTTGTTACTTGTTGTAAGTGTGCGGCTGTGTTACTGGGTATCAGTGTATGTCTTTGTTACATGGTGTCAGTGTATGTCAAAATACTTGGTGTAAGTGTGTGTCTTTGTGACTTGGTGTAATTGTCTGTCTTTGTTACTTGGTGTAAGTGTATCACTGTGTTACTGGGTATCAGTGTATGTCTTTGTGACTTGGTGTCAGTGTGTGTCTGTGTTACTGGGTATCAGTGTATGTCTTTGTGACTTGGTATCAGTGTATGTCTTTGTTACTTGGTGAAAGTGTGTGTCTGTGTTACTGAGTGTCAGTGTATGTCTTTGTGACTTGGTGTCAGTGTATGTCTTTGTTACTGGGTGTCAATGTGTGTCTTTGTGACTTGGTGTCAGTGTCTGTCTTTGTTACTTGTTGTAAGTGTGTTTCTGTGCTACTGGGTATCAGTGTATGTCTTTGTTACTTGGTGTCAGTTTATGTCAAAATATTTGGTGTAAGTGTATGTCTTTGTTAGTTGGTGTAATTGTCTGTGTTTGTTACTTGGTGTAATTGTATCACTGTGTTACTGGGTATCAGTGTATGTCTGTGTTACTGGGTATCAGTGTGCGTCTTTGTGTCTTGGTGTCTGTGTATGTCTTTGTTACTTGTTTTAAGTTTGTGTCTGTGTTACTGGGTATCAGTGCATGTCTTTGTTACTTGGTGTCAGTGTATGTCAAAATACTTGGTGTAAGTGTATGTCTTTGTTACTTGGTGTTATTGTCTGTCTTTGTTACTTGGTGTAAGTGTATCACTGTTTTACTGGGTATCAGTGTATGTCTTTGTGACTTGGTGTCTGTGTATGTCTTTGTTACTTGTTTTAAGTTTGTGTCTGTGTTACTGGGTATCAGTTCATGTCTTTGTTACTTGGTGTAAGTGTGTGTCTTTTTTACTTGGTGTCAATGGATGTCTTTGTTACTGGGTGTCAGTGTGTGTCTTTGTGACTTGGTGTCAGTGTATGTCTTTGTTACCAGGTGTAAGCGTGTGTCTGTGTTACTGGGTATCAGTGTATGTCTTTGTTACTTGGTGTCAGTGTATGTCAATATACTTGGTGTAAGTGTATGTCTTTGTTACTTGGTGTAATTGTCTGTCTTTGTTACTTGGTGTCAGTCTATGTCTTTGTTACTTGGTGTCAGTGTATGTCTGTGTTACTTGGTGTAAGTGTGTGCCTGTGTTACTGGGTATCAGTGTTTGTCTTTGTTACTTGGTTTCAATGTATGTCTGTGTTACTTGGTGTAAGTGTGTGTCTGTGTTACTGGGTGTCAGTGTGTGTCTGTGTTTCTTGGTGTAAGTGTGTGTCTGTGTTACTGGGTGTCCGTGTGTGTCTTTGTTACTTGGTGTCCGTGTGTGTCTGTATTACTGGGTGTCAGTGTATGTCTTTGCTACTGGGTGTCAGTGTATGTCTTTGTAACTTGGTGCAAGTGTGTGTCTGTGTTACTGGGTATCAGTGTATGTCTTTGTTGCTTGGTGTCAGTGTATGTCAAAATACTTGGTGTAAGTATATGTCTTTGTTACTTGGTGTCATTGTCTGTCTTTGTTACTTGGTGTCAGTGTATGTCTGTGTTACTTGGTGTAAGTGTTTGTCTTTGTTACTTGGTGTAAGTGTATGTCTTTGTTACTTGGTGTCAGTGTGTGTCTGTGTTACTTGGTGTAAGTGTGTGTCTGTGTTACTGGGTATCAGTGTATGTCTTTGTTGCTTGGTGTCAGTGTATGTCAAAATACTTGGTGTAAGTATATGTCTTTGTTACTTGGTGTCATTGTCTGTCTTTGTTACTTGGTGTCAGTGTATGTCTGTGTTACTTGGTGTAAGTGTTTGTCGTTGTTACTTGGTGTAAGTGTATGTCTTTGTTACTTGGTGTCAGTGTGTGTCTGTGTTACTTGGTGTAAGTGTGTGCCTGTGTTCCTGGGTATCAGTGTATGTCTTTGTTACTTGGTGTCAGTGTATGTCTGTGTTCCTTGGTGTAATTGTGTGTCTGTGTTACTGGGTGTCAGTGTGTGTCTGTGTTACTTGGTGTAAGTGCGTGTCTTTGTTACTGTGTGTCAGTGTATGTCTTTGTTACTTGGTGTAAGTGTGTGTCTGTGTTACTGGGTATCAGTGTCTGTCTTTGTTACTTGGTGTAAGTGTGTGTCTGTGTTACTGGGTATCAGTGTATGTCTTTGTTCCTTGGTGTCAGTGTATGTCAAAATACGTGGGGTAAGTGTATGTCTTTGTTACTGGGTTTCAGTGTAAGTCTTTGTTACTTGGTATAAGTGTGTGTCTGTGTTACTGGGTATCTGTGTCTGTCGTTGTTACTTGGTGTAAGTGTGTGTCTGTGTTACTGCGTATCAGTGCATGTCTTTGTTACTTGGTGTCAGTGTATGTCTGTGTTACTTGGTGTAAGTGTGTGTCTGTGTTACTGGGTATCAGTGTATGTCTTTGTGACTTGGTGTCAGTGTATGTCTTTGTTACTGGGTGCCAGTGTGTGTCTTTGTGACTTGGTGTCAGTGTATGTCTTTGTTACTAGGTGTAAGTGTGTGTCTGTGTTACTGGGTATCAGTGTATGTCTTTGTTACTTGGTGTCAGTGTATGTCAAAATACTTGGTGTAAGTGTGTGTCTTTGTTACTTGGTGTAATTGTCTGTCTTTGTTACTTGGTGTCAGTGTATGTCTGTGTTACTTGGTGTAAGTGTATGTCTTTGTTACTTGGTGTCAGTGTATGTCTTTGTTACTTGGTGTCAGTGTATGTCTGTGTTACTTGGTGTAAGTGTGTGTCTGTGTTACTGGGTGTCAGTGTGTGTCTGTGTTACTTGGTGTAAGTGTGTGTCTTTTTTACTTGGTGTCCGTGTGTGTCTTTGTTACTTGGTGTCCGTGTGTGTCTGTGTTACTGGGTGTCAGTGTATGTCTTTGTTGCTGGGTGTCAGTGTATGTCTTTGTTACTTGCTGTAAGTGTGTGTCTGTGTTACTGGGTATCAGTGTATGTCTCTGTTACTTGGTGTAAGTGTTTGTCTGTGTTACTGGGTATCAGTGTATGTCTTTGTTACTTGTGTCAGTGTATGTCCGTGTTACTTGGTGTAAGTGTGTGTCTGTGTTACTGGGTATCAGTGTATGTCTTTGTTACTTGGTGTCAATGGATGTCTTTGTTACTGGGTGTCAGTGTGTGTCTTTGTGACTTGATGTCAGTGCATGTCTGTGTTACTTGGTGTAAGTGTGTGTCTGTGTTCCTGGGTATCAGTGTATGTCTTTGTTACTTGGTGTCAGTGTATGTCAAAATACTTGGTGTAAGTGTATGTCTTTGTTCCTTGGTGCAAGTGTGTGTCTGTGTTACTGGGTATCAGTGTATGTCTTTGTTACTTGGTGTCAGTGTATGTCAAAATACTTGGTGCAAGTGTATGTCTTTGTTCCTTGGTGCAAGTGTGTGTCTGTGTTACTGGGTATCAGTGTATGTCTTTGTTACTTGGTGCAAGTGTGTGTCTGTGTTACTGGGTATCAGTGTATGTCTTTGTTACTTGGTGCAAGTGTGTGTCTGTGTTACTGGGTATCAGTGTATGTCTTTGTTGCTTGGTGTCAGTGTATGTCAAAATACTTGGTGTAAGTATATGTCTTTGTTACTTGGTGTCATTGTCTGTCTTTGTTACTTGGTGACAGTGTATGTCTGTGTTACTTGGTGTAAGTGTTTGTCTTTGTTACTTGGTGTAAGTGTATGTCTTTGTTACTTGGTGTCAGTGTGTGTCTGTGTTACTTGGTGTAAGTGTGTGCCTGTGTTCCTGGGTATCAGTGTATGTCTTTGTTACTTGGTGTCAGTGTATGTCTGTGTTCCTTGGTGTAATTGTGTGTCTGTGTTACTGGGTGTCAGTGTGTGTCTGTGTTACTTGGTGTAAGTGCGTGTCTTTGTTACTGTGTGTCAGTGTATGTCTTTGTTACTTGGTGTCAGTGTATGTCTGTGTTCCTTGGTGTAATTGTGTGTCTGTGTTACTGGGTGTCAGTGTGTGTCTGTGTTGCTTGGTGTAAGTGCGTGTCTTTGTTCCTGGGTATCAGTGTATGTCTTTGTTACTTGGTGTCAGTGTATGTCTGTGTTCCTTGGTGTAATTGTGTGTCTGTGTTACTGGGTGTCAGTGTGTGTCTGTGTTACTTGGTGTAAGTGCGTGTCTTTGTTACTGTGTGTCAGTGTATGTCTTTGTTACTGGGTGTCAGTGTAAGTCTTTGTTACTTGGTATAAGTGTGTGTCTGTGTTACTGGGTATCTGTGTCTGTCGTTGTTACTTGGTGTAAGTGTGTGTCTGTGTTACTGCGTATCAGTGCATGTCTTTCTTACTTGGTGTCAGTGTATGTCTGTGTTACTTGGTGTAAGTGTGTGTCTGTGTTACTGGGTATCAGTGTATGTCTTTGTGACTTGGTGTCAGTGTATGTCTTTGTTACTGGGTGCCAGTGTGTGTCTTTGTGACTTGGTGTCAGTGTATGTCTTTGTTACTAGGTGTAAGTGTTTGTCTGTGTTACTGGGTATCAGTGTATGTCTTTGTTACTTGGTGTCAGTGTATGTCAAAATACTTGGTGTAAGTGTGTGTCTTTGTTACTTGGTGTAATTGTCTGTCTTTGTTACTTGGTGTCAGTGTATGTCTGTGTTACTTGGTGTAAGTGTATGTCTTTGTTACTTGGTGTCAGTGTATGTCTTTGTTACTTGGTGTCAGTGTATGTCTGTGTTACTTGGTGTAAGTGTGTGTCTGTGTTACTGGGTGTCAGTGTGTGTCTGTGTTACTTGGTGTAAGTGTGTGTCTTTTTTACTTGGTGTCCGTGTGTGTCTTTGTTACTTGGTGTCCGTGTGTGTCTGTGTTACTGGGTGTCAGTGTATGTCTTTGTTGCTGGGTGTCAGGGTATGTCTTTGTTACTTGCTGTAAGTGTGTGTCTGTGTTACTGGGTATCAGTGTATGTCTCTGTTACTTGGTGTAAGTGTTTGTCTGTGTTACTGGGTATCAGTGTATGTCTTTGTTACTTGTGTCAGTGTATGTCCGTGTTACTTGGTGTAAGTGTGTGTCTGTGTTACTGGGTATCAGTGTATGTCTTTGTTACTTGGTGTCAATGGATGTCTTTGTTACTGGGTGTCAGTGTGTGTCTTTGTGACTTGGTGTCAGTGTATGTCTTTGTTACCAGGTGTAAGCGTGTGTCTGTGTTACTGGGTATCAGTGTATGTCTTTGTTACTTGGTGTCAGTGTATGTCAATATACTTGGTGTAAGTGTATGTCTTTGTTACTTGGTGTAATTGTCTGTCTTTGTTACTTGGTGTCAGTCTATGTCTTTGTTACTTGGTGTCAGTGTATGTCTGTGTTACTTGGTGTAAGTGTGTGCCTGTGTTACTGGGTATCAGTGTTTGTCTTTGTTACTTGGTTTCAATGTATGTCTGTGTTACTTGGTGTAAGTGTGTGTCTGTGTTACTGGGTGTCAGTGTGTGTCTGTGTTTCTTGGTGTAAGTGTGTGTCTGTGTTACTGGGTGTCCGTGTGTGTCTTTGTTACTTGGTGTCCGTGTGTGTCTGTATTACTGGGTGTCAGTGTATGTCTTTGTTGCTTGGTGTCAGTGTACGTCAAAATACTTGGTGTAAGTATATGTCTTTGTTACTTGGTGTCATTGTCTGTCTTTGTTACTTGGTGTCAGTGTATGTCTGTGTTACTTGGTGTAAGTGTTTGTCTTTGTTACTTGGTGTAAGTGTATGTCTTTGTTACTTGGTGTCAGTGTGTGTCTGTGTTACTTGGTGTAAGTGTGTGCCTGTGTTCCTGGGTATCAGTGTATGTCTTTGTTACTTGGTGTCAGTGTATGTCTGTGTTCCTTGGTGTAATTGTGTGTCTGTGTTACTGGGTGTCAGTGTGTGTCTGTGTTACTTGGTGTAAGTGTGTGTCTTTGTTACTGTGTGTCAGTGTCTTTCTTTGTTACTTGGTGTAAGTGTGTGTCTGTGTTACTGGGTATCAGTATCTGTCTTTGTTACTTGGTGTAAGTGTGTGTCTGTGTTACTGGGTATCAGGGTATGTCTTTGTTCCTTGGTGTCAGTGTATGTCAAAATACGTGGGGTAAGTGTATGTCTTTGTTACTGGGTGTCAGTGTAAGTCTTTGTTACTTGGTATAAGTGTGTGTCTGTGTTACTGGGTATCTGTGTCTGTCGTTGTTACTTGGTGTAAGTGTGTGTCTGTGTTACTGTGTATCATTGCATGTCTGTGTTACTTGGTGTCAGTGTATGTCTGTGTTACTTGGTGTAAGTGTGTGTCCGTGTTACTGGGTATCAGTGTATGTCTTTGTGACTTGGTGTCAGTGTATGTCTTTGTTACTAGGTGTAAGTGTGTGTCTGTGTTACTGGGTATCAGTGTATGTCTTTGTTACTTGGTGTCAGTGTATGTCAAAATACTTGGTGTAAGTGTGTGTCTTTGTTACTTGGTGTAATTGTCTGTCTTTGTTACTTGGTGTCAGTGTATGTCTGTGTTACTTGGTGTAAGTGTATGTCTTTGTTACTTGCTGTCAGTGTATGTCTGTGTTACTTGGTGTAAGTGTGTGTCTGTGTTACTGGGTGTCAGTGTGTGTCTGTGTTACTTGGTGTAAGTGTGTGTCTTTTTTACTTGGTGTCCGTGTGTGTCTTTGTTACTTGGTGTCCGTGTCTGTCTTTGTTACTGGGTGTCAGTGTATGTCTTTGTTACTGGGTGTCAGTGTATGTCTTTGTTACTTGCTGTAAGTGTGTGTCTGTGTTACTGGGTATCAGTGTATGTCTCTGTTACTTGGTGTAAGTGTTTGTCTGTGTTACTGGGTATCAGTGTATGTCTTTGTTACTTGTGTCAGTGTATGTCCGTGTTACTTGGTGTAAGTGTGTGTCTGTGTTACTGGGTATCAGTGTATGTCTTTGTTACTTGGTGTCAATGGATGTCTTTGTTACTGGGTGTCAGTGTGTGTCTTTGTGACTTGGTGTCAGTGTATGTCTTTGTTACTAGGTGTAAGCGTGTGTCTGTGTTACTGGGTATCAGTGTATGTCTTTGTTACTTGGTGTCAGTGTATGTCAAAATACTTGGTGTAAGTGTATGTCTTTGTTACTTGTTGTAATTGTCTGTCTTTGTTACTTGGTGTCAGTCTATGTCTTTGTTACTTGGTGTCAGTGTATGTCTGTGTTACTTGGTGTAAGTGTGTGCCTGTGTTACTGGGTATCAGTGTTTGTCTTTGTTACTTGGTTTCAATGTATGTCTGTGTTACTTGGTGTAAGTGTGTGTCTGTGTTACTGGGTGTCAGTGTGTGTCTGTGTTTCTTGGTGTAAGTGTGTGTCTGTGTTACTGGGTGTCCGTGTGTGTCTTTGTTACTTGGTGTCCGTGTGTGTCTGTATTACTGGGTGTCAGTGTATGTCTTTGCTACTGGGTGTCAGTGTATGACTTTGTTACTTGCTGTAAGTGTGTGTCTGTGTTACTGGGTATCAGTGTCTGTCTTTGTTACTTGGTGTCAGTGTATGTCTGTGTTCCTTGGTGTAATTGTGTGTCTGTGTTACTGGGTGTCAGTGTGTGTCTGTGTTACTTGGTGTAAGTGTGTGTCTTTGTTACTGTGTGTCAGTGTATGTCTTTGTTACTTGGTGTAAGTGTGTGTCTGTGTTACTGGGTATCAGTGTCTGTCTTTGTTACTTGGTGTAAGTGTGTGTCTGTGTTACTGGGTATCAGTGTCTGTCTTTGTTACTTGGTGTAAGTGTGTGTCTGTGTTACTGGGTATCAGTGTATGTCTTTGTTCCTTGGTGTCAGTGTATGTCAAAATACGTGGGGTAAGTGTATGTCTTTGTTACTGGGTGTCAGTGTAAGTCTTTGTTACTTGGTATAAGTGTGTGTCTGTGTTACTGGGTATCTGTGTCTGTCGTTGTTACTTGGTGTAAGTGTGTGTCTGTGTTACTGCGTATCAGTGCATGTCTTTGTTACTTGGTGTCAGTGTATGTCTGTGTTACTTGGTGTAAGTGTGTGTCTGTGTTACAGGGTATCAGTGTATGTCTTTGTGACTTTGTGTCAGTGTATGTCTTTGTTACTGGGTGCCAGTGTGTGTCTTTGTGACTTGGTGTCAGTGTATGTCTTTGTTACTAGGTGTAAGTGTGTGTCTGTGTTACTGGGTATCAGTGTATGTCTTTGTTACTTGGTGTCAGTGTATGTCAAAATACTTGGTGTAAGTGTGTGTCTTTGTTACTTGGTGTAATTGTCTGTCTTTGTTACTTGGTGTCAGTGTATGTCTGTGTTACTTGGTGTAAGTGTATGTCTTTGTTACTTGGTGTCAGTGTATGTCTGTGTTACTTGGTGTAAGTGTGTGTCTGTGTTACTGGGTGTCAGTGTGTGTCTGTGTTACTTGGTGTAAGTGTGTGTCTTTTTTACTTGGTGTCCGTGTGTGTCTTTGTTACTTGCTGTAAGTGTGTGTCTGTGTTACTGGGTATCAGTGTATGTCTCTGTTACTTGGTGTAAGTGTTTGTCTGTGTTACTGGGTATCAGTGTATGTCTTTGTTACTTGTGTCAGTGTATGTCCGTGTTACTTGCTGTAAGTGTGTGTCTGTGTTACTGGGTATCAGTGTATGTCTTTGTTACTTGGTGTCAATGGATGTCTTTGTTACTGGGTGTCAGTGTGTGTCTTTGTGACTTGGTGTCAGTGTATGTCTTTGTTACTAGGTGTAAGCGTGTGTCTGTGTTACTGGGTATCAGTGTATGTCTTTGTTACTTGGTGTCAGTGTATGTCAAAATACTTGGTGTAAGTGTATGTCTTTGTTACTTGGTGTAATTGTCTGTCTTTGTTACTTGGTGTCAGTCTATGTCTTTGTTACTTGGTGTCAGTGTATGTCTGTGTTACTTGGTGTAAGTGTGTGCCTGTGTTACTGGGTATCAGTGTTTGTCTTTGTTACTTGGTTTCAATGTATGTCTGTGTTACTTGGTGTAAGTGTGTGTCTGTGTTACTTGGTGTCAGTGTGTGTCTGTGTTTCTTGGTGTAAGTGTGTGTCTGTGTTACTGGGTGTCCGTGTGTGTCTTTGTTACTTGGTGTCCGTGTGTGTCTGTATTACTGGGTGTCAGTGTATGTCTTTGCTACTGGGTGTCAGTGTATGTCTTTGTTACTTGCTGTAAGTGTGTGTCTGTGTTACTGGGTATCAGTGTCTGTCTTTGTTACTTGGTGTAAGTGTGTGTCTGTGTTACTGGGTATCAGTGTATGTCTTTGTTACTTGGTGTCAGTGTATGTCTGTGTTACTTGTTGCAAGCGTGTGTCTGTGTTACTGGGTATCAGTGTATGTCTTTGTGACTTGGTGTCATTGTATGACTTTGTTACTGGGTGTCAGTGTGTGTCTTTGTGACTTGGTGTCAGTGTATGTCTTTGTTACTTGGTGTAAGTGTGTGTCTGTGTTACTGGGTATCAGTGTATGTCTTTGTTACTTGGTGCAAGTGTATGTCAAAATACTTGGTGTAAGTGTATGTCTTTGTGACTTGGTGTCAGTGTATGTCTTTGTTACTAGGTGTAAGCGTGTGTCTGTGTTACTGGGTATCAGTGTATGTCTTTGTTACTGTTTATCAGTGTTTCTCTGTGTTACTGGGTGTCAGTGTGTGTTTGTTTGTGTTACTGGGTGTCAGTGTGTATCTGTGACACCCGGTGTCAGTATTTAGTTTAGTTTCGAGATACAGCACTTAAACCGGCCCTTCGGCCCACCGAGTCTGTGCCGACCATCAACCACCCATTTATACTAATCCTACACTAATTCCGTATTCCGACCACATCCCCACCTGTCCCTATATATTTCCCTACCACCTACCTATACTAGGGGCAATTTATGATGGCCAATTAACCTATCAACCTGCAAGTCTTTGGCATGTGGGAGTAAACCGGAGCACCCGGAGGAAACTCACGCAGACACAGGGAGAACTTGCAAACTCCGCACAGGCAGTACCCAGAATCGAACCCGGTCCCTGGAGCTGTGAGGCTGCGGTGCGAAACACTGCGCCAATATGCCACCCCCCCCCCCCCCCCACCCCAGTGTGTGCCTGTGTTACTGGGTATCAGTGTATGTCTTTGTTACTTGGTGTCAGTGTATGTCTGTGTTACTTGGTGTAAGTGTGTGTCTTTGTTACTCGGTGTCCGTGTGTTTCTGTGTTACTGGGTGTCAGTGTATGTCCTTGTTACTGGGTGTCAGTGTAAGTCTTTGTTACTTGGTATAAGTGTGTGTCTGTGTTACTGGGTGTAAGTGTGTGTCTTTGTTACTCGGTGTCCGTGTGTGTCTGTGTTACTGGGTGTCAGTGTATGTCTTTGTTACTGGGTGTCAGTGTAAGTCTTTGTTACTTGGTATAAGTGTGTGTCTGTGTTACTGGGTATCTGTGTCTGTCGTTGTTACTTGGTGTAAGTGTGTGTCTGTGTTACTGCGTATCAGTGCATGTCTTTGTTACTTGGTGTCAGTGTATGTCTGTGTTACTTGGTGTAAGTGTGTGTCTGTGTTACTGGGTATCAGTGTATGTCTTTGTGACTTGGTGTCAGTGTATGTCTTTGTTACTGGGTGCCAGTGTGTGTCTTTGTGACTTGGTGTCAGTGTATGTCTTTGTTACTAGGTGTAAGTGTGTGTCTGTGTTACTGGGTATCAGTGTATATCTTTGTTACTTGGTGTCAGTGTATGTCAAAATACTTGGTGTAAGTGTGTGTCTTTGTTACTTGGTGTAATTGTCTGTATTTGTTACTTGGTGTCAGTGTATGTCTGTGTTACTTGGTGTAAGTGTATGTCTTTGTTACTTGGTGTCAGTGTATGTCTTTGTTACTTGGTGTCAGTGTATGTCTGTGTTACTTGGTGTAAGTGTGTGTCTGTGTTACTGGGTGTCAGTGTGTATCTGTGTTACTTGGTGTAAGTGTGTGTCTTTTTTACTTGGTGTCCTTGCGTGTCTTTGTTACTTGGTGCCCGTGTGTGTCTGTGTTACTGGGTGTCAGTGTAAGTCTTTGTTACTGGGTGTCAGTGTATGTCTTTGTTAAATGCTGTAAGTGTGTGTCTGTGTTACTGGGTATCATTGTCTGTCTTTGTTACTTGGTGCAAGTGTTTGTCTGTGTTACTGGGTATCAGTGTATGTCTTTGTTACTTGTGTCAGTGTATGTCCGTGTTACTTGGTGTAAGTGTGTGTCTGTGTTACTGGGTATCAGTGTATGTCTTTGCTACTTGGTGTCAATGGATGTCTTTGTTACTGGGTGTCAGTGTGTGTCTTTGTGACTTGGTGTCAGTGTATGTCTTTGCTACTAGGTGTAAGCGTGTGTCTGTGTTACTGGGTATCAGTGTATGTCTTTGTTACTTGGTGTCAGTGTATGTCAAAATACTTGGTGTAAGTGTTTGTCTTTGTTACTTGGTGTAATTGTCTGTCTTTGTTACTTGGTGTCAGTCTATGTCTTTGTTACTTGGTGTCAGTGTATGTCTGTGTTACTTGGTGTAAGTGTGTGCCTGTGTTACTGGGTATCAGTGTATGTCTTTGTTACTTGGTTTCAATGTGTGTCTGTGTTACTTGGTGTAAGTGAGTGTCTGTGTTACTGGGTGTCAGTGTGTGTCTGTGTTACTTGGTGTAAGTGTGTGTCTTTTTTACTTGATGTCCGTGTGTGTCTTTGTTACTTGGTGTCCGTGTGTGTCTGTGTTACTGGGTGTCAGTGTATGTCTTTGCTACTGGGTGTCAGTGTATGTCTTTGTTACTTGCTGTAAGTGTGTGTCTGTGTTACTGGGTATCAGTGTCTGTCTTTGTTACTTGGTGTAAGTGTGTGTCTGTGTTACTGGGTATCAGTGTATGTCTTTGTTACTTGGTGTCAGTGTATGTCTGTGTTACTTGGTGCAAGCGTGTGTCTGTGTTACTGGGTATCAGTGTATGTCTTTGTGACTTGGTGTCATTGTATGTCTTTGTTACTGGGTGTCAGTGTGTGTCTTTGTGACTTGGTGTCAGTGTATGTCTTTGTTACTTGGTGTAAGTGTGTGTCTGTGTTACTGGGTCTCAGTGTATGTCTTTGTTACTTGGTGTAAGTGTATTTCAATATACTTGGTGTAAGTGTATGTCTTTGTTACTTGGTGTCAGTTTATGTCTGTGTTACTTGGTGCAAGTGTGTGTCTTTGTTACTTGGTGTAAGTGGATGGCTTTGTTACTGTGTGTCAGTGTATGTCTTTGTTACTTGGTGTCAGTGTGTATCTGTGTTACTGGGTATCAGTGTATGTCTTTGTGCCTTGGTATCAGTGTATGTCTTTGTGACTTCGTGTCAGTGTATGTCTTTGTTACTGGGTGTCAGTGTCTGTCTGTGTTACTTGGTGTCAGTGTATGTCTTTGTTACTGTTTATCAGTGTTTCTCAGTGTTACTGGGTGTCAGTGTGTGTTTGTTTGTGTTGCTGGGTGTCAGTGTGTATCTGTGACACTAGGTGTTAGTATTTAGTTTAGTTTGGAGAGACAGCACTTAAACAGGCCCTTCGGCCCACCGACTCTGTGCCGAACATCAACCACCCATATATGCTAATCCTACTCTAATTCCATATTCCGATCACATCCCCACCTCTCCCTATATATTTCCCTACCACCTACCTATACTAGGGTCAATTTATGATGGCCAATTAACCTATCAACCTGCAAGTCTTTGGCATGTGGAAGGAAACCGGAGCACCCGGAGGAAACTCACTCAGACACAGGGAGAACTTGCAAACTCCGCACAGGCAGTACCCAGAATCGAACCCGGGTCCCAGGAGCTGTGAGGCTGCGGTGCTAAACACTGCGCCAATGCCCCCCCCCAGTGTGTGCCTGTGTTACTGGTTATCAGTGTATGTCTGTGTTACTTGGTGTAAGTGTGTGTCTTTGTTACTCGGTGTCCGTATGTGTCTGTGTTACTGGGTGTCAGTGTATGTCTTTGTTACTGGGTGTCAGTGTAATTCTTTGTTACTTGGTATAGGTTTGTGTCTGTGTTACTGGGTATCAGTGTCTGCCTTTGTTACTTGGTGTAAGTGTGTGTCTGTGTTACTGGGTATCAGTGCATGTCTTTGTTACTTGGTGTCAGTGTATCTCTGTGCTACTTGGTGTAAGTGTGTGTCTGTGTTACTGGGTATCAGTGTATGTCTTTGTGACTTGGTGTCAGTGTATGTCTTTGTTACTGGGTGTCAGTGTGTGTCTTTGTGACTTGGTGTCAGTGTATGTCTTTGTTACTTGATGTAAGTGTGTGTCTGTGTTACTTGGTATCAGTGTATGTCTTTGTTACTTGGTGTCAGTGTATGTCAAAATAATTGGTGTAAGTGTATGTCTTTGTTACTTTGTGTCAGTGTATGTCTTTGTTACTTGGTGTCAGTGTATGTCTGTGTGACTTGGTGTAAGTGTGTGCCTGTGTTACTGGGTATCAGTGTATGTCTTTGTTACTTGGTGTCAATGTATGTCTGTGTTACTTGGTGTAAGTGTGAGTCTGTGTTACTGGGTGTCAGTGTGTGTCTGTGTTCCTTGGTGTAAGTGTGTGTCTTTTTTACTTGGTGTCCGTGTGTGGCTTTGTTACTTGGTGTCCGTGTGTGTCTGTGTTACTGGGTGTCTGTGTATGTCTTTGTTACTTGCTGTAAGTGTGTGTCTGTGTTACTGGGTATCAGTGTCTGTCTTTGTTACTTGCTGTAACTGTGTGTCTGTGTTACTGGGTATCAGTGTATGTCTTTGTTACTTGGTGTCAGTGTATGTCTGTTTTACTTGGTGTAAGTGTGTGTCTGTGTTACTGGGTATCAGTGTATGTCTTTGTGACTTGGTGACATTGTATGTCTTTGTTACTGGGTGTCAGTGTGTGTCTTTGTGACTTGGTGTCAGTGTATGTCTTTGTTACTTGGTGTAAGTGTATGTCTTTGTTACTTGGTGTCAGTGTATGTCTTTGTTACTTGGTGTCAGTGTATGTCTGTGTTACTTGGTGTAAGTGTGTGCCTGTGTTACTGGGTATCAGTGTATGTCTTTGCTACTTGGTGTCAATGTATGTCTGTGTTACTTGGTGTAAGTGTGAGTCTGTGTTACTGGGTGTCAGTGTGTGTCTGCGTTACTTGGTGTAAGTGTGTGTCTTTTTTACTTGGTGTCCGTGTGTGGCTTTGTTACTTGGTGTCCGTGTGTGTCTGTGTTACTGGGTGTCAGTGTATGTCTTTGTTACTTGCTGTAAGTGTGTGTCTGTGTTACTGGGTATCAGTGTATGTCTTTGCTACTTGGTGTCAGTGTATGTCTGTGTTACTTGGTGTAAGTGTGTAACTGTGTTACTGGGTATCAGTGTATGTCTTTGTGACTTGGTGACATTGTATGTCTTTGTTACTGGGTGTCAGTGTGTGTCTTTGTGACTTGGTGTCAGTGTATGTCTTTGTTACTTGGTGTAAGTGTGTGTCTGCGTTACTGGGTATCAGAGTATGTCTTTGTTACTTGGTGTAAGTGTATGTCAAAATACTTGGTGTAAGTGCATGTCTTTGTTACTTGGTGTCATTGTATGTCTGTGTTACTTGGTGCAAGTGTGTGTCTTTGTTACTCGGTGTCCGTATGTGTCTGTGTTACTGGGTGTCAGTGTATGTCTTTGTTACTGGGTGTCAGTGTAATTCTTTGTTACTTGGTATAAGTTTGTGTCTGTGTAACTGGGTATCAGTGTCTGTCTTTGTTACTTGGTGTAAGTGTGTGTCTGTGTTACTGGGTATCAGTGCATGTCTTTGTTACTTGGTGTCAGTGTATGTCTTTGTTACTGGGTGTCAGTGTGTGTCTGTGTTACTTGGTGTAAGTGTGTGTCTGTGTTACTGGGTATCAGTGTATGTCTTTGTGACTTGGTGTCAGTGTATGTCTTTGTTACTGGGTGTCAGTGTCTGTCTGTGTTTCTGGGTATCAGTGCATGTCTTTATTACTTGGTGTCAGTGCATGTCTTTGTTACTTGGTGTCAGTGTATCTCTGTGTTACTTGGTGTAAGTGTGTGTCTGTGTTACTGGGTATCAGTGTATGTCTTTGTGACTTGGTGTCAGTGTATGTCTTTGTTACTGGGTGTCAGTGTGTGTCTTTGTGACTTGGTGTCAGTGTATGTCTTTGTTACTTGATGTAAGTGAATGTCAAAATGCTTGGGGTAAGTGTATGTCTTTGTTACTTGGTGTAATTGTCTGTCTTTGTAACTTGGTGTCAGTGTATGTCTGTGTTACTTTTTGTAAGTGTATGTCTTTGTTACTAGGTGTCAGTGTATGTCTTTGTTACTTGGTGTCAGTGTATGTCTGTGTTACTGGGTATCAGTGCATGTCTTTATTACTTGGTGTCAGTGCATGTCTTTGTTACTTGGTGTCAGTGTATCTCTGTGTTACTTGGTGTAAGTGTGTGTCTGTGTTACTGGGTATCAGTGTATGTCTTTGTGACTTGGTGTCAGTGTATGTCTTTGTTGCTGGGTGTCAGTGTGTGTCTTTGTGACTTGGTGTCAGTGTATGTCTTTGTTACTTGATGTAAGTGAATGTCAAAATACTTGGTGTAAGTGTATGTCTTTGTTACTTTGTGTAATTGTCTGTCTTTGTAACTTTGTGTCAGTGTATGTCTGTGTTACTTTTTGTAAGTGTATGTTTTTGTTACTTGGTGTCAGTGTATGTCATTGTTACTTGGTGTCAGTGTATGTCTGTGTTACTTGGAGCAAGTGTGTGCCTGTGTTACTGGGTTTCAGTGTATGTCTTTGTTACTTGGTGTCAATGTATGTCTGTGTTACTTGGTGGAAGTGTGTGTCTTTGTTACTGGGTGTCAGTGTGTGTCTGTGTTACTTGGTGTAAGTGTGTCTCTTTGTTACTTGGTGTCCGTGTGTGCCTTTGTTACTTGGTGTCCGTGTGTGTCTGTGTTACTAGGTGTCAGTGTATGTCTTTGTTACTGGGTGTCAGTGCATGTCTTTGTTACTTGGGGTAAATGTGTGTCTGTGTTACTGTGTATCAGTTTCTGTCTTTGTTACTTGCTGTAAGTGTGTGTCTGTGTGACTGGGTATCAGTGTATGTCTTTGTTACTTGGTGTCAGTGTATGTCTGTGTTCCTTGGTGTAAGTGTGTGTCTGTGTTACTGGGTATCCGTGTATGTCTTTTTGACTTGGTGTCATTGTATGTCTTTGTTACTGGGTGTCAGTGTGTGTCTTTGTGACTTGGTGCCTGTGTGTGCCTTTGTTACTTGGTGTAAGTGTGTGTCTGTGTTACTGGGTATCAGTGTATGTCTTTTTTACTTGGTGTCAGTGTATGTCAAAATACTTGGTGTAAGTGTATGTCTTTGTTACTTGGTGTCAGTGTATGTATTTGTTACTTGGTGTCAGTGTGTGTCTGTGTTACTGGTTATCAGTGTATGTCTTTGTGACTTGGTATCAGTGTGCGTCTTTGTGATTTCGTGTCAGTGTATGTCTTTGTCACTGGGTGTCAGTGTGTGTCTGTGTTACTTGGTGTCAGTGTATGTTTTTGTTACTGTTTATCAGTGTTTCTCTGCGTTACTGGGTTTCAGTGTGTGTTTGTTTGTGTTACTGGGTGTCAGTGTGTATCTATGACACTAGGTGTCAGTATTTAGTTTAGTTTGGAGATGCAGCACTTAAACAGGCCCTTCGGCCCACCGAGCCTGTGCCGACCATCAACCACCCATTTATGCTAATCCTACACTAATTCCGTATACCGATCACATCCCCACCTGTCCCTATATATTTCCCTACCACCTACCGATACTAGGGGCTATTTATGATGGGCAATAAACCTTTCAACCTGCAAGTCTTTGGCATGTGGGAGGAAATCGGAGCGCCCAGAGGAAATTCACGCAGACACAGGGAGAACTTGCAAACTCCGCACAAGCAGTACCCAGAATCGAACCCGGGTCCCTAGAGCTGTGAGGCTGCGGTGCTAAACACTGCGCCACTGGTTATCAGTGTATGTCTTTGTTACTTGGTGTCAGTGTCTGTCTGAGTTACTTGGTGTAAGTGTGTGTCTGTGTTGCTGAGTGTCAGTGTGTGTCTGTGTTACTTGGTGTAAGTGTATGTCTTTGTTACTTGGTGTCCGTTTGTGTCTTTGTTACTTGGTGTCCGTGTGTGTCTGTGTTACTGGGTGTCAGTGTATGTCTTTGTTACTGGGTGTCAGTGTATGTCTTCGTTACTTGGTGTAAGTGTGTGTCTGTGTTACTGGGTATCAGTGTCTGTCTTTGTGACTTTTTGTCAGTGTATGTCTTTGTTACTGGGTGTCAGTGTGTGCCTTTGTGACTTGGTGTCAGTGTATGTCTTTGTTACTTGGTGTAAGTGTGTGTCTGTGTTTCTGGGTATCAGTGTATGTCTTTGTTACTTGGTGTCAGTGTATGTAAAAATACTTGGTGTAAGTGTATGTCTTTGTTACTTGGTGTCAGTGTATGTCTTTGTTACTGGGTGTCAGAATGTGTCTGTGTTACTTGGTGTCAGTGTATGTCTTTGTTACTTGGTGTCAGTGTTTGTCTTTGTTACTTGGTGTCAGTGTGTGTCTGTGTTACTGGTTATCAGTGTATGTCTTTGTGACTTGGTATCAGTGTGTGTCTTTGTGACTTGGTGTCAGTGTATGTCTTTGTTACTGGGTGTCAGAATGTGTCTGTGTTACTTGGTGTCAGTGTATGTCTTTGTTACTGTTTATCAGTGTTTCTCTGTGTTACTGGGTGTCAGTGTGTGTTTGTTTGTGTTACTGGGTGTCAGTGTGTATCTGTGACACTAGGTGTCAGTATTTAGTTTAGTTTGGAGATGCAGCACTTAAACAGGCCCTTCGGCCCACCATCCTGTGCCGACCATCAACCACCCATTAATCTAATCCTACACTAATTCCGTATTCCGACCACATCCCCACCTATCCCTATCTATTTCCCTACCACCTACCTATACTAGGGGCAATTTATGATGGGCAATAAACCTATCAACCTGCAAGTCTTTGGCATGTGGGAGGAAATCCGAGCGCCCAGAGGAAACCCACGCAGACACAGGGAGAACTTGCAAACTCCGCACAGGCAGTACCCAGAATCGAACCCGGGTCCCAGGAGCTGTGAGGCTGCGGTGCTAAACACTGCGCCAATGTCCCCCCCCACCCCCAGTGTGTGCCTGTGTTACTGGTTATCAGTGTATGTCTGTGTTACTTGGTGTAAGTGTGTGTCTTTGTTACTCGGTGGCAGTGTGTTTGTTTGTGTTTACTGGGTGTCAGTGTGTGTCTGTGTTACTTGGTGTAAGTGTGTGTCTTTGTTACTTGGTGTCCGTGTGTGTCTGTGTTACTGGGAGTCAGTGTATGTCTTTGTTACTGGGTGTCAGTGTAAGTCTTTGCTACTTGGTGTAAGTGTGTGTCTCTGTTACTGGGTATCAGTGTCTGTCTTTGTTTCTTGGTGTAAGTGTGTGTCTGTGTTACTGGGTATCAGTGTATGTCTTTGTTACTTGGTGTCAGTGTATGTCAAAATACTTGGTGTAAGTGTGTGTCTTTGTTTCTTGGTGTATTTGTCTGTCTTTGTTAATTGGTGTCAGTGTATGTCTGTGTTACTTGGTGTAAGTGTGTGTCTTTGTTACTTGGTGTAAGTGTATGTCTTTGTTACTTCGTGTCAGTGTATGTCTTTGTTACTTGGTGTCAGTGTATGTCTGTGTTACTTGGTGTAAGTGTGTGCCTGTGTTACTGGGTATCAGTGTATATCTTTGTTACTTGGTGTAAGTGTATGTCTGAGTTACTTGGTGTAAGTGTGAGTCTGTGTTACTGGGTGTCAGTGTATGTCTTTGTTACTGGGTGTCAGTGTATGTCTGTTTTACTTGGTGTCAGTGTATGTCTTTGTTACTTGGTGTCAGTGTGTGTCTGTGTTACTTGGTGTCAGTGTGTGCCTTTGTTACTTGGTGTCAGTGTGTGTCTTTGTCACTGGGTGTCAGTCTATGTCTGTGTTACTTGGTGTCAGTGTGTGTCTGTGTTACTTGGTTTCAGTGTGTGTCTTTGTTACTGGGAGTCAGTGTATGTCTTTGTTACTTGGTGTCAGTGTATGTCTGTGTTACTTGCTGTCAGTGTATGTCTTTGTTACTTGGTGTCAGTGTGTGTCTGTGTTACTTGGTGTCGGTGTATGTCTTTGTTACTTCGTGTCGGTGTATGTCTTTGTTACTTGGTGTAAGTGTATGTCATTGTTACTTGGTGCCAGTGTATGTCTGTGTTACTGGGTGGCAGTGCATGTCTTTGTTATTTGGTGTAGGTGTATGTCTTTGTTAACTGGTGTCAGTGTATGTCTGTGTTACTGGGTGTCAGTGTATGTCTTTGTTACTTGATGTCAGTGCGTGTCTATGTTACTGGGTGTCAGTGTTTGTCTTTGTTACTTGGTGTCAGTGTCTGTCTTTGTTACTGGGTGTCAGTGCCTGTCTGTGTTACTGGGTGTCAGTGTTTGTCTTTGTTACTTGGTATCAGTGATTGTCTTTGTTACTTGGTGTCAGTGTGTGTCTGTGTTACTTGGTGTCAGTGTTTGTCTTTGTTACTTGGTGTCAGTGTGTGTCTTTGCTACTTGGTGTCAGTGTACGTCTTTGTTACTTGGTGTAAGTATATGTCTTTGTTACTTGGTGTCAGTGCATGTCTGTGTCACTGGGTGTCAATGTTTGACTTTGTTACTTGGTGTCAGTGTTTGTCTTTGTTACTTGGTGTCAGTGCGTGTCTTTGTTACTTGGTGTAAGTGTATGCCTTTGTTACTTGGTGTCAGTGTGTGTTTTTGTTACTTGGTGTCAGTGTGTCTCTTTGTTACTTGGTGTCAGTGTATGTCTTTGTTACTTGGTGTCAGTGTGTCTCTTTGTTACTTGGTGCAAGTGTATGTCTTTATTATTTGGTGTCAGTGTGGGTCTTTGTTACTTGGTGTAGTTTTATGTCTTTGTTACTTGGTGTCAGTGCGTGTCCGTGTTACTGGGTGTCAGAGTTTGTCTTTGTTACTTGGTGTCAGTGTATGTCTTGTCACTTGTTGTCACTGTATGTCTTTATTACTTGGTGTCAATGTTTGTCTGTGTTACTTGGTTTCAGTGTGTGTCTTTGTTACTGGGTGTCAGTGTATGTCTGTGTTACTTGGTGTCAGTGTGTGTCTGTGTTACTTGGTTTCAGTGTGTGTCTTTGTTACTGGGTGTCAGTGTATGTCTTTGTTACTTGGTGTCAGTATATGTCTGTGTTACTTGGTGTCAGTGTATGTCTTTGTTACTTGCTGTCAGTGTGTGTCTGTGTTACTTGGTGTCAGTGTATGTCTTTGTTACTTCGTGTCAGTGTATATCTTTGTTACTTGGTGTAAGTGTATGTCTTTGTAACTTGGTGCCAGTGTCTGTCTGTGTTACTGGGTGGCAGTGCATGTCTTTGTTATTTGGTGTAGGTGTATGTCTTTGTGAGTTGGTGTCATTGTCTGTCTTTGTTACTTGGTGTCAGTGTATGTCTTTGTTAACTGGTGTCAGTGTATGTCTTTGTTACTTGGTGTCAGTGAGTGTCTGTGTTACTGGGTGTCAGTGTATGTCTTTGTTACTTGGTGTCAGTGCGTGTCTATGTTACTGGGTGTCAGAGTTTGGCTTTGTTACTTGGTGTCAGTGTTTGTCTGTGTTACTTGGTGTTGGTGTATGTCTTTGTTACTTGGTGTAAGTATATGTCATTCTTACTTGGTGCCAGTGTCTGTCTGTGTTACTGGGTGGCAGTGCATGTCTTTGTTATTTGGTGTTGGTGTATGTCTTTGTTAACTGGTGTCAGTGTATGTCTTTGTTACTTGGTGTCAGTGAGTGTCTGTGTTACTGGATGTCAGTGTATGTCTTTGTTACTTGATGTCAGTGCGTGTCTATGTTACTGGGTGTCAGTGTTTGTCTTTGTTACTTGGTGTCAGTGTCTGTCTTTGTTACTGGGTGTCAGTGCCTGTCTGTGTCGCTGGGTGTCAGTGTTTGTCTTTGTTACTTGGTATCAGTGAATGTCTTTGTTACTTGGTGTCAGTGTGTGTCTGTGTTACTTGGTGTCAGTGTTTGTCTTTGTTACTTGGTGTCAGTGTGTGTCTTTGCTACTTGGTGTCAGTGTATGTCTTTGTTACTTGGTGTAAGTATATGTCTTTGTTACTTGGTGTCAGTGCATGTCTGTGTTACTTTGTGTCAGTGTGTGTCTTTGTTACTTGGTGTAAGTGTATGCCTTTGTTACTTGGCGTCAGTGTGTGTCTTTGTTACTTGGTGTCAGTGTGTCTCTTTGTTACTTGGTGTCAGTGTATGTCTTTGTTACTTGGTGTCTGTGTGTGTCTTTGATACTTGGTGCAAGTGTATGTCTTTATTACTTGGTGTCAGTGTGTGTCTTTGTTACTTGGTGTAGTTTTATGTCTTTGTTACTTGGTGTCAGTGCGTGTCCGTGTTACTGGGTGTCAGAGTTTGTCTTTGTTACTTGGTGTCAGTGTATGTCTTGTTACTTGGTGTCAGCGTATGTCTTTATTACTTGGTGTCAATGTTTGTCTGTGTTACTGGGTGTCAGAGTTTGTCTTTGTTACTTGGTGTCAGTGTTTGTCTGTGTTACTTGGTGTTGGTGTATGTCTTTGTTACTTCGTGTCGGTGTATGTCTTTGTTACTTGGTGTAAGTGTATGTCTGTGTTACTGGGTGGCAGTGCATGTCTTTGTTATTTGGTGTAGGTGTATGTCTTTGTTAACTGGTGTCAGTGTATGTCTTTGTTACTTGGTGTCAGTGAGTGTCTGTGTTACTGGGTGTCAGTGTATGTCTTTGTTACTTGATGTCAGTGCGTGTCTATGTTACTGGGTGTCAGTGTTTGTCTTTGTTACTTGGTGTCAGTGTCTGTCTTTGTTACAGGGTGTCAGTGCCTGTCTGTGTCGCTGGGTGTCAGTGTTTGTCTTTGTTACTTGGTATCAGTGAATGTCTTTGTTACTTGGTGTCAGTGTGTGTCTGTGTTACTTGGTGTCAGTGTTTGTCTTTGTTACTTGGTGTCAGTGTGTGTCTTTGCTACTTGGTGTCAGTGTATGTCTTTGTTACATGGTGTAAGTATATGTCTTTGTTACTTGGTGTCAGTGCATGTCTGTGTTACTTGGTGTCAGTGTGTGTCTTTGTTACTTGGTGTAAGTGTATGCCTTTGTTACTTGGCGTCAGTGTGTGTCTTTGTTACTTGGTGTCAGTGTGTCTCTTTGTTACTTGGTGTCAGTGTATGTCTTTGTTACTTGGTGTCAGTGTGTGTCTTTGTTACTTGGTGCAAGTGTATGTCTTTATTACTTGGTGTCAGTGTGTGTCTTTGTTACTTGGTGTAGTTTTATGTCTTTGTTACTTGGTGTCAGTGCGTGTCCGTGTTACTGGGTGTCAGAGTTTGTCTTTATTACTTGGTATCAGTGTATGTCTTGTTACTTGGTGTCAGTGTGTGTCTGTGTTACTTGGTTTCAGTGTGTGTCTTTGTTACTGGGTGTCAGTGTATGTCTTTGTTACTTGGTGTCAGTATATGTCTGTGTTACTTGGTGTCAGTGTATGTCTTTGTTACTTGGTGTCAGTGTGTGTCTGTGATACTTGGTGTCAGTGTATGTCTTTGTTACTTCGTGTCAGTGTATGTCTTTGTTACTTGGTGTAAGTGTATGTCTTTGTAACTTGGTGCCAGTGTCTGTCTGTGTTACTGGGTGGCAGTGCATGTCTTTGTTATTTGGTGTAGGTGTATGTCTTTGTGACTTGGTGTCAGTGTCTGTCTTTGTTACTTGGTGTCAGTGTATGTCTTTGTTAACTGGTGTCAGTGTATGTCTTTGTTACTTGGTGTCAGTGAGTGTCTGTGTTGCTGGGTGTCAGTGTATGTCTTTGTTACTTGGTGTCAGTGTTTGTCTTTGTTACTGGGTGTCAGTGCATGTCTGTGTTACTGGGTGTCAGTGTTTGTCTTTGTTACTTGGTATCAGTGAATGTCTTTGTTACTTTGTGTCAGTGTGCCTGTGTTACTTGGTGTCAGTGTTTGTCTTTGTTACTTGGTGTCAGTTTGTGTCTTTGTTACTTGGTGTCAGTGTATGTCTTTGTTACTTGGTGTAAGTATATGTTTTTGTTACTTGGTGTCAGTGCATTTCTGTGTTACTGGGTGTCAATGTTTGACTTTGTTACTTGGTGTCAGTGTATGTCTTTGTTACTTCGTGTCAGTGTATATCTTTGTTACTTGGTGTAAGTGTATGTCTTTGTAACTTGGTGCCAGTGTCTGTCTGTGTTACAGGGTGGCAGTGCATGTCTTTGTTATTTGGTGTAGGTGTATGTCTTTGTTAACTGGTGTCAGTGCATGTCTTTGTTACTTGGTGTCAGTGAGTGTCTGTGTTACTGGGTGTCAGTGTATGTATTTGTTACTTGGTGTCAGTGCGTGTCTATGTTACTGGGTGTCAGAGTTTGTCTTTGTTACTTGGTGTCAGTGTTTGTCTGTGTTACTTGGTGTTGGTGTATGTCTTTGTTACTTCGTGTCGGTGTATGTCTTTGTTACTTGGTGTAAGTGTATGTCATTCTTACTTGGTGCCAGTGTCTGTCTGTGTTACTGGGTGGCAGTGCATGTCTTTGTTATTTGGTGTAGGTGTATGTCTTCGTTAACTGGTGTCAGTGTATGTCTTTGTTACTTGGTGTCAGTGAGTGTCTGTGTTACTGGGTGTCAGTGTATGTCTTTGTTACTGGATGTCAGTGCGTGTCTATGTAACTGGGTGTCAGTGTTTGTCTTTGTTACTTGGTGTCAGTGTCTGTCTTTGTTACTGGGTGTCAGTGCCTGTCTGTGTCGCTGGGTGTCAGTGTTTGTCTTTGTTACTTGGTATCAGTGAATGTCTTTGTTACTTGGTGTCATTGTGTGTCTGTGTTACTTGGTGTCAGTGTTTGTCTTTGTTACTTGGTGTCAGTGTGTGTCTTTGCTACTTGGTGTCAGTGTATGTCTTTGTTACTTGGTGTAAGTATATGTCTTTGTTACTTGGTGTCAGTGCATGTCTGTGTTACTTTGTGTCAGTGTGTGTCTTTGTTACTTGGTGTAAGTATATGTCTTTGTTACTTGGTGTAAGTGTATGTCTTTGTAACTTGGTGCCAGTGTCTGTCTGTGTTACTGGGTGGCAGTGCATGTCTTTGTTATTTGGTGTAGGTGTATGTCTTTGTGACTTGGTGTCAGTGTCTGTCTTTGTTACTTGGTGTCAGTGTATGTCTTTGTTAACTGGTGTCAGTGTATGTCTTTGTTACTTGGTGTCAGTGAGTGTCTGTGTTGCTGGGTGTCAGTGTATGTCTTTGTTACTTGGTGTCAGTGTTTGTCTTTGTTACTGGGTGTCAGTGCATGTCTGTGTTACTGGGTGTCAGTGTTTGTCTTTGTTACTTGGTATCAGTGAATGTCTTTGTTACTTTGTGTCAGTGTGCCTGTGTTACTTGGTGTCAGTGTTTGTCTT
The DNA here is from genome assembly GCF_036365525.1 of Heterodontus francisci. Lineage (NCBI taxonomy): Eukaryota > Metazoa > Chordata > Chondrichthyes > Heterodontiformes > Heterodontidae > Heterodontus > Heterodontus francisci. The sequence goes on along the minus strand of NW_027140357.1, from coordinate 3,007,561 downwards.
TGTTACTTGGTGTCAGTGTGTGTCTTTGTTACTTGGTGTCAGTGTATGTCTTTGTTACTTGGTGTAAGTATATGTTTTTGTTACTTGGTGTCAGTGCATTTCTGTGTTACTGGGTGTCAATGTTTGACTTTGTTACTTGGTGTCAGTGTATGTCTTTGTTACTTCGTGTCAGTGTATATCTTTGTTACTTGGTGTAAGTGTATGTCTTTGTAACTTGGTGCCAGTGTCTGTCTGTGTTACAGGGTGGCAGTGCATGTCTTTGTTATTTGGTGTAGGTGTATGTCTTTGTTAACTGGTGTCAGTGCATGTCTTTGTTACTTGGTGTCAGTGAGTGTCTGTGTTACTGGGTGTCAGTGTATGTCTTTGTTACTTGGTGTCAGTGTTTGTCTGTGTTACTTGGTGTTGGTGTATGTCTTTGTTACTTCGTGTCGGTGTATGTCTTTGTTACTTGGTGTAAGTGTATGTCATTCTTACTTGGTGCCAGTGTCTGTCTGTGTTACTGGGTGGCAGTGCATGTCTTTGTTATTTGGTGTAGGTGTATGTCTTCGTTAACTGGTGTCAGTGTATGTCTTTGTTACTTGGTGTCAGTGAGTGTCTGTGTTACTGGGTGTCAGTGTATGTCTTTGTTACTGGATGTCAGTGCGTGTCTATGTAACTGGGTGTCAGTGTTTGTCTTTGTTACTTGGTGTCAGTGTCTGTCTTTGTTACTGGGTGTCAGTGCCTGTCTGTGTCGCTGGGTGTCAGTGTTTGTCTTTGTTACTTGGTATCAGTGAATGTCTTTGTTACTTGGTGTCATTGTGTGTCTGTGTTACTTGGTGTCAGTGTTTGTCTTTGTTACTTGGTGTCAGTGTGTGTCTTTGCTACTTGGTGTCAGTGTATGTCTTTGTTACTTGGTGTAAGTATATGTCTTTGTTACTTGGTGTCAGTGCATGTCTGTGTTACTTTGTGTCAGTGTGTGTCTTTGTTACTTGGTGTAAGTGTATGCCTTTGTTACTTGGCGTCAGTGTGTGTCTTTGTTACTTGGTGTCAGTGTGTCTCTTTGTTACTTGGTGTCAGTGTATGTCTTTGTTACTTGGTGTCAGTGTGTGTCTTTGTTACTTGGTGCAAGTGTATGTCTTTATTACTTGGTGTCAGTGTGTGTCTTTGTTACTTGGTGTAGTTTTATGTCTTTGTTACTTGGTGTCAGTGCGAGTCCCTGTTACTGGCTGTCAGAGTCTGTCTTTGTTACTTGGTGTCAGTGTATGTCTTGTTACTTGGTGTCAGTGTATGTCTTTATTACTTGGTGTCAATGTTTGTCTGTGTTACTGGGTGTCAGAGTTTGTCTTTGTTACTTGGTGTCAGTGTTTGTCTGTGTTACTTGGTGTTGGTGTATGTCTTTGTTACTTCGTGTCGGTGTATGTCTTTGTTACTTGGTGTAAGTGTATGTCATTGTTACTTGGTGCCAGTGTCTGACTGTGTTACTGGGTGGCAGTGCATGTCTTTGTTATTTGGTGTAGGTGTATGTCTTTGTTAACTGGTGTCAGTGTATGTCTTTGTTACTTGGTGTCAGTGAGTGTCTGTGTTACTGGGTGAAAGTGCATGTCTTTGTTATTTGATGTCAGTGCGTGTCTATGTTACTGGGTGTCAGTGTTTGTCTTTGTTACTTGGTGTCAGTGTCTGTCTTTGTTACAGGGTGTCAGTGCCTGTCTGTGTCGCTGGGTGTCAGTGTTTGTCTTTGTTACTTGGTATCAGTGAATGTCTTTGTTACTTGGCGTCAGTGTGTGTCTTTGTTACTTGGTGTCAGTGTGTCTCTTTGTTACTTGGTGTCAGTGTATGTCTTTGTTACTTGGTGTCAGTGTGTGTCTTTGTTACTTGGTGCAAGTGTATGTCTTTATTACTTGGTGTCAGTGTGTGTCTTTGTTACTTGGTGTAGTTTTATGTCTTTGTTACTTGGTGTCAGTGCGAGTCCCTGTTACTGGCTGTCAGAGTCTGTCTTTGTTACTTGGTGTCAGTGTATGTCTTGTTACTTGGTGTCAGTGTATGTCTTTATTACTTGGTGTCAATGTTTGTCTGTGTTACTGGGTGTCAGAGTTTGTCTTTGTTACTTGGTGTCAGTGTTTGTCTGTGTTACTTGGTGTTGGTGTATGTCTTTGTTACTTCGTGTCGGTGTATGTCTTTGTTACTTGGTGTAAGTGTATGTCATTGTTACTTGGTGCCAGTGTCTGACTGTGTTACTGGGTGGCAGTGCATGTCTTTGTTATTTGGTGTAGGTGTATGTCTTTGTTAACTGGTGTCAGTGTATGTCTTTGTTACTTGGTGTCAGTGAGTGTCTGTGTTACTGGGTGAAAGTGCATGTCTTTGTTATTTGATGTCAGTGCGTGTCTATGTTACTGGGTGTCAGTGTTTGTCTTTGTTACTTGGTGTCAGTGTCTGTCTTTGTTACAGGGTGTCAGTGCCTGTCTGTGTCGCTGGGTGTCAGTGTTTGTCTTTGTTACTTGGTATCAGTGAATGTCTTTGTTACTTGGTGTCAGTGTGTGTCTGTGTTACTTGGTGTCAGTGTTTGTCTTTGTTACTTGGTGTCAGTGTGTGTCTTTGCTACTTGGTGTCAGTGTATGTCTTTGTTACATGGTGTAAGTATATGTCTTTGTTACTTGGTGTCAGTGCATGTCTGTGTTACTTTGTGTCAGTGTGTGTCTTTGTTACTTGGTGCAAGTGTATGCCTTTGTTACTTGGTGTCAGTGTATGTCTTTATTACTTGGTGTCAATGTTTGTCTGTGTTACTGGGTGTCAGAGTTTGTCTTTGTTACTTGGTGTCAGTGTTTGTCTGTGTTACTTGGTGTTGGTGTATGTCTTTGTTACTTCGTGTCGGTGTATGTCTTTGTTACTTGGTGTAAGTGTATGTCATTGTTACTTGGTGCCAGTGTCTGTCTGTGTTACTGGGTGGCAGTGCATGTCTTTGTTATTTGGTGTAGGTGTATGTCTTTGTTAACTGGTGTCAGTGTATGTCTTTGTTACTTGGTGTCAGTGAGTGTCTGTGTTACTGGGTGAAAGTGCATGTCTTTGTTATTTGATGTCAGTGCGTGTCTATGTTACTGGGTGTCAGTGTTTGTCTTTGTTACTTGGTGTCAGTGTCTGTCTTTGTTACAGGGTGTCAGTGCCTGTCTGTGTCGCTGGGTGTCAGTGTTTGTCTTTGTTACTTGGTATCAGTGAATGTCTTTGTTACTTGGTGTCAGTGTGTGTCTGTGTTACTTGGTGTCAGTGTTTGTCTTTGTTACTTGGTGTCAGTGTGTGTCTTTGCTACTTGGTGTCAGTGTATGTCTTTGTTACATGGTGTAAGTATATGTCTTTGTTACTTGGTGTCAGTGCATGTCTGTGTTACTTTGTGTCAGTGTGTGTCTTTGTTACTTGGTGCAAGTGTATGCCTTTGTTAGTTGGCGTCAGTGTGTGTCTTTGTTACTTGGTGTCATGTGTGTCTCTTTGTTACTTGGTGTCAGTGTATGTCTTTGTTACTTGGTGTCAGTGTGAGTCTTTGTTACTTGGTGCAAGTGTATGTCTTTATTACTTGGTGTCAGTGTGTGTGTTTGTTACTTGTTGTCGTTTTATGTCTTTGTTACTTTGTGTCAGTGCATGTCCGTGTTACTGGGTGTCAGAGTTCGTCTTTGTTACTTGGTGTCAGTGTATGTCTTGTTACTTGGTGTCAGTGTATGTCTTTATTACTTGGTGTCAATGTTTGTCTGTGTTACTTGGTGTCAGTGTGTGTCTTTGTCACTGGGTGTCAGTGTATGTCTGTGTTACTTGGTGTCAGTGTGTGTCTGTGTTACTTGGTTTCAGTGTGTGACTTTGTTACTGGGTGTCAGTGTATGACTTTGTTACTTGGTGTCAGTATATGTCTGTGTTACTTGGTGTCAGTGTATGTCTTTGTTACTTGGTGTCAGTGTGTGTCTGTGTTACTTGGTGTTGGTGTATGTCTTTGTTACTTCGTGTCGGTGTATGTCTTTGTTACTTGGTGTAAGTGTATGTCATTCTTACTTGGTGCCAGTGTCTGTCTGTGTTACTGGGTGGCAGTGCATGTCTTTGTTATTTGGTGTAGGTGTATGTCTTTGTTAACTGGTGTCAGTGTATGTCTTTGTTACTTGGTGTCAGTGAGTGTCTGTGTTACTGGGTGTCAGTGTATGTCTTTGTTCCTTGATGTCAGTGCGTGTCTATGTTACTGGGTGTCAGTGTTTGTCTTTGTTACTTGGTGTCAGTGTCTGTCTTTGTTACTGGGTGTCAGTGCCTGTCTGTGTCGCTGGGTGTCAGTGTTTGTCTTTGTTACTTGGTATCAGTGAATGTCTTTGTTACTTGGTGTCATTGTGTGTCTGTGTTACTTGGTGTCAGTGTTTGTCTTTGTTACTTGGTGTCAGTGTGTGTCTTTGCTACTTGGTGTCAGTGTATGTCTTTGTTACTTGGTGTAAGTATATGTCTTTGTTACTTGGTGTCAGTGCTTGTCTGTGTTACTTTGTGTCAGTGTGTGTCTTTGTTACTTGGTGTAAGTGTATGCCTTTGTTACTTGGCGTCAGTGTGTGTCTTTGTTACTTGGTGTCAGTGTGTCTCTTTGTTACTTGGTGTCAGTGTATGTCTTTGTTACTTGGTGTCATTGTGTGTCTTTGTTACTTGGTGCAAGTGTATGTCTTTGTTACTTCGTGTCGGTGTATGTCTTTGTTACTTGGTGTAAGTGTATGTCATTCTTACTTGGTGCCAGTGTCTGTCTGTGTTACTGGGTGGCAGTGCATGTCTTTGTTATTTGGTGTAGGTGTATGTCTTTGTTAACTGGTGTCAGTGTATGTCTTTGTTACTTGGTGTCAGTGAGTGTCTGTGTTACTGGGTGTCAGTGTATGTCTTTGTTCCTTGAAGTCAGTGCGTGTCTATGTTACTGGGTGTCAGTGTTTGTCTTTGTTACTTGGTGTCAGTGTCTGTCTTTGTTACTGGGTGTCAGTGCCTGTCTGTGTCGCTGGGTGTCAGTGTTTGTCTTTGTTACTTGGTATCAGTGAATGTCTTTGTTATTTGGTGTCATTGTGTGTCTGTGTTACTTGGTGTCAGTGTTTGTCTTTGTTACTTGGTGTCAGTGTGTGTCTTTGCTACTTGGTGTCAGTGTATGTCTTTGTTACTTGGTGTAAGTATATGTCTTTGTTACTTGGTGTCAGTGCTTGTCTGTGTTACTTTGTGTCAGTGTGTGTCTTTGTTACTTGGTGTAAGTGTATGCCGTTGTTACTTGGCGTCAGTGTGTGTCTTTGTTACTTGGTGTCAGTGTGTCTCTTTGTTACTTGGTGTCAGTGTATGTCTTTGTTACTTGGTGTCATTGTGTGTCTTTGTTACTTCGTGCAAGTGTATGTCTTTATTAATTGGTGTCAGTGTGTGTCTTTGTTACTTGATGTAGTTTTATGTCTCTGTTACTTGGTGTCAGTGCGTGTCCCTGTTACTGGGTGTCAGAGTCTGTCTTTGTTACTTGGTGTCAGTGTATGTCTTGTTACTTGGTGTCAGTGTATGTCTTTATTACTTGGTGTCAATGTTTGTCTGTGTTACTGGGTGTCAGAGTTTGTCTTTGTTACTTGGTGTCAGTGTTTGTCTGTGTTACTTGGTGTCAGTGTATGTCTTTGTTACTTCGTGTCGGTGTATGTCTTTGTTACTTGGTGTAAGTGTATGTCATTGTTACTTGGTGCCAGTGTCTGTCTGTGTTACTGGGTGGCAGTGCATGTCTTTGTTATTTGGTGTAGGTGTATGTCTTTGTTAACTGGTGTCAGTGTATGTCTTTGTTACTTGGTGTCAGTGAGTGTCTGTGTTACTGGGTGAAAGTGCATGTCTTTGTTATTTGATGTCAGTGCGTGTCTATGTTACTGGGTGTCAGTGTTTGTCTTTGATACTTGGTGTCAGTGTCTGTCTTTGTTACAGGGTGTCAGTGCCTGTCTGTGTCGCTGGGTGTCAGTGTTTGTTTTTGTTACATGGTATCAGTGAATGTCTTTGTTACTTGGTGTCAGTGTGTGTCTGTGTTACTTGGTGTCAGTGTTTGTCTTTGTTACTTGGTGTCAGTGTGTGTCTTTGCTACTTGGTGTCAGTGTATGTCTTTGTTACATGGTGTAAGTATATGTCTTTGTTACTTGGTGTCAGTGCATGTCTGTGTTACTTTGTGTCAGTGTGTGTCTGTGTTACTTGGTGCAAGTGTATGCCTTTGTTAGTTGGCGTCAGTGTGTGTCTTTGTTACTTGGTGTCAGTGTGTCTCTTTGTTACTTGGTGTCAGTGTATGTCTTTGTTACTTGGTGTCAGAGTGTGTCTTTGTTACTTGGTGCAAGTGTATGTCTTTATTACTTGGTGTCAGTGTGTGTGTTTGTTACTTGGTGTAGTTTTATGTCTTTGTTACTTTGTGTCAGTGCGTGTCCGTGTTACTGGGTGTCAGAGTTTGTCTTTGTTACTTGGTGTCAGTGTATGTCTTGTTACTTGGTGTCAGTGTATGTCTTTATTACTTGGTGTCAATGTTTGTCTGTGTTACTTGGTGTCAGTGTGTGTCTTTGTCACTGGGTGTCAGTGTATGTCTGTGTTACTTGGTGTCAGTGTGTGTCTGTGTTACTTGGTTTCAGTGTGTGTCTTTGTTACTGGGTGTCAGTGTATGTCTTTGTTACTTGGTGTCAGTATATGTCTGTGTTACTTGGTGTCAGTGTATGTCTTTGTTACTTGGTGTCAGTGTGTGTCTGTGTTACTTGGTGTCAGTGTATGTCTTTGTTAACTGGTGTCAGTGTATGTCTTTGTTACTTGGTGTCAGTGAGTGTCTGTGTTACTGGGTGTCAGTGTATGTCTTTGTTACTTGGTGTCAGTGCGTGTCTATGTTACTGGGTGTCAGAGTTTGTCTTTGTTACTTGGTGTCAGTGTTTGTCTGTGTTACTTGGTGTTGGTGTATGTCTTTGTTACTTCGTGTCGGTGTATGTCTTTGTTACTTGGTGTAAGTGTATGTCATTCTTACTTGGTGCCAGTGTCTGTCTGTGTTACTGGGTGGCAGTGCATGTCTTTGTTATTTGTTGCAGGTGTATGTCTTTGTTAACTGGTGTCAGTGTATGTCTTTGTTACTTGGTGTCAGTGAGTGTCTGTGTTACTGGGTGTCAGTGTATGTCTTTGTTACTTGATGTCAGTGCGTGTCTATGTTACTGGGTGTCAGTGTTTGTCTTTGTTACTTGGTGTCAGTGTCTGTCTTTGTTACTGGGTGTCAGTGCCTGTCTGTGTCGCTGGGTGTCAGTGTTTGTTTTTGTTACTTGGTATCAGTGAATGTCTTTGTTACTTGGTGTCATTGTGTGTCTGTGTTACTTGGTGTCAGTGCTTGTCTTTGTTACTTGGTGTCAGTGTGTGTCTTTGCTTTTTGGTGTCAGTGTATGTCTTTGTTACTTGGTGTAAGTATATGTCTTTGTTACTTGGTGTCAGTGCATATCTGTGTTACTTTGTGTCAGTGTGTGTCTTTGTTACTTGGTGTAAGTGTATCCCTTTGTTACTTGGCGTCAGTGTGTGTCTTTGTTACTTGGTGTCAGTGTGTCTCTTTGTTACTTGGTGTCAGTGTATGTCTTGTTACTTGGTGTCAGTGTATGTCTTTATTACTTGGTGTCAATGTTTGTCTGTGTTACTGGGTGTCAGAGTTTGTCTTTGTTACTTGGTGTCAGTGTTTGTCTGTGTTACTTGGTGTCAGTGTATGTCTTTGTTACTTCGTGTCGGTGTATGTCTTTGTTACTTGGTGTAAGTGTATGTCATTGTTACTTGGTGCCAGTGTCTGTCTGTGTTACTGGGTGGCAGTGCATGTCTTTGTTATTTGGTGTAGGTGTATGTCTTTGTTAACTGGTGTCAGTGTATGTCTTTGTTACTTGGTGTCAGTGAGTGTCTGTGTTACTGGGTGAAAGTGCATGTCTTTGTTATTTGATGTCAGTGCGTGTCTATGTTACTGGGTGTCAGTGTTTGTCTTTGATACTTGGTGTCAGTGTCTGTCTTTGTTACAGGGTGTCAGTGCCTGTCTGTGTCGCTGGGTGTCAGTGTTTGTTTTTGTTACATGGTATCAGTGAATGTCTTTGTTACTTGGTGTCAGTGTGTGTCTGTGTTACTTGGTGTCAGTGTTTGTCTTTGTTACTTGGTGTCAGTGTGTGTCTTTGCTACTTGGTGTCAGTGTATGTCTTTGTTACATGGTGTAAGTATATGTCTTTGTTACTTGGTGTCAGTGCATGTCTGTGTTACTTTGTGTCAGTGTGTGTCTGTGTTACTTGGTGCAAGTGTATGCCTTTGTTAGTTGGCGTCAGTGTGTGTCTTTGTTACTTGGTGTCAGTGTGTCTCTTTGTTACTTGGTGTCAGTGTATGTCTTTGTTACTTGGTGCAAGTGTATGTCTTTATTACTTGGTGTCAGTGTGTGTGTTTGTTACTTGGTGTAGTTTTATGTCTTTGTTACTTTGTGTCAGTGCGTGTCCGTGTTACTGGGTGTCAGAGTTTGTCTTTGTTACTTGGTGTCAGTGTATGTCTTGTTACTTGGTGTCAGTGTATGTCTTTATTACTTGGTGTCAATGTTTGTCTGTGTTACTTGGTGTCAGTGTGTGTCTTTGTCACTGGGTGTCAGTGTATGTCTGTGTTACTTGGTGTCAGTGTGTGTCTGTGTTACTTGGTTTCAGTGTGTGTCTTTGTTACTGGGTGTCAGTGTATGTCTTTGTTACTTGGTGTCAGTATATGTCTGTGTTACTTGGTGTCAGTGTATGTCTTTGTTACTTGGTGTCAGTGTGTGTCTGTGTTACTTGGTGTCAGTGTATGTCTTTGTTAACTGGTGTCAGTGTATGTCTTTGTTACTTGGTGTCAGTGATTGTCTGTGTTACTGGGTGTCAGTGTATGTCTTTGTTACTTGGTGTCAGTGCGTGTCTATGTTACTGGGTGTCAGAGTTTGTCTTTGTTACTTGGTGTCAGTGTTTGTCTGTGTTACTTGGTGTTGGTGTATGTCTTTGTTACTTCGTGTCGGTGTATGTCTTTGTTACTTGGTGTAAGTGTATGTCATTCTTACTTGGTGCCAGTGTCTGTCTGTGTTACTGGGTGGCAGTGCATGTCTTTGTTATTTGTTGCAGGTGTATGTCTTTGTTAACTGGTGTCAGTGTATGTCTTTGTTACTTGGTGTCAGTGAGTGTCTGTGTTACTGGGTGTCAGTGTATGTCTTTGTTACTTGATGTCAGTGCGTGTCTATGTTACTGGGTGTCAGTGTTTGTCTTTGTTACTTGGTGTCAGTGTCTGTCTTTGTTACTGGGTGTCAGTGCCTGTCTGTGTCGCTGGGTGTCAGTGTTTGTTTTTGTTACTTGGTATCAGTGAATGTCTTTGTTACTTGGTGTCATTGTGTGTCTGTGTTACTTGGTGTCAGTGCTTGTCTTTGTTACTTGGTGTCAGTGTGTGTCTTTGCTTTTTGGTGTCAGTGTATGTCTTTGTTACTTGGTGTAAGTATATGTCTTTGTTACTTGGTGTCAGTGCATATCTGTGTTACTTTGTGTCAGTGTGTGTCTTTGTTACTTGGTGTAAGTGTATCCCTTTGTTACTTGGCGTCAGTGTGTGTCTTTGTTACTTGGTGTCAGTGTGTCTCTTTGTTACTTGGTGTCAGTGTATGTCTTTGTTACTTGGTGTCAGTGTGTGTCTTTGTTACTTGGTGCAAGTGTATGTCTTTATTACTTGGTGTCAGTGTGTGTGTTTGTTACTTGGTGTAGTTTTATGTCTTTGTTACTTGGTGTCAGTGCGTGTCCGTGTTACTGGGTGTCAGAGTTTGTCTTTGTTACTTGGTGTCAGTGTATGTCTTGTTACTTGGTATCAGTGTATGTCTTTATTACTTGGTGTCAATGTTTGTCTGTGTTACTTGGCGTCAGTGTGTGTCTTTGTCACTGGGTGTCAGTGTATGTCTGTGTTACTTGGTTTCAGTGTGTGTCTTTGTTACTGGGTGTCAGTGTATGTCTTTGTTACTTGGTGTCAGTATATGTCTGTGTTACTTGGTGTCAGTGTATGTCTTTGTTACTTGGTGTCAGTGTGTGTCTGTGTTACTTGGTGTCAGTGTATGTCTTTGTTACTTCGTGTCAGTGTATGTCTTTGTTACTTGGTGTAAGTGTATGTCTTTGTAACTTGGTGCCAGTGTCTGTCTGTGTTACTGGGTGGCAGTGCATGTCTTTGTTATTTGGTGTCGGTGTATGTCTTTGTGACTTGGTGTCAGTGTCTGTCTTTGTTACTTGGTGTCAGTGTATGTCTTTGTTAACTGGTGTCAGTGCGTGTCTATGTTACTGGGTGTCAGAGTTTGTCTTTGTTCCTTGGTGTCAGTGTTTGTCTTTGTTACTGGGTTTCAGTGCATGTCTGTGTTACTGGGTGTCAGTGTTTGTCTTTGTTACTTGGTATCAGTGAATGTCTTTGTTACTTTGTGTCAGTGTGTCTGTGTTACTTGGTGTCAGTGTTTGTCTTTGTTACTTGGTGTCAGTGTGTGTCTTTGTTACTTGGTGTCAATGTATGCCTTTGTTACTTGGTGTAAGTATATGTCTTTGTTACTTGGTGTCAGTGCATTTCTGTGTTACTGGGTGTCAATTTTTGACTTTGTTACTTGGTGTCGGTGTTTGTCTTTGTTACTTGGTTTCAGTGTGTGTCTTTGTTACTTGGTGTAATTATAGAACATAGAACATAGAAAATACAGCACAGAACAGGCCCTTCGGCCCACGACGTTGTGCCGATCCTTTGTCCTCTGTCAAGGACAATTTAATCTATACCCCATCATTCTCCTTTATCCATATACCTATCTAAAAGCCGTTTGAAAGTCCCTAAAGTTTCTGACTCAACAACTTCCCCAGGCAAGGCATTCCATGCCCCGACCACTCTCTGGGTAAAGAACCTTCCCCTGACATCCCCCTTATATCTCCCACCCTTCACCTTAAATTTATGACCCCTTGTAACGCTTTGCTCCACCCGGGGAAAAAGTTTCTGACTGTCTACCCCATCTATTCCCCTGATCATCTTATAAACCTCTATCATGTCACCCCTCATCCTTCTCCGTTCTAATGAGAAGAGGCCTAGAATGTTCAGCCTTTCCTCGTAAGACTTATTCTCCATTCCAGGCAACATCCTGGTAAATCTCCTCTGCACCCTCTCCAAGGCTTCCACATCCTTCCTAAAATGAGGCGACCAGAACTGCACACAGTACTCCAAATGAGGCCTTACCAAGGTCCTATACAGCTGCATCATCACCTCACGGCTCTTAAATTCAATCCCTCTGCTAATGAACGCTAACACCCCATATGCCTTCTTCACAGCCCTATCCACTTGAGTTGCAACTTTCAACGATCTATGCACATAGACCCCAAGGTCTCTCTGCTCCTCCACATGCCCAAGAACCCTACCGTTAACCCAGTATTTTGCATTCGTGTTTGTCCTTCCAAAATGGACGACCTCACACTTTTCAGGGTTAAACTCCATCTGCCACTTTTCAGCCCAGCACTGCAACCTATCCAAGTCCCTTTGCAGACGACAATAGCCCTCCTCGGTATCCACAACTCCACCAACCTTTGTATCATCTGCAAATTTACTGACCCACCCTTCGACTTCCTCATCCAAGTCGTTAATAAAAATCACAAACAGGAGAGGACCCAGAACTGATCCCTGTGGCACGCCACTGGTAACTGGGCTCCAGGCTGAGTATTTACCATCTAAGACCACTCTCTGCCTTCTATCAGTTAGCCAATTCTTAATCCAACTGGCCACATTCCCCATTATCCCATGCCTCCTGACTTTCTCCATAAGTCTACCATGGGGGACCTTATCAAATGCCTTACTAAAATCCATGTACACCACATCCACTGGTTTACCCTCATCCACTTGCTTGGTCACCTGCTCAAAGAATTCAATCAGGCTTGTGAGGCAAGACCTACCCCTCACAAAACCGTGCTGACTGTCCCGAATCAAGCAGTGTCTTTCCAGATGCTCAGAAATCCTATCCCTCAGCACCTTTTCCATCAACTTGCCTACCACCGAAGTAAGACTAACTGGCCTGTAATTCCCAGGGTTGTTCCTATTCCCTTTCTTGAACAGGGGCACAACATTTGCCACCCTCCAATCACCTGGTACCACCCCCGTCAACAGAGAAGATGAAAAGATCATTGCCAGCGGCTCTGCAATTTCATCCCTTGCTTCCCATAACATCCTTGGATATACCCCGTCAGGCCCGGGAGACTTGTCTATCTTCAAGTTATTCAAAAACCCCAACACATCTTCCCTCCTAACGAGCACTTCCTCGAGCTTACCAGTCTGTTTCACACCGTCCTCTTCAGTAATACACCCCTTCTCATTCGTAAATACCGAAGAGAAGTACTCATTCAAAACCTCACTTATCTCTTCCGGCTCAACACACAGTCTCCCGCTATTGTCCTTGACCGGACCTACGGTCCCCCTAGTCATCCTCATATTTCTGACATACGCGTAAAAGGCCTTGGGGTTTTCTTTTATCCTACCCGCCAAGCATTTTTCATGCCCTCTCTTAGCTCTCCTAATCCCTTTCTTCAGATCCTTCCTGGCCATCTTGTATCCCTCCAGAGCTATGCCTGTGCCCTTTTTCCTCAACCTTATATACGCATCCTTCTTCTTCCTAACAAGACTCTCAACCTCTCTTGTCAACCACGGTTCCCTCACATGACCATCCCTTCCCTGTCTGACAGGGACATGCTTATCAATGGCCCCTACTATCTGCTCCTTGAAAAAGTTCCACATTTCGACCGTGCCCTTCCCTGCCAGCATATGCTCCCAACTTATGCTCCTCAGTTCCTGCCTGACAGCATCATATCTACCCTTCCCCCAATTGTAAACCTTGCCCTGTTGCACATACCTATCCCTCTCCATTACCACAGTGAATGCTACAGAATTGTGATCACTATCTCCAAAGTGCTCGCCCACCAACAGCTCTATCACTTGCCCTGGTTCATTACCTAGTACCAAATCCAATATTGCCTCCCCTCTGGTCGGGCAGTCTACATACTGAGTCAGAAAAGCTTCCTGGACATACTGCACAAACACTACCCCATCCAAACTATTCGATCTAAAGAGTTGCCAATCAATATTTGGGAAGTTGAAATCCCCCATAATTACTACCCTGTGACTTCTGCTCCTTTCCAAAATCTGTTTCCCAATCTGCTCTTCCACCTCCCTGCTGCTATTGGGGGGCCGATAGAAAACTCCCATCAAGGTGACTGCTCCTTTCCTGTTCCTGACCTCAACCCACAGTGCCTCAGTCGGCAGATCCTCCTCGAAAATTCTTTCAGCAGTTGTTACACTATTTCTAACTAACAATGCCACCCCCCCACCTCTTTTACCACCATTCCTAATCTTATGAAAACATCTATAACCAGGTACCTCCAAGAACCATTCCTCCCCCTCACCTATCCACGTTTCAGTGATGGCCACAACATCGTAGTCCCAAGTGCCCATCCACGCCTTCAATTCACACACCTTATTCCTGATGCTTCTTGCGTTGAAGTATACGCACTTCAACCCTTCTCCGTGCCCATCTGTCCTCTGCGACAGTGCTACCTTCCCCAATACCTCACTACACTCTTTGTCTTTCTGAGTGGACCCACTGGTCCCTGGACTACAAGTCCGGTTCCCATCCCCCTTCCAAACTAGTTTAAACCCTCCCGAACAGTACTAGCAAACCTCCCTCCCAGGATATTGGTGCCCCTCTGGTTCAGATGCAGCCCGTCCTGTTTGAACAGGTCCCATCTTCCCCAGAATGCAGTCCAATTATCCAAGAACTGGAAGCCCTCCCTCCTACACCATTCCTGCAGCCACGTGTTCAGCTGTGCTCTCTCCCTATTCCTAGCCTCACTATCACGTGGTGCCGGCAACAAACCAGAGATAACAACTCTGTCCGTCCGAGCTTTCAGCTTCCAGCCTAACTCCCTAAACTCACTTCTAACATCTGTGCCACCCTTCCTTCCTACGTCGTTGTATGCCTTTGTTACTTGGTGTCAGTGTGTCTCTTTGTTACTTGGTGCAAGTGTATGTCTTTATTACTTGGTGTCAGTGTGTGTGTTTGTTACTTGGTGTAGTTTTATGTCTTTGTTACTTGGTGTCAGTGTGTGTCTTTGTTACTTGTTGTAAGTGTATGTCTTTGCTACTGGGTGTCAGTGTTTGTCTGTGTTACTTGGTGTCAGTGTGTGTCTTTGTTACTTGGTGTAAGTTTATGTCTTTGTTACTTGGTGTCAGTGTGTGTCTGTGTCACTGGGTGTCATTGTTTGTCTTTGTTACTTGTGGTAAGTGTATGTCTTTGTTACTTGGTGTAAGTGTGTGTCTTTGTTACTTGGTGTCAGTGCGTGTCTGTGTTACTGGGTCTCAGTATTTGTCTTTGTTACTTGGTGTCAGTGTGTGTCTTTGTTACTTGGTGTAAGTGTATGTCTTTGTTACTTTGTGTCAGTGCGTGTCTGTGTTACTGGGTGTCAGTGTATGTCTGTGTTACTTGGTGTCAGTGTGTGTCTTTGTTACTTGGTGTAAGTTTATGTCTTTGTTACTTGGTGTCAGTGCGTGTCTGTGTTACTTGGGTCAGTGTTTGTCTGTGTTACTTGGTGTCAGTGTGTGTCTTTGTTACTTGTTCTAAGTGTATGTCTTTGCTACTTGGTGTAAGTTTATGTCTTTGTTACTTGGTGTCAGTGTGTGTCTGTGTCACTGGGTGTCATTGTTTGTCTTTGTTACTTGTGGTAAGTGTATGTCTTTGTTACTTGGTGTAAGTGTGTGTCTTTGTTACTTGGTGTCAGTGCGTGTCTGTGTTACTGGGTGTCAGTATTTGTCTTTGTTACTTGGTGTCAGTGTGTGTCTTTGTTACTTGGTGTAAGTGTATGTCTTTGTTACTTTGTGTCAGTGCGTGTCTGTGTTACTGGGTGTCAGTGTTTGTCTTTGTTACTTGGTGTCAGTGTGTGTCTTAGTTACTTGGTGTCCCTCACTCTGGCCATCCTCATTTTCCTTAATCCTTCCCGCCAAGTCCTTTTCATGTCCCCTTCTTGCTCCCATAAGTCCATTCTTCAGTTCCATCCTGTCTACCTTGTAACCCTCTCGAGCCCTTTCTGATCCTTGCTTCCTCAACCTTAAGTAAGCTTCCTTCTTGCTCTTGACTCGCTGTTCCACATCTCTTGTCATGCAGGCTTCCTTCACCCGACCATCCCTTCCCTGTCTCATCGGGACAAACCGATCCAGCAGTCGAAGCAAGTGCTCCCTGAACAAATTCCACATTTCTGTCGTACATTTCCGTGAGAACATCTGTTCCCAATTTATGCTCCCCAGTTCCTGCCTAATAGCATTGTAATTCCCCCTCCCCCAATTAAATATTTTCTCATCCTGTCTGCTAGACAGAACTGGGGAGCATACTTACTGAAGAGAGTACATACTAAAGAAATAGGAGGCTTATTGAAGCAGAAATATTCTGAGGAGATCATATACTGTATTTGATGTATTTGTTTGATGGGCAACATTACTCTAAACCTCTCAAGTCGGTTTTGTTGTCCTTTTAGGTAAAAGTCAGCCTCAAATCCTGTGAATGATGTCTGGAGGCGGATCACATCAACAGACTGATATGTTATTCTGCGTTCCATCTGAGGGAATGGCATGAACATTTCCAACAGTGTGAACATGATGAATGTGCTTTGCTTTACTATATAAACATCACTTTATTTTAATTAACCATCATTTTATTTTTTGTTGAAATAACTATAGATTTGGCTTTTCTCTATATTTTGTTTGAAGGTGCGTATTTTCTGTTTAATTAAAATACCAAACAGAATTGATTTCGGATCATTTCTCTGTCTATACAAATAGTGAGGTATATTACTCCGCATGTAATTACCAACACTATTACAGAGATTAAAACCATTGCTTATTAGTAAAGAGTTTATGTAATGTTAGTTTTGTAACCGATTCACTTTTCCATATCCTGTTATAAAAAAGGTTTAGATCACGTCAGGTGACAAATAAATGGTCTGTCTCTTTAATCTGCATTTATTGTAACTGCTTCCTCCATCGTCATATACTCGATGTGGACAAATTACTGCATTTTATAATGTAAGTGCTGATGTACAATAGGAATAACCTTAAAAATAATTTTAAAAATCATTTATTCAATGTTGCAGTTGGAATTTGTGCCTTTGTCAATATTAATAACACTTTTATGGTTCAAGTGCTTACAATACACCAATTCCTAGATACAATACAATGTTGTTTTACTGTTCTACACTATCCCAGAGTATGGTGGCAGAGCAGGAGAATCTGGTCAGAAATTAATGCGTTTTTGCCGTCAATTTTAAACATTTCAGTGAGTCATCAGCAGAGCGCAATTGTTACTCTGTCGGGAGAGCAGCTGCACCATGCATTACTCTCCAGAAAATTGTGATTTTTGTGATCCGTCGGCTTACTGAAATACCCGTATCCACCAGCAGACGGCGAACATCATTTGAATTGAAAACGAATTATGCTGGAAATACTTAACAGCTAAGATATCATCTGTGGCGAGAGACACAGAACTAGCTTTGAATGTTAATGTGATTTCTTCAGAAATATATATTAGTCAAAATTTATTACTTTTAGCAAATACAGAACCAGGGAAAATGGGGGACTGCAGAGAGTAAAATAGTGAAGATTTGTGTTAAGATGGAGGCAAGTGTGATTAAATGAATCCCGCCCCACTTTAATCTCTCTTATCAATGCCCCTGTGATCTGCAGCACTTTATTCTCTCAACCGTGACGTTGTCATTAAACCTGCTGACAATGGAATTGCTGTTGTTGTTTTCTGAAAAGACCTCTACCTTGGGGAGCCTGAACACGAACTCTCTGACATATCGTTCCACCTCCCCCAGACCATGACCACACCACCGAACATCATGTCATCCTTTCCCATAGTATAATTGAACTCATTTCCTCTTGAGTTCTTCACCCCGTGCCTGTAACTGCGCACAGCCCCTTCTAAATCCTCCAAACATCCACAAACAAGGTTACTTCGATAGACTCAACATTTCAATCTGTTCCTTTCCGATGGAGCTTAACTCTGTCCATTGCACTTTCTCCCCTTGTCTTCTGCTGCCGCCAACCACGATTTTAACTACTCTGGTTTCCTGGCCAGAAATGTTTCCTTTTCGCCATGGACATCCAGTCCAACACTGTAAACAGGACATGTAGATTCCTTCCACTCCATCCCTCCCCAGGCCGTCCAACCACTCTACATTTACATCTCCCACCAAGATGTTCATTCCCTTTAAACTTCTCTTTCTCTCTCCAGAGCATGTAATTCTGCTAAAACTCTATCACTCACCAGAATGATCAATCCGTTTAAAACCCAATCCATTCAAGAAATTCGGATTCCTACTACTCCATCCCTCATCAGGACGGCCATACCCTCAACACTTCCATCACTTAACAGGATGCTCAAACCATCTACAACTTAGCCCATTCAAAATATTCAGTTCTCTACTTTACCACCCCACACCGGGATGTCCAGTCGCTTTACATCTTTTACTTGGATGTATCTTCCACATAAACCAGTATCTCTAACTACGACGTGCAACCTCTCTGCATCGTTATCACTTGCCTCACCATCCAGTCCTTTGACACCTTTAACTCCCACCAGCACACGGCATCTTGTTTGGATACATTGATGACTATTTCAGTGTAGTTTCCTGACCTCGTTCTCAACTGAAAGGAAGGAACTTTGCTTCCAAATGCCAAGCCTACCTGACCTTTACACGACCCATCTACAATTCGATTCCTCGAATTAGTATCTTCATAACTGAGGGTAGGCAGGTAGCTCACAATGTCCATCTGTAGTCACCAACTCAGAGACCTACCTTGATTATGCACCCCTACTTCCTCCATCCTGCTTCGTGTTAGGTCTCTATTGCCTTTTACAGGTATCTACGTCTCTATTACAGCAGTTCCAACGATGCCACCTTCCACAACATCATTTCCGAATTGGCGTCTGTCTTTGCTCGGCTGAAGAGTTCCCTTCTTCAGGCGCATAACCTGCAATTCCCCCCTCATCCCTTCTCGTCGCCACCACAGCCATGATCATGTTCACCTTGTCCTCACTTTCCACAGCAACACTTACATATTCAACAGTTTTCTGCAATTTCTGCGACTTCCAGTGCCATGTGACCACAAAAGGTATCATCCCCCCCTCTCCTTTCAACAATCCAAAGGCTCTATTCCCTCTGTGAAGCCATAGTTTAGTCCTCTATCAATCCCAGAATCAATCCTCTTTCCACAAAAACATCTCATGCAAGTGTCGGATGATGCGACACCTGTTCTTTTCCCTCCTCTCTTTTCACAGAGAGTGTCCCAAACATTCTTTCTGGATGAAACAAGCATCTAATTGTACCTATTTAGAACTGAATACATGGTATTTGTTACTCACAATGTAGTCTATTCTGTTGAGAACAAACGGCGATTGGATGAGGCTTCAATGAACACGTCAACTTTCTATTAGCACCTTTCAGCCCTAAAAGTGCTCCTGTATTTTTGAATAGCGGTATTGGTTATGGACGAGCACGTTGAATTGGAGGAGATATGGGTTCGTGCTCGGTGTCCGGATCCCCTATTGACTCACGACAGTAGCAGTTACCCTGGAATAAACCTTCCTCTTTCCTATCATATTGGCAGATATGTGGTCCTCTTTGACAGATATTTCATATTTCCCTCCCACTGCTCTGTGCCAACAGCCAGACCTACAGCCCACGCTAAGAGATGCCTCTGTCGTGCCAGGCACTGCACTGTCATTGTGCAGGCAGAATTGGAGACCACACCAAAAGCTGACCATGTGGTGCCTGGCATTGCACGGTGAAGCAGCGAGTAACATGTGAAGTCTGAGAACAAGTGATTAAATATCGGTTGCATTGAAATGCTACTCTCATCCCTTCCTCCCACCCCTGCACCAAGTGATTCACGAAGTTGATTCTTCCCCTACATTTAGCTCAAATCTCCACTGCACCAGGACAGAGAAATTCCATGTATGAGGCATTCACATGCCCACACACTGTGAAGGTCCTAAATTATTAACAAAACATTTTGCACAAATTGACATGGATAAACGTTTGACCAATGCTAAGTTAATAAATTGCACTCAAATTAACATTCATTCATGTGCCACCTAATAGTGTTCCCTTGAAGGCTGGTATTTTCTAATTACAGAGCTGTCCCTTTTAGTTCAGCGTGGTGGACGCTTGCTGCTGTCGTAAAAATGGCACTGCAGATATTTACAACCGGCATTTTCGGCGGTGCGGCCGAGAATGGGACTGGGTTCAGGTTGGTGCATCTGGACTAACTTGCTGGTGCCTGCATGGGCATGGGACGAGGGTCTGTCAAGGGCACAGGCGTACTTCCCTCTTGAAAGAAGGCACTATCTGCAGCTGCCGTAGCGCCAGTCAGATCACTTGAGGCTGTACATTATCTCTCACTGATCTGCATGATAGAAAACTAAAGGACATCAGTGATCCGACCAAAGCTCCACTCCATTCAAACCACTAAACCTGTCAACTCTGCTTCTCTACTTTTCGAGGCTGGAAGGGACTGTAGAAACCAAAGCCCCAATAGCAGCAGGTTGGGCTTCAATCAAAGCTGGCCTTGGTGATTACCAGGGCTCTTGCATTATAAGCTTCACTGCAGCTTCCGTACAGGACAGTACATTCTCCATAACAGAACACAGGCACTTCGTCCCATGAACATAAACGTCCCGGTGACAGTCATAGATTGTTGGCTCCTCCATGGTCTCATCCATGTATGGAAAGTCTTTGACAGGTTCCCCACACAACCGTTATCTGCTGATACTATTCCAATTTCCTTTGCGTGAAGACTCAGGCAATAAATTGGTAATCCCCACACGCTTCAGCAATGTTTGGGCCAGGGCTCACTCTCCTGCCTCCTCATTCCTCTGCTGTACCTTTCACCACTGCCAGTGCGACACACTTGCGATGTGAACTTCACCCTGTACAGACTGTGCTATCTCACCATCATTACCATGCATTGTGCTAAATGCTGAACTGGTGCATGTTGAAGTCTGATGGGTGACTGCTCAGATTGGTATTGCTGGCTTGGTTCTCCTGCTTCTGAAGGGCCGAGCCGTGCAGAGGATTCTGTCAGCAGAGACAGTAAAAGCGAAATATGAGTACTGGGCAGGCTAAGCAACTTCATCGCTATGAGAGTGGAGAGGCACCTGCAATTTTCCACAGCTCCCTTAAAGAGATGCACATCTAGGACAAGAAGAACAGAAGAGAACCCTTCACAAAACAAATCGATGTCGATGATTATGTATTTTGTTGCGATGTGTAAGCTTTAGAAACCTTTTCAGTTAATGAGTCGCGCAACATTTCATGCATAGTTTAGATGTATGGTTGGGGTCAGTTTATATGAACTTGTTCAGTATGTCCGTTGGAGGTCAGTTTATGAAAATTACTGTCCGTTTATGATTAGAGATACAGCACTGAAACAGGCCCACCGAGTCTGTGCTGAACATCAACCACCCATTTATACTAATCCTACACTAATCCCATATTCCTACCAAACATCCCCACCTGTCCCTATATTTCCCTACCACCAACCTATACTAGTGACAATTTATAATGACCAATTTACCTATCAACCTGCAAGTCTTCTGGCTTGTGGGAGGAAACCGGAGCACCCGGAGAAAACCCACGCAGACACAGGGAGAACTTGCAAACTCCACACAGGCAGTACCCGGAATCGAACCAGGGTCGCTGGAGCTGTGAGGCTGCGGTGCCAACCACTGCGCCGGTGGATGTTTTGTGTGTCACTCTATAGATGCTGTGTACATCTATTTTCTAGACCTTGAAACAGTTTAGAAATACTGGATGAATTTACGGTGTCTCGTGCAAAAACAAATATTGCATCAGTTGGAGCCATTGGTGCAGTTTATGGAAGTGGCGGTAACCATTATGATATTAAACATAATGTCAAGAAAAGCTGCTATCAAAAGTTTTTTTTTTAAATGCATGGATTGGAAACCTACTTTAAACGTTTCATGAAACAGAATAAGCTGGAATTCTGCTGATAACTTTTTTTAAAAAGCTGGCAGACAAGATGGCCACCACAATTTGTATTTGAACACCTTGCATATTCCAAGGCCTCAAAGAGGAGACACATGCCTGATCGGCCTGTACACAAAATAATGACTTGTTCTGCTGAGTTAATCACAGGATATTCCTTTCATTAGAAAGCCGTACAGAGCCAGCCTAGAACATCAGCCTTGAAAGAGCCAATCCTCCAGGTGTAAACGTTAACATCCTGAGGCCTGAGGGACTGAAATTACTTAACCAGAATCCCATTAGAAGGTCCCAGGCAATACACTGAGGCAGTCATGTGACCGTCAGTCCATCTCTGTGAAAGCTGGGAGTTACCCCTTGGACAAAGCACACAAGCCAGTGACTCATTCCGTGCAGAAGCCATGAGCGGTGTCTCTTTCTCTCTCTCCAGAAGACCTCGTGTGGGGCAAACAAAGCCTGCTGCTGTTTGCTGGATAGAAGACAGACTGTATTCTGGACTCTAATCCAAACACCAATCAACTTTTTATCACGCTGTAATGCAGGTGTGTGTTTGTGTGTCTCTGTGTGTGTTTGTGTGTCCCTGTGCGTGTGTGAATGTGTGGTGTAATTTTTTTTTTAGACCTGATTATTAAGTATAATAAACTCACCTCTTCCTTGCTTTAACTCAAGAAAACCTGTCCAATTGTTTCTTTTACGATCACAACAAAGGAAAAAGGTAAAACACTCACTGGAGTGTTAAGTACATCCAGTGTTTAAATAGGAATAAACACTGCTGCGGTCAAATAAGAGGAAGTGCAAGTGAGGAGTAGTGTGACCCTCATCACGTTATTGCAACAATAACCAATGTACTATTCTGCATTCCAAAGAGACGAGGTTATCACTGTGCAAATGTTGCCAGTGCACTGTTTAGATTTCCCCACCAAAGGCATAAGCTGGTATTCATCAAATGAGGTAGACATTACTATTTCCATGTAGTCTTTGCACTCTTCATTGCTATATTAATCTAATACTGCACAGTCATACCTGCAAAAGAATGGAGGTATTACTGTATAAATGCAACAATTGTACCGTGCAGTATTCACCAGCAGAGGGAGGCAGTACTGTTTAAATGCAAGCATGGCACTGTTCAGAATCCACAGGCAGATATGGACAGTATTATACCAATGTAACTATAGCGCTGTGCAGTTTTCACCAGTTGAGCAGTCAATCAAATTATATTCTGGGCTATGGGAAGTTTCAATTCCTGTCTGCGCAATATCTGGGCAAGTATAACGTGTTCAGAAGAAAGCATGTCACAGATCTTGTTTGTTTAGTGACTGTAATTCATGGCACTTTCCAAGGGACCTAATTGTGTCACTGCGAGGTTTCTCTTTGATGTAAATAAGGTTCTCGTTGCAATGTTACTCTACTATTGCGTCAGTGACTGACAGGTACCTGTAGCTTTACAAAGAGGGAGAGAATGGATCAACACCTGAGAACAATAGCCTGGCAAAGTATGATCTGCGAGTTTCACTATGTTTATTCAAATTGCCATATAGTATATTTAGAAATTATTATACATATGGCAGTTCAGAGTGTCCACAAGTTGTGCTACCTCTGCTCGTTAGTTCCTGCTGAGCCTCCATCTCCAACTATTAATTCAGCAAACTACAATTAACCATCTTTTTCTTTCATTAACCACCACATTACTGCTGTCTGTTCCTTGTAAGGATCAATGACTCTGATGGTCTCTGAACTGGCCTGTGGTTTAGCAGAGTTTAGTAAGACATATGAAGAAAAGACTGAGGACCGAGTCAGCAAACTCTTGAACATAATGGAGCCTTCTTTGTTCTGTTTTCTTTCACTTACTCTTTCGGCTCCCTCTGCTGGCTCGTGTGTGCATGGTAGCCTCAAATGAACAATACGTACAATATTCACGGCTCTTGTGTTCTTGGTAAGTGCATCTCGCCATTTGAACAATTATATGACACCCCTGGTTTGGGAGTTGTGTGGACAGGGGATCCCTCTGGAGCGAGACTATATTTACAAGGGGATACTGGGAGTGAGACTATGTTCCAGTTTTGCCAGAATCGTAGGGCATTCTCAGCATTTACAAATAGACCTCTGGATTTATGTTATCGACAGACGATTCTGGGATTGCTTATCAATGAATACAATTTGTCCATTGAAGTGACAGCATTTGAAAAGAATCTTTGAGAGTCTGGCAATATCTTCTGGTTCCATAGGATTTTTGTTACAGGAGACCATGAATCTGTCAGTATTTGTTGTGTCCCGTTAATGTTATCTGTTGACAGAGACAATCGGAAATTACCGTGTTGACAAGGAGATCCTCGAATTTAAACGTTTATATATGATCCTGCATGTTTGGCATAAGTTACATCCGAATATCAGTGCTTACTGGAAGTTCCTTCGTTACTTGCACCATTTTCAGGATGCTCCTGACGAAGCAGGGCGGCACAGTGGTGCAGTGGTTAGCACTGCAGCCGCACAGCTCCAGTGACCCGGACTCCAGGTTGCGGAGTTTGTAATTTCTCCCTGTGACCGTGTGGGCTCCTGCCGGATGCTCCGGTTTCCTCCCACAGCGAAGAACTTACAGGTTGATAGGTAAATTGACCATTATAAATTGCCCCGAGTTTAGGTAGGGAATATGGGATTAATTTAGGATTAGTCTAAAATGGTGGTTGTTGATCGGCACAGACTGCGTGGGCCGAAGGGCCTGTTTAATTGCTGTATTTCTAAATGAATACAGTGCCAGCATTTATGATTTACAGGATTGACTGGCTTCTCACAGATGCCAGAGACCCACACCAAACATCTAAAACCTCCATCGTTATGTACGGGTAATTCAAGTTGCTGTGGCAACCAGTTGCTGTCAACATCCATATCTCATACTTACTATATTGTAAGTCTGTTTGATACCTGCAAAACATAACTCAGGGGGACAAACCTATCAGATTGTGACAGGACCCGATACCCCTGCAGAAACCAGTGAGTGGATGGCAAAGTTATGAGGGTCGAGAGCCTGTTTCCAACACAGTTTGTGAATTCTTTGGTTAAATGTCCATTTCAGGAGAGTTGTTGTTTTATAGCCGGGGAATGAATTCATTTCAAGGTTTTCTACTTGTGGTAACTTTATAGTGACACCTCAACTGTGCTAATTTATTGATCAGCATTCGATCTTCAGGCTCTTTTCATTCTCCAGATCTACTTCTCCTCCCGGATACATCAGACTGACATTAATTATTATTTATTGAGTTACAGTGGACAGTTTATTGAAACAACCATCTACCTTCAGCTCCCATCTTTGCATTGAATCATAGTCAGTTAACAAGTGACATTGATAGAGGCTACATTCCTGGTGATTGGATCACAAAGACTTAACCGTTAACAGTAACACAGCCTCACTCGCCTGACTAGATTATTAACAGTATTACTGATTCATTAACCTATATATGAAGGTAGAGAAAACAGCCTGAAAATTTCACGAGTTCATCTATTTTACTTTCAAACCACAGGGAGAATTGATGCTCCTGCTGCACCTAACTTTGCTGATTGATTTCACCGAAGTCTTTTATCGTGACCTGTTGATGTTTTGGTTTTTACATTTTGGAAAGTGTACACAGATTACAGTATCTTTGTACTGTGAGTCAGTCTTTGTAATAAGAGATCAGTTTATTTGCAGTCACGTAGCTGTCACATTCTTCCCCCGATACTTTGTCCTTATGGATTTTATGTAGCTAAGTTCAAAGTCCGAGGTGAAATGTCCTGCAGCAGTCTGTTGATGTCACAGAAATCATCACATTGTCAGGCGCTTCCTCTCAGTTCAACAGAACAGCAAAACACACAGTGACTGTTCTGAGGTCCTGCTGACTGTGAGCTGCTTTTCATATGTTTCGGTAATGGAAACTCTTTGTTGATTCCAAGTGATCACCTTTTCTCAAACACATTCCGTAATGCTTACAAGGAACACATCACATCCCTCCCTGCACAGTTTAACGATGGTGAATGTTTGGAACTTCTGATAACCAGTCAGTGTGTCTTTGTGTTCTGATTCTCGAGACAGTCTCACTGAGTGATCAAGTTTCCTCAATGATTTGGCAAGTTACCCTCTCAAGCTACACAGTCCTTATATGGAGTATAATTGTGCGGCATTTCTGAGAGGAACGATTCGGAAACACATTGCCGCTCGACAAGTGGGCTTATACAGAAAAGGTGGGTAAGAAAAACAGTGATGGTTCTATTGCTGGTAATGGTGGTAATGGTAATCGAGGTGGCTGCCCTCGACATCAAGGCAGCAAGTTACAAAATGTATTTCTAATGAGATCACTTTCCTCATCCCCTCATAGCCCCTTTTTGCCAGCCTCTCCAAAGTGATGTTTCGATTGCATGCATTTCTGTCTCTTTACATTCGATTGCAACCTCACTTCTTCATTTATCCATGACATTTCCTTCTGTAAAAAGGCAAAATCCTGCGGAGGCTGGGAAGCTGAGAAATTAACAGCAAGTTCTGGAACTACCTTGTAGGCAAGGTAGCATTTTTAGAAAGAGGAACAGAGTTAAAATTCCCGGTTGGAGATTTTTCTTCAGAACTACAAAGTGTTCTGTTGCAGCAGTATTTAAGTAAGAACAGAGGCTGGGAAAAGGGGAGCAGAGGAAAGGAATGAAAGAACTAAAGGGAATAACTGTGATAGGGTGCAAGGCAGTAATGATTAAATGGAGAGCGGAATGATTTCCAACGCTCGCTGTCAGAAACAAATGGAGGAGTAGTTATCACATGCGTTTTTGAAGTTGACGCTGATTCTGGAAATTTGAAACAGTATAGCAGGCCGTGGACAGAGAGGTCAGCATAGGAATCGGGCAGGGAATTATAATGGCAAGTGACCGGAAGCAAAGCATCACGTTTGCAGACATATTGGAAGTGCTCAATAAAACAGTAGCAGAACATGTGTTTGGTTTCCTCAGTGTAAAGGACAGTTATTGTTAATACGAAATTTATTTGTTTAGAGATACAACACTGAAAGAAGCACTTCGACTCACCGATTTTGTGCCGACCAACAACCACCCATTTATACTAATCCTATAGTAACTCTATATTCCCTACCATTCCCCTGCGACCAACCTGCACGAGAGCAATTTACAATGGCCAATGTACCTGTCAACATGCAAGTCTTTGGCTGTGCGAGGAAACCAGTGTACACAGCAGAAACCCACACGGTCACAGGGATAACATGCAAACTCCAGACAGGCAGTAGCCAGAACTGAACCGGGGTCACTGAAGTTGTGATGCTGCGGTGCTAACCACTGCACCACTGCGCAAGTGCAAGTAAACCACTGTTTCACCTGGAAGGATTGCTTGCAGCCCTGACGGTTGAAAGAGAGGACATGAAAGGTCAGGTGATGCATCTGCAGTATTTGCATGGGAAGGTGCCATTAGAAGGGGAGTGGGTGTTCTTGCTGATGGAAGAGTGAGTCAAGATGTGCATTCAGAATGCTGAAAATTGCGCTCAGCACAATATTCCCCCATCACAATTTTCCCCTTGCAAATTTATACCCCCGTCCCCGCTAATGTATCCACCCCCCCTGCAAATTATTTCTCCCCTCCGCTAATTTCCTCCTTTCCCTACTCAAAGTTTAACCACGGCAACATTTCCCCCCAGGAAAATTCCCGCACTGCAAATCCACACCCACCCCGTAAATAGACACCCCCATCTAATTACCCCTCGTCTACCGACCCCTATCTGATATCCCTCCTGTGAACAGACTCCCATCTAAATTCCCCCAGGAATAGACTCACATCTAAATACCTATCCTGTGAACAGATCCTCCATCTAAATACCTTCAGGAACAGACTTCTATCTAATTACCCCCAGGAACAGACTCACATCTGAATACCCCTCCTGTGAACAGATCCCCCCATACAAATACGGCCAGAACAGACTCCAACCTAAAGACCCCCAGGAACAGACTCCCATCTAAATACCCCTCCTGTGAACAGTCTCCCATCTAAATACCGCTCATGTGCACAGACGCCCATCTAAACATTCCCAGGAACAGACTCCCACCTAAATACCCCCAGGACCAAACTCCCATCTAAAACCCACTGTGAACGGACCCCTATCTAATGCCCCTCCTGTGAACAGGCCCCCCATGTAATTAATCCCTACCCTCCCCGGCAAATGTTCCACATCTAAACACCCCATGAAAAGACTTGAGAATCTGCACTCACCCTCCCATTTTAAGCCTGGAGAATCCTCCACCTCCAATTTTAAACCTGGAGAATCCCCCATCCCATTCTTAGCATAACTAATTGCCTGTGTGAATATTGCCCTTTATTTCTCCCCTCTGCTCCCACTGTAAACACCCCCCTTCTAAATACCCTCCCTGTCCTGTAAAAGCCCCACTCTACTAATTCCTATACTGTACTATCTCCCCCGTGAGCATCCCCACCCCCGCCCCCCATGTAACTTCCATCCCAGTCTACAGCCGCCCCCCCCCCCCGCCCCGTGTAATTCCAACCTCCATCACTTTCCTGGGTGTGGCTCCATCTCCCGACAATCTTTAATTCACTTTAATTCAAGGTCTGGGTAAGCCACTGGAATTCCATCAACTGGCTCCCAGACCCCCGGCATCTTTAACTCATGTACTGCCAACGGCAGGGCCGGGCATCGAGCAATGACCAACACCCCAGAGGCTAACGGCATTCTGAGCCATTAACGCACAGGAAGATCCCAGCCCAGACACATCCCTCTCAGCAGAAAGGCGCTTCACCTGTTCTACCCGTCAGCTTCACGGAATGAAACAGAGGAAGACACACAGAGACACACACACTGAATGACACAAGGACAGGAGGAGGCCATTCAGCCCTTTGAGCCTGTCCCACCCATGTTAGATCATGCCGGATCCGTCCCTTCCCTCATTGAGCCACAAGAAGACAGGCAGAGACAGTCGGGGAGCAGGTGCACAGAGAGACAAAGAATCTCTGGGCTGGACTCGGACTTGGTGCCAATGTTGTTAACCAGGGTCGAGGGGAAGAGCGTGGTTGTGAATCGCCTGCCCGTTCAGCAATTTTCCCCTATTTTTACATCAATGGGAGCAAAACTGGGGAGAGATGAAAAGTAAGATCACGGTTCACAAACACCCTGTACAACACGAAGGCAGAAAATTCAAATCCACCCCCAGACAGAGAGATAGAGACACAGAAAACAGAATCCGGAGTTAGGACAGAACAGAGAGAGAGAGAAATAAATGGAAAGGGATATTAAGAATGCCATGTAGGGAGTCACAAACCGGTGAGAGAGAAACTGAGAACAGAGGGTCAGCAATACCGAGAAGGGCAGAGAAAGAGAGAGAGGAATGGAGACATACAGAGAGAGTGAGACAGACAGAGAGACAGAGAGACAGAGAGAGAGCTGGAGGTGTAGAGAGTGAACACAGCAGCGATGTAGATATTGAGAGACGCAGAGATGTAAAGATGTAGAAGGGCAGAGATACAAATTCAGATGTGTTTCCAGAATAGCGACGGGTGTCCCAGGGCGGTGGAGGGAAATGCAGAGATAATCTTGCAGGAAAGGAGGAGCAGAGATGGAAAGATTCAGGTATTTGGAAGTGAGTGCGTGAAGAAATGAACTGGGAGAGAGAGAAAGATAAAGATGCAGAGAGTCGCAGAAAGAGAATGAAAATGAAAACTTGTGGAGAGACGCAGAGATAGAAAGGATGTGGAGAGATACAGAGATAAGGATTTAAAGATGTGAAGAAACAGAGCGAGGAACAAGGAGGAAGGTGCAGGGAACAGCTTGCAGCAAGAGATAGAGAGAGGAAAATCCATGGGATTACATTGACTGTTCTGGAGCAGCACTTCCCAAACTATTTGCTTCGGACGCCCCTCCATCCCCCTTCCTTGTGGTAAAAAATCTGCAGGCCCCCGAAAGCACAAAGCCAAAATACTGCGGATGCTGGAATTCTGAAATAAAAATCGTGCTGGAATTACTGAGCATTTCCGGCACTTCTTTTTTTTTTCTATCAGTCCCGCAAACACACAGTCTTGTTTTCTGTATTTAGAAATGAATTTGTCAATGACACATATTTAGTTATTATTGCTTACCTCGCTGGTTTTGCCTTGATGCGGCCATTAAAACGGTTGACTCTTTTTGAAGGCGGGAGGATGCAACAGGGATAGGGAACGTTTTAGTGGCTGGAGAGGTTACAGAGACAGGGAGGGTTGAGTGGCTGCAGGAGGTTACAGAGATAGGGAGGTCTTATGGGGCTGGAGGATTTTGCAGAGCTTCGGAGACGTTGGAAGAGGTTACAGAAATTCAGAGGGCTGCAGGGGCTGGTGGAGGTTACAGAGTTATGATGGTTATGGGGCTTGGAGTAGGTAGAGATTTATGAGTGTTTAAGGGCTGGTGGAGTCTACAGAGATAGGGAGGTTTGTTGGGGCTGGAGGAGTTTTCAGAAGTAGTGAGGATTGTCAGGGCTACTGGAGATTACAGGGACAGTAAGGTTTGTGGAAAATTGAGGAGGTTACAGAGACAGAGAAGCCTTATAGGGATTAGAGGATGTTCCAGCAACAGGGAGGATGTTACCAAAATAGGGATTAGCTGTAGGGACAGGAGGAGGTCAGGGCATAGGCAGGGTTAGCGGTTTCAGACGTTGCTGAAGTGATAGGGAGGGTTGCAGAGTCTGGCACTGATGACAGAGGTAGGATTATTTTTTCAAGGCTGATGAGATTACAGAAATCGAGATGGATGTAGTGTCTGGAGGAGGTTACAGAGATGAGGAGGGCTTTAGGGGACTGGAGGATCTTACAGAAATTGGTAGGATTGTAGGGGCTTCAGGAAGTTGCGGAGATACGGAGAGTGTAGGGGTTGGAGGAGTTTTCAGAGATATGAAGAGTTGTAGGATCTGGAGGGAATTCCAGAGCTCAAGGCCTCAGCAACTTACAGAGATAGGGAGCGTTTCAGGGTTGGAGGAGATTACAGACATAGGGAGCGCTGTGGAATTGGAAGAGATTACAGACATAGGGAGGGTTGTAGGAGTGACGGAGTTTACAGAGATAGGAAGGGCAGTAGCGTAGGTTTTGATTAAAGATTTCTCAGATATGATAAGAATTGTGTGGACATCAGCCTTTTCCTGCTGGTGTTAGATTCAAGGGCAGACCTTTACAGTCGAAGGCAGGCCATTGATGATGGAAGATAGGAAACAGTGCATCACATTGAGAATATTGCTTGTGTGGAACTCTCTCCCACGAAATAAAAACAGGAAATGCTGGAGCTTAATGAATAATTTTTAAATTGCGGTGGATCGATTTTTATTCTCGCCATGTGGATTGAGGAATATGAACTCTGAGGTTGATTATGGAGTTCAGATTCCGATCTGCTATGATGTCACTGAATGGCAGTTCAAGCTTGAGCGCTGAATGGCCTCCAGCTAATTATATGTATACCATTAATAAGAACACTAAACTGAGCAGATTAGATCCTGTTATTATGTGCAAGGAATGATAAACAATCATTTATTTTTGGATGTACTTGCAGCCTCACAGTAGATTTTTCTGCTACCTACGATTATCACATTAATGCGAACATCCTCTCCTCCTCATTTCCCCTCATTCTCTTCTCAGTAACATTTTTTTCCACGAGAAGTCGTTTCCTACTGCCACAAGACTCAAACTGGATTGTGTGTGTGTGCGTGTGTGTATATGTGAGTGTTTGTGTGTGTGTATGTGAGTGTGCTTTGATTTTATTCTTTAATGGGCTGTGGGCGTGGTTAATTGCTCGTGAGAATGACATGGTGAGTTTTAATTAGTATGTGTGTGTGTGTTTGAGATGGTGTTTATGAAAGTGACTGCGCATTTGTACTTGTGCGTATGTCACATTGAGTGAGTTGTGGGATAAATGTGTTAACCCATGTGGCTCCTAAAAATATTATTAGTTTAAAAACTTTCAGTTTTCTTTCATTCATTGGGAATGGTTAGTATTTTAATCTGGTCCATTTGAAGTCCATTTGTTGTTTTTTTTTGTCTTTGTCCCTCACAAAGATGGCGGCCGCTGACGGACAACAAGACAGGCCACGGCCGTTATTGCTGGCAAAGAGAATCCGGGAAGAGACAGGAATGAGCCAAAATTATCCGTCTTCTCCAACAACACCAGGAGCAATTTCTGGCTTTCTAGCTGCAGCAAGCAGATTGTTTTATTTGTTTAAAATAGTTATGAAAGAAAATATGTTACGTTTCTTTCTGGCAATTCCTTAGATTCCCTCATCCAAGTGGGCCAGTCTTTACCAGAGAAAAAAAAAGACAGAGTTTGTTGGCAGGCTATTTCCCCATGGAAGGCTGTACAGCTGAGCCAGATACTGGAACTCTGTCAGTAGTAGCAACTGTGGGAGCTCCATTGCCGGGGGAAGAGCAGCTAGTTCAAGACAGAAGCAGGGGCATCATCTTCTCAAGGGACAATTACGGATCGGCAATTAATGCTGATGTTGCTAATGGGAAGCACATGCTGTGAATCAATCTACACAGAAAATATTTTGGAAACAAATTTATTCTTTCATAGAGTGGTGAATGACACTGCAGTATGTACTTCTGATCTGTGAGTAAGTAAGTATGGTTTATGAATGGGTTAATGTGCGATATCAATCTAATAGTGCCACTGAATGTGAGCGGGAGGGTGAATAATGTCCATATTCTCCATTGTCTCAGCTCATCTACGGTGGAAACCATCAGCCATGCCTTTGTTATCTAAAACTTGATAAATCAAATACTCTCCTTACTGGCCTCCCTATTTCCACTCTCCATAAAGTTCAGTACATCCAAATCCCTGCTGTCCCATCTCTTAACTCGGATTAGGTCTCGTTCACCCATCTCCCTCATGTTTGCTGACCTATTTACACCCTGGTACAACAACATGATTTTAAAAAAAAGAAATATTCATCATTGTGTTCAAATCCTTCCATGACCTCATCCCCATCTCTGCAACCTCCTCAGGCTCTACACCCCTCCCTATGTCTGTATCCTACACAAGCCCCAGCAATACTCCCCAACGGTATCACCTGGTGCAACCTCTATTACAGTCACTATTTCTGAAACATCCTCCAGCCTACAACCCGCCCTATCCCTGTGTCCTCCTCCAGCCCTGCAACTCACCCTTTCTTCGCAACCGCCTCGAGCCAGTAAAACCCCCTTACCTCGGTAAAATCCTCCAACCCTCCAGCTTGTCCAATCTCTCTAACTTCCTCAAGACCCTGCAACCCTCCCTATCCCTTTAATATTTACAAACACGACAACCGTCCCTATCTCTGGTTCCATTTCGTAACCTTCACCCTGTTTAGCTATGGAAACTCCTCCAGCCACTACCAATCTCCGAGATTCGGCACTCCGATCATTATGGCACCTTGAGTATTTCCCAATAACGCTCCCAACAACACCACAGTCTGACTCGGTGATAGAGAGAGAGAGAAAGAAAGAGGGGGTGGTGGGGGGTGGGGGTGCGGAGAGATATGGAGCAGTGACCAGGTTGGTGGGAATGTAAGGGAGTCGGAATCAATAACGTGTCTACAAAATAATAACAAATAATATTCATAATAATGACTGACACAGAAAGTTTTCCACCATCTGCAGCATTTTGCTGGTCACCGACCAAGTTTTATTTTCTGAGTAGCACTGATGAACTGTGAATGGAACCAGTGGTGATTGATTGGAGACTGTGATTGCTATTTCTGTTCATATTCTACAGAGGGAACTCTGACTCTCTATCTTCCCCCTTTTCTGTCCGGTGCTCTGAAGGTCAATTCTTGCCCACCAGCATACTGTTATTTGTCATGTGCAGCCATCCACCTCACCAAACCCGGTCAGTGTATTTCCGGTATCCAACTGTTCACTTCTGGCACACTGCCCAGCTGCCTTTTGGTGTGTGTGACAACCCCAACACCAGTGGTTTTTCAGTCATCGTGCTGTCTGTCATCTCTTCTCTACTGCTGCGCTGCTCTTTGGCGTGTGTCTCTTCATGACCCCAACCCACCAATGTATTGTGGGTCAACCCGTTTTCAGTCACCTCTTGCCCATTGTGGATAAATATTACATTCAAGTACTGGAAATACTTGGACCCGCCTCTGGGCTGCTCTCAGTTGTATTGTTTATTCCTTAGTTGAATAATTGACGTAACTGGATATTTCAACGTGATCTTGAACTGCTCTCTGAACTTGGACTGAGTCACCCCAGAAATAAATGTATTTGTGCAGCAACTTAAAATATGCAACATCCATCCGACTTGTTGAAATATAGATTCAGAACTGTTGTAATCCCTGTGATCAGATACTGTGATGGTATAATATAAGAAATGTACAACATGCAACAACCAGAGAAGTATGAAGCTGCCTGTTATGGTGAAGAGTAAAATCATCGAATTCCTTCTGCTTACCATCTCTGGGTCACTGCGATTCTCTCTCTTATTTTGACCCCTCAGTCCCTTATGGACTCGACTGGCCATTAAAATGTGTCTGACTGTCAGAGCGTTGAGCAACAGAATTAAAGCGAATGGGAGCAGTGGGTTTAAAAGCTTATTAAACCAGTCAAATCCCAACCATCCAATATCAGTATAATAGCTTGCTTTTATAACACAAAACCACGGTACGCTGTCCATAATCCATATAGGTTCAAGGATAAAGTAGTAGGGGATGTTTTTTAAACAGAGCAAAATACATGTTGTTGCTGGAACCACAGCCGCAGTTTTCTCGGTGCAATATTTTGTTTTCAGCTTCTGGCAACAATTGGCCACACATCTATCAAAGGTGAAAGTGACGGTGAACCAGACAGAACAATCTGTGGCTGCACAGACCAGGACAATGTTAACACTACACACAGGGGTGATTTTCAGGAAGGAAACTGGGAAATAATAAGTACTGATCCACAACAGTATGACATTAGTGATAATGACCAGTAGATCTGCCATTGCCATAACCAACAGGTAACAAGTGGTGTAGGTGGAGAGGCCGCATTTTCCCCGAGCCAGGATCACAATCGCCACTAAATTAACTGGAAGAGAGAGAGGGGAATAATGACTGGAAATTAATGATCAACATTTTACAGACAGTAAGGGCAGGATTTTATCACCTCAGATAGGTGAGTTGCTGGCGTGTCAGAGGTTAAAATTTTAAAAATCTCAACACCGAGCACAACCCACCTCTGACCCGTCCATTTCTGGTTTTAGTGGAGCTGTGACAGGGTAGGGCAGACCCACGCTCCAAGGAGGAAGGTAGGTAATTGGAACATTTTACTGATGCTGGAAATTTCTGATTTTATGTGTTTGACAGGTTTAACTCTGGCCGGCCTGCTTTCCCTGTTATCAGAGGGAACATTTGCATGTGGCATCCCATGTACAAAGAAAGCCGGGTTTGGCCATTCTAACCATCCCCCACCCGAACTGGACCCCGAACGGCGAGATTTGACCCCACACCCGGAATTAGACGCGCCCTTCCGGGATCAGAATTCCCTCCAGGATTGGACCCCTCTCCCTTGATCAGACCATACGTTGTCTCCTGGATAACATACTCTCCAGGACCCATCCTTCCCTGGCCTGAGATCACACTTCAGGATAGGAGCCCCCTCCCTGCTTTCAGGATTGGCAACCCAGTGATCGGACATTTCAAGTCTCTCTCCCGCTCTAGAGTTAGCCTTTGTAAACCGCAATGTCAGGCAGTTCCTCCCATACCCCGGGGTCCGTATGTGGACAGCCCTGGTCCTAAGATCTGGTCGACACTCCTCCCTGCCCAATTGGAAACAAAGCCTGTTAGTGTGACATCTAGGTGGGGTACCTGCCAAGGATTAAAAAGTTAGTGTATGCAGGTAAACTCTGGAAGACCTATCCTCACACATGTCACTCACCCGTTAATACCCAGACCAAAGTAAAAACAAAATATTGACACTGCTGTAAATCTGATTGTAAATAGGACAATGTTGAAGAGGAAAATGTGTTGTAGTGCTATTGCTACTAAGCTAGTAATCAAGAGGACCAGACTAATGTCCCGGGGACACAGATTCAAATCCCACCATGGGAGTTGGTGGAATTCAAATTCAATTTAATTCATAAAGTCAGCAAATCAACAAAAAGCAGGAATTCAAAGTTAGTCTCAGTCATGGTGATACGAGCATTTTTATTGTCAAAAATTATCTGCTTCACTCATGTCCTTCAGGGAAGGAAATCTGCCATCCTTACTTGATATGGACTACATGTGACTCCAGTCCAAGCGCAATGTGGTTGACTCTTAGCTGCCCTCTGAACTGGTCTGGCAAATAACTCAATTGTCGAGGGAAATAAGGCATGACCAACCAATACTGGCCTTTCCAGCAGCACACACATCCAGTGGAAGAATTAAAGAAAACACTTAGCAGGGCAGACAACATCTGTGGATATAGAAAGGGAGTTCACGATTCAATCTGATAGGTTTTCTCCAGTACTGGACGATATTAGAGATTAACAGTTTTAAAGCAATGTGAAAAGTCGTGTATGGGAGAGGAAAGAACAACGGGGAAGGTCTGTGATCAGATGGAGGGCAGGAATGACGCAAAGACGAACAAAATTATGGCGAATGGGACAAAGAAAAGGGAGAGGATTAACAAGTGGATGGTTTAAATGGTTACAGCAGATTACAGAAGGAAGGAGGAACCTGGACAATCTGGCAAAGACGAGCCTGAAAAAGTGACACAGAATGGTGGGTAAACCCACCAGCTGTGTATTAACAGAGAATTCCTACACCACCTCCACTCTGACTGACTCTGATTAGATTAGATTAGAGATACAGCACTGAAACAGGCCATTCGGCCCATCGAGTCTGTGCCGACCATCAACTACCCATTTATACTAATCCTACACTAATCCCATATTCCTACCAAACATCCCCACCTGTCCCTATATTTCCCTACAACCTACCTGTACTAGTGACAACTTATAATGGCCAATTTACCTATCAACCTGCACGTCTTTTGGCCGGAGCACCCGGAGAAAACCCACGCAGACACAGGGAGAACTTGCAAACTCCACACAAGCAGTACCCAGGGTCCCTGGAGCTGTGAGGCTGCAGTGCTAACCACTGTGCCACTGTGCCGCCCTGTGTAACAATCCCCCAGTAACAGCACAGGTCTCCGAGAAAGTGGAAGCAATGTTTATTATCTGAATATTTTAATCTCCGTGTTGAAGCCGTGATGCGATAAAACACCGATACGAAATTGATCTGCATTGGAAGAGGATAGGGGGTCAGCGGTAGTGAGGTCAGAGTGGAGGAGGGTGTAGAATTAAAGTGATAAGTGACTGGATGGTCAGGATTATGCTTGCAGACTGAACGAAGGAGTCATGCAATGCAATCACCCAATCTGCATTTGCTCCTGTCCCAATGTCCAGCAGATGTCACCATGCGTACTGAATACGATTACTAAATGGTAAATAGTACAGCAAATTGTTTCACCGGGAAGGATTGTTTGGCGCCTTGGATAAAGGGAAGGGAGGAGTTGAAAAGGGAGCTTTTGCCTCTCCTGCCCTTGCATGGGAATATGACCGGGAAAATTATCAGATTTTGGGGGTAATTGAGGAGTGCAGGGAACAGGGTGGTAGAAGAGGAGCCAAATATATGTTTAGTGCTGGACTTAACCGGACATGGTAGAAATGTTGGAGGATGGTGTGTTCATTGTGGAGGCGAGTGGGGTGGAAAGTGAGGACAAGGGGATCATTATGATAGATTTGGCTGGGAGGGGAATGGGTGAAGGCAGTTATACGGAAAATAGGATAGACACGATGAAAGATCCTGTTAACCACAGTGGAGGGTTATCCTTGGATGACGAATAATGACGATATTTCTGAAGCACTAGTTTGAAAGGTAGCATCATCGGAACAGATGGAATAGAGATGGAGAAACTGGGAGAATGACACAGAGCCTTTCTTGGAGGTGGGGTGGGAGGAAAGGTAATCAAGGTAACTGTGGGAGTTAGTGGGATTATAGTAGAAATTCGTGGATAGCCAATCCATGAAATAGAGGCTGTAATGTCGAGGAAGGAAAGGGAACTGTCAGAGACGGCCATGAGAAGCTCAGGGACGGATGGGATTGAGAGAAAAAGTTGATGAAATATTCCAGTTCAAGGAAAAAGAAGTAAAAAGCACCAGCAGTCAGCAAACTATCTGAAAAAGATGTGAAGAAAGACAACAAAGAATAGTTCCCGTATTCTGAGCAAATGAATCACAGCTTAACCTATACAGTCTTCCAGAGACATTATTGGAGTGTGTAATATCCCTTTGTTTACACCCGAGGTCCATACACCTATAATTTACAACAGGGTTCCTGCACAGGTGTCAGGATCACAAAACGGGGTTGGGTTTGATTCCCAGGCGAGAGTCACTGACAACGAGTGGAATTCCAGTGGAAATGGTGAGCGAATGACACAAAGCCAATCAATTTCAAATGGGACCCTCAGAATGTACCAGCAAAAGATTGTGGAATGATACTAGGTGGGAATCGGGCTCATTGTGCTGGAGCCTGTTCTCCTTCCGAAGTCGGGTTTTCTTGTGGGGGCTTGGAGAATCACCGCAGAATCATTTACCACAGAGCCTGACACCATGATTGCAGGTTCTGGTTCTCCTTGGAGCTGGATAGGCCAAATTATTTCTTCATGCCCAGAGGCCAACGGAAGGCCTTGAGTGGCCTATTAACGGGGCAACAGCTTCACAGGACTGGAACGAATATTCTCACAGGGAGATTGGACAGCGTTGCTGGGGGGTGGGTGGGGTGGGGGGCGGCGGTGGCTAAACAATCTTGTCAGTGGAATGGGAACCGGAGGCAGAGCTCAAAGTGGAAGGATGTAGAGCTTAAAACAGGAGGCAGAAATGTAGACAGCAGCATTAGAAGGTAGGCGATATAAAGACAATCCTCAACTAGGTTTAGAATGCAGAATAATATTAAAAAGACAAGGTTAAGGGCACATACCTGGATGCACGCAGCATTCGAAACAAGGTAGGTTATTTAAAGGCCCAGATAGAGCTAAATGGATATGAGCTCATTGTCATTACAGAAACGTGGCTATAGGGTGACAAAGACTGGGAACTGAAGATTCAAAGAGATTCAATAATTAGAATGGAAAGGAAAGCAGGAAAAGGAGTTGGTTTTGTGCTGATAATGAGGGATTGGTTTAGTATATTAGTAAGGGACGGTCACAAATCGTATGAGAAAAATGTGGTGTTCGGGTGGAGCTACGAAACAGCAAGGGGCAGTAAACATTGGTAGCAGTTGCTTATTGGCCAAAAGCAGTAGTGACAGTGTGGGGCATGGTATTAATCATGAAATTAGAAACATGTAGCATGGGTAATACAGCGATTATGGGTGACTTCAATCTCCAGATGGACAGGGTAAATCTAATGAGCACTAATGCTGTGGAGGACTTGTCGTTGGAGTGTTAGGAATGGTTTTCGAGAGCAATATGTTGAGGAACAGACTAGAGACCAGGCTATTTTAGATCTAGTATTAGGTAACGAGAAAGGGTTAATTAATAATCTTGTTGGTAAAGATGCTTTCGGGATGAGTGACCATATATGATAGAATTTTACGTTATGTTTGAAAGTGAGGTAATTCAACCTGTTAATTTTGAACAAAGGAAATTATGAAGGTATGAGGGGCAAAATAGCTGCGGTGGATTGGGAAAATACATTAAAAAGTCTGACAGTGCAGACGCAATGAATAGTCTTCAAATAAATAGTTCATTGCTTACAGCAACTGTACATTCCTTCAAGGTACAAAAAAACCAAAAGTAAAGGCAGTCAACAGCGGCTAACAAAGGAAGTTACGGGTTGTATAAGATTAAACTAAAATGCCTATAAAGTTGCCAGAAACAGTCGTAAACCAGTGGAATGGGAAGATTTGAGAATACATAAAAGCAGGACCAAAAACTGATAAAGAGAGACAGAAAAGAATATGAATGTATAATCAAAAAACAAACAAAATAACGAACTTAAAAAGCTTCTATATGTCCACAAAAAGGAAATGTTTGGCTCAGTCAAATGTGGATCCATTGCAGGCAGTGTCAGCAAAATTTATAATTGGAACAAATACATTGCAGAGAAGGTAGATGATTTCTTTGTGCCTTTCTTCCCTGAGGAAGATACAAGAACTCTCCCAAAATTAGAGATCCAAGGGACTCGGGAGAAAGAGGAGATGACAGAAATTATTGTGAGGATGAAGGCTGTATTGGAGAAATGAATGGGGGCGAAGATTCCTGCAGATTTGAAGGTAGCAAATGTCACACCACTATTTTCGAGGGGAGGGAAAGAGAAAACAGGGAACTGCAGACGTGTTAGCCTTACATCAGTGGTAGGGAAAATATAAAAATCTATTCTACAGGATGTGATAAATGGACACTTGAATAATAATGATGTGATTGGGCATAGTCAACATGGGTTCATGACTGGGAAATCACGTTTGACGAATCTGTTGAAGCTTTTTGAACATTTTACCAGCAAAATTGAGAAAGGCGAGTCGGTGGACCTGGTATACTTGGATTTTCCAAAGGCTATTGAAAACGTCACCCACAGCAGATTGATAGCAAAGTTAAAGCACGTGGGATAGGAGGCAATATACTGACATGGATTAAGAATTGTTTAGCAGGCTGAAAACAGAGAATAGGAACAAACGTGTCATTGGCATTTGCAGGCTCCCATTGGCAGGCTGCAAATAGTGACGTGCCACAGGGATCAGTACTCAGTCCCCAGCTGTTCACAATAAATGTCAATAATTAGGATGTAGGGACCAAAATGTAATCTTTTCAAGTTTGCGGAATACACAAAACTAAGTGTGAATGTGTGTTCTGAGGAATATGCAAATTGGCTTCAAGGGGATTTAATCAGACCTACTGAGTGGGCAAGAAGGTGGCAGATATAATATAATGTGACAAATTGTGAGGTTATCCATTGTGGCCGGAGCAGCAGATATGCAGAGTATATCTTAAATGGCAAGAGATTAGGAAGTGTAGATGTACAAAGGGACCTCCATATCTTTGTCAATAAGTCACTGAAAGCTAACATGCAGGTGCAGCACGCAATTAAGAAGGCTAATGATATGTTAGCCTTTATCACAAGAGGATTTGAGTGCAGGAATAGTGAAGCCTTGCTTCAATTGTATAGAACCTTGGTTAGACAGCACCAAGATTATTGTGTGCAGTTTTGGTTCCCTTACCCTGGGAAGGATCTTATTGCCAAAGAGGGAGTGCAACGAAGGTTCACGAGACTTGCTCCCAGGATGGCGGGAATGTCCTATGAAGAGTTATTGCGGAAACTGGGCGACTATTCTCTCGAGTTTCGAAGAATGAGAGGTGATCTCATTCAAACCTAAAAAATACATAAAGGGACAGACAGGGTAGTTGCAAGCCAGATTTTTCCCCTGGGTGGGGAGTCTAGAACCAGTGGGCACAATTTCAAAATAAGAAGGAAATCATTTAGGACAGAGACGAGGAGAAATTCCTTTACTCAGAAGGTTGTGAATCTTTGGAATTCCCTGCCTCAGAGGGCTGTGGAAGCTTAGTCATTGAGCAGGTTTAAAGCAGAGATTGTGGGATTTCTAAATACGAAGGACATAAGGAGATATCGGGATAGTGTGGGGAAAAGGCATTGAAGTGAATGATCGTACTGAAGGGTGGAGAAGGCTCGAAGGGCTTACTGGCCTACTGCTGCTCTTCTGTTCCTAGTACCTGTAGTGGCCACCGCTCCCGGTGGTGCTGCCATTACTGCTGAGATGCCGGCCCTGTGATTGTGTAACCCACGGCCCTATAAAGCCTTTAATGGGATGGGGATCCCGTCTCGTTAAACTTTCACCTGAAAAGACAGGATGGTCGGTCTTGGGCGCGGCGGCAGGGGAGGGGGTGGCGTGAGGGGTGACATTTCAGGCCGACTCAGGAAATCCTGCCTCCTGCACAGGACCCAGCCCATCGCATCTGTCAGGAATGATTCCATCCATTGAGTTTAAGTACAGCTCGCATTTACTGGGCTTTGGAGCAGACAGGACAAACTGACAAAGAGAATCGTGTAAATGGATTTCTGGAACACATCTGCGAGCTCAGAAGATATGAAGTCTCATGTGTTTTGGGACTTTCAGGGCAACATGAGCCAGGGAATGAGGAATCAGAGCCTCAAGAAGGGGAAGAGAGGTCTCTGAGGGAAAGTAATAACTGTCCAATAATAGTGAATACATTCCAATAAAATAAATCTCACAATATTTAAGGCAGAAAGTGGGAAATATTTGATAAAGTAACAAAGAGTGGGAAAAGTCTATGGTTCAGATTCCTTGTGCCCGCACATACTAAAAACATAGGGAAGAAGCACAAGAGGCATTATTATCGGTTCATTAATAATCATCAGGTAAGGAAACAGTCGCAGACGGCTGATGGACAGTTAATGGGGTTGTTGTATTTTACACGTAATGCAGGACATGTTCAAATAACTATATATCAGTTAGCGTCAGCGGCAAAGAAGTTACTGGAATCCCCTTTCTGCGATGTGACGGTTCAATACCTGGAAACACAGAATATAATGAAGAATATTCATCACATATTCCAAAATGAAGGTCATACTTGACCAACCATATTGGATTTTTAAATAATGTCGGAAAGATTAGATACATGTAATAGAGTTGATGTAATGGCCATTAATTTTCCAAAGGTCTTCAATAAGTGACCATGTATCAGAGTGATGACTAATCTCAGAGCAAGTGAAATTAGGGGACAAGTAGCAGAATGGACAACAATCTGACTACAAAAACAGAAAAACAGGGAATAAGGGTTAAAGATATTTTGTTAGATTGGCAGAAGTTGGGAAGTGGTTTTCCACAAAGGTCAGCGCTGCGAATACTGTCCTTCACCATTTAAATAAACCATATGGATGTGGGAAGCAGAAGCACAATTTCACAATTTGCAGCCAAGTCCAAATTCAGAGTACAGTTGATAACGAGTAAGAATACAACGAAATATCTGAAAACGTTATTAATAATGCTTTATAGGGGCATTTAAATGCGAAATTATTTTGAGGAGTGCTAAGTGTGAGCAGCTGAATTTTGTTCTGAAAAATAAGCATCTCAAATAATGCTTGGATGACAAGAGTCTTTGCAGACAAGACGACAAGGGGAAAAGGGGTTCAGGGGACAGATTCTCAAATCATTTAAAGTAGCAACACATGTTAACAGGCCCGTAAAAGACAGAACAAACACAGGAGTTCAATTCCAGAGGATTGGATTTGAAAAACAAAGACAAAGAGCTGATCTTATACTAAAATAGAACCATTGTTTTACAAAACTTGGCGCATTGTGTGTAGTTCTAGTCTCCATGTTACAAAAAGGATACTGATGCACTCGAGATGGTGCAATTATTTTTAATCAGATGATACCAAGCTGAGAGAAGTGTACTGTTTATTTCACCATTCATATTTACTAAGTTATTATTTACCTCACTTGGTCTGATCTCTGTATTATGAAAATCGGATATGTATGTTCATTAGCTGTAGGTATCTCGTCACAGGGACACAACTCACTGAGCCAAGGACAGAGATTGGTACAGGTTACATCTGGTGAGATTCTGAAACTGAGACATGAACTCATCCGTGAAAGATGAATCTGTTACAGCAGTGGACGATTCAACAAACACAGCCCAATATTTATCCTGTGCCATTAATTGGTAATTGGTTTCAGCATACGTGACCCACAGCTTCGCAGGACTATGTTCGGTGAAGGGATTAATCAGCAATAAAATATCCAGTGTTCACATTAACTATACTCAGCTTAAGAATAAGTAATT
The DNA here is from genome assembly GCF_036365525.1 of Heterodontus francisci. NCBI lineage: Eukaryota > Metazoa > Chordata > Chondrichthyes > Heterodontiformes > Heterodontidae > Heterodontus > Heterodontus francisci. Next base: position 2,964,709 of record NW_027140357.1, on the reverse strand, counting down.
ATTACAGTATTGGAATACTGTATCAGTGCTGTCCTGCGGTTTAATTGTCGGTGAATATTTAGCATCTGTTTCAGTAGGAACAGTTCAAAAAGAAACACAGAAATATCAATACATTTAAATTTATATATGGATTAGAAAACTTCAGTAAACATCTTCCGCTTGGCAATCCATTCATAAGACCCAAAGGCATCTCAATAGAGAAATCTTTTATCTGAAGCAAAGATTTCAAAACAGAAATCGGATTGGACAATTGCAGTCATTACAGTAAAACATGCTCACTGGGATCAGGTGTCCCACTCCAGTTCATGACCAACACTCCGCACAATTCCACATTAGTACATGACCACTGGAGTCAGATGTTTCGCTCCAGTTAGTGACCTACACTCAGCACAATTCTACAGTGAAAGATGGTCCCACTAATACCTTATTTTAAAGATTTGGCTTCAATGATATCAAAGTTAACTTTACACGATTTTACACTAAATGCAATAAATCGATAATTCAGAGTGCCGATCAGTTACAATCAGAGGTTTATTATCAGTTAAGGGAATACAATAAAACCGCAGCGAAAATGCAGGATATTTGACATAAGAAAATGATATCAGTGATCGGCTGTCTGTATATCTCTCCCCACTATATCACCAAGTAAGATTTTTTTTTTATCAGAGAAGAAATATAGACCAGCTCACACACAGTTTTACACAACTTCAATGGTTATAATCACTTATCAGGAACACCAATGAAGGTAAGGATCAGGTAATATATTTTCCTGACACTGCTCAGTGTTTCAAGCATTTTCTGTATGATGTGATCTGTCCCTTTGTACAGCAGGCAATCTCTCTATATTAAACTCTGAGGTGATACATTCCCAGAGCCTATAATTTATACCCTGTGGGATCTCCACGGGGAAATTGAAATTGCATTTTTTTAAAATTTGAACAGATTACGACATCGAGTTCAGTCCCCATTGTAATAAAATACATATGTTTGTGAAGTTTAACTGGAAAAATGCATGGACTGGACTATTCTAATCACATCAATTAACTCATGGAAATTAAAGCCTGATTCGCTGAGCAATAAGGTTGTTCTTTCAAACATCATCTATCATATCTCTAGTCTCATGTTGTTTCAGTGATGCCCTTCACTCGACTGTGACCATTCAGCAATTTAACTCCAAGTGTGTGGATGTTTGCTTCAGGGCTGCTCTACTTCACTGTGGATTCTGGCTGTCCCCTTTAACTTTGGTCATTCAGTAATTATATACCAAGTGTGGAATATCTCTCTCAAGGCTGCTTTTCTTCATTGTGGGATCTGGCTGCTTCTTTAACGGTGAACTTTCAATTAAGTGATTAAAATGAATTATTTGTGCATTGCAGAATTGAACTAATGCAGCAACTCATCCTTCATTACCATTACTACCTCACATCCTTTTCCTTTTTCCTATCCTTCCTAAATGGTGAATACCCCTGAGATTTCAGTTGCCAGCTTTGGTCAGCTGCAGCCACGTGTCCGTTAAAGATCATTCTTGTTTACTAATGTTCCATCAATTCATCGATTCTACCTTAATGCAAATGCGACATGCAGTCGATGGAGGGCCTTAAATTGGGCCTTTTATAACTTGTTTCCCCGTATTTTGACCCGAATTGATGGTGGCCTTTTTTCTGCTGCCTTCCACTTTCGCTTACTTCCTTTGTCACTACCTTTACCAGCTTCTTTTTTCTCCTATCTGAAATCCCTCACAGGTTCCCATCCTCTGCCAAGCTAGTTTCAAACTTCGCCAGCATCATCGTAAATCGTCCTGCGAGGATATTGGTCTCCGTCCTGCTAAGGTATAATCCATCCTTCTTGTCGAGTTTCCTCCTACCCAGAAAGAGTACTGATGCCTCAAGAATCTAAAGTCCTCCCACCTGCAACATCTTTCCAGCCCCACCTTCATTTGCTCCACACTTCTATTTCTGTACTCACCAGCATGTAGCACTGGGAGAAATCATGAACTTACTCCTTTTGAAGTCTTGCTTTTTAATTTCTTTCCTTTCTCCCTGAAATCTGTTTCCATGGCCTTCATTCCTCTTTCTCCCTGTCTTTGGTAGAGATGTTGACCATGAGCTCCAGCTGTTCACCCACCCTGCAGTTGCACAGTGATATCCTTGATGCTGTCACCAAGGGAGACAACATACCATCCTGGATTCACATCTATGGTCGCAGACATGCCTGTCTGTTCCCCTAATTATTGAATCCCCTACCACTTTCACTTTTCCACTCCTCTTCCTCCTGTCCTATGCAGCTGAGCTGTCCGTGGTTTCACGGACTTAGCTGTGGTTGCACAACCATGAGGAACCATCATCTTCACCTGTATGCAAAGAGGGAAATCTATCAGTGAGCGTGATCGACTCAGCGGAAACCTGGACAACCTACCTGGTCCTCCTCGTCTATCTGGTGGTCACCCATCCCCTCTCTGCCTGCACCCTCTTCACCTACAGTGTGAACGTATCTCTAAACATACTAACTACATAGTTCTCAGTCTCACGGATGCGGCACAGTGTCTCCTGCCAGGTCACAAGTTGAAAACCCAGGAGATCAGCTTTTTGCAGCTGGTGACACTTCCTGAACATGTGGTCGTCTATGCAACTGGAAGCGTCCAGAAACAATATCCACCATTTTAAACATCCAGCATGCTATGCCACTGTGGGAGCCATCACACCCTCATGACAGGGACACCAGCAGATGGAGATGATGAGAGGAGGGACAGTAACTGCAATGAGGCAGGGGCACCAGCAGATGGAGATGGTGAGAGGGGGACAGTAACTGAAGTGAGACAGGGACACCAGCAGATGGAGATGGTGAGAGGGGCCAGTAACTGCAATGAAACAGGGACACCATGCAGATGGAGATGGTGAGAGTGGGACAGTAACTGCAGTGAGACAAGGACACCAACAGATGGAGATGGTGAGCAATTGCTGATGGGAGATTCAGTGTCACAGAGAGTCTGAAAGTTTCTAAATGTTTGAGAAGTTAATTTTCTGTAAACTTGAGATGCTGAATAAAATAATTTCAATACAATTGTTGTTAAATGGCTATTTTCCTACTATGTAAACACTTGTAACATTAAACTGCTTCCTATTTGGAAAATTATTTTGAGTGATTAAAATAATTCTTAAACAAAACAACAGCATCAAATAAAAGTCAACAATCATTTACAAATAAATCTCTCTAAATAAGTTGTGTTGAATTCTTCATCACTAATGTTATAACATCTCTCTTTTGCTCTCACTTATCTCTCTATGCTGGCATCTTCTGTACTATAACTCAGAGTAATTAAAGTTTTGATCCGATTGTCTTTTGTAATTTAACAAGGAATCTGCTTTCACAATCCTGTCTGACAGTGAATTCCAGACCATAACAACTCCCTGCCTATTTGTTTCACCCCTCTGCTAGTGTAAACAGCCTCTCCTCATGTCTCCAAACTGAGGAAAAGTTTTTGAATGCAATTATTTTCTCCAGGACAGCAGCTGCAGAGGAGCTGGAGCCACCTGAATGTGGACAAGCGATGAACAAAAATCATCTCTGAATCCCCCAGGACAGCAGAGGAAAGAAAAGGTCAGGAAGCAAACGGAAACAATTGACACTTTATTACAGCAGTAAAAATTCTTTGTCAGAATGTGCAGGTATTCTCGCTGAGCTTTATACAAACTGGAGGTGAAAAGCGAAGATATTTCATACAATTTGTGATAAATGTCCATTTCCCAGCTTTGTAACCCCTTGTGACATTAAAGTTGTAACTGTTAAGAAGGTTTTTTCGATTAATTACTGGCTAATGCATAAAGACAGCATCATCAGATAAAGAACAAAGAATTATTGACAAATATAACTGTAAATATGGGTCAGAACTGTTGTGTGAAATGTCACCAGATGTGAAAGTTCTCTTGGCTGCTTCATTAACGTGGCTGTAGTTTCAGTCTTTATCACACAGTGAAATTGAAAATCCGGGTAAAAATTTCCTGTTTATACTGCAGTAAAACCGGCCTCTCCAGCAAAAACTCACTGCCAGAATTTCACGGTAACTGCAGTGAGACATTTTCAGTCATTTTCTGAACGTCTGTTAACTGGAGGTGAATAGTGAAAGACATTTAATGCAATTAGTGTTAAATAGTCATTATCCAAACCGGCCCCTCCAGGTTTTAAATTACAGCAGATTTTCTGCTCTGTTAATGAGGTTTTTGGGGGACAGACAGACAGACAGGCAGGTTTCTGTCTGGAATGGTCCATTTGGGATAAGGCTGGAATATCCCTCTGTCCCCCATTCCCTGTTCATAGAGAGACACACCATGCCTGGGAGGCAGTGTACAGATGGAAGAAGCTGAGAGCTCGTTGGATGAGCTATATTTTGGGTGGACTGGCTGTTTTGAGTGACAAGTTCTGGGATATATGAGGACAACATCGGCCTCCATTCTTTCTTTCCATGCGGCTGGTTTGTGAAAGTGAGTTCATGTGTCTCAGTCTCTGTGTCTCTGTGCCCAGGTGAATTGCAAGCTGATTACAGTGTGTGCGTGTGTGAGTGACAGTCCAGTCTGAATCCACCTCTCTCTGTCCCAGTCCTGACCCTTTTCTCCAATTCCCTTTGTGCCTTTCTCCCTCCTTCTGACTCAGTCTCTCTCACTCCGTCTCTCTCTCTCTCAATCTCTCTCCCTCAATCTCTATCTTATTCTCTCTCTCAATCTTTCTCTATCTCTGTGTGTCTATTTCTCTCTCTCTCTCTCTCTGTTTTTCTCTCACTCAGTTTCTCTCTCTCCCTCTGTTTTTCTCTCTATCTCTGTTTTTTCTCTTTCTCCCTGTTCCTCAATGTCTCTCTCTCAATCTCTCTATCTGTGTTTCTCTCTCTCTGTATTTCTCTCTTACTCTCTCTGTTTTCTTCTCTCTCTGTGTTTTTCTCTCTCTATCTGGTTCTCTCACTCTCTGTTTCTCAATCTCTCTCTCTGGTTCTCTCTCACTCTCTCTCTGTTTCTCAATCTCTCTCTCCCTCACTTTGTCTTTCTCTCTCTCTCTCTTCCCCGGATTCTCAATCTCTGTTTCTCTCTCTCTCCCGGTTTTTCTGTCGCCCTCTCTTTCTCTCCATCTCTGTGTACCTCCATCTCTCACCATCCCTCCCTCTCTCACGTTGTGTTCCTCTCTGAGTGATTGTGTGTGTTTCTGTCTCAATGGCTTTCTCTGTACTTCTCTCTCTCAATCTCTCTGTGATTCTCTGTGTGTCTTTCTCACTGGCTTTCTGTCTGCCTCTTTGCTGTCTGCAATTTATTTGTGGCTCTGTTCATTCCCTCAACATTTTTCCTCCTCTTTTTCTCCGTCTCTTTCTGTCCTTTATCTATTTCTCTGACTTTCTATCTTTTCTCTATTTCTCTGACTTTCTGTCTTTTCTCTATTTCTCTGACTTTCTGTCTTTTCTCTATTTCTCTGACTTTCTCTGTCTTTCCTGTTTCTCTGTATCTGTCTTTTCTCTCTTTCTTTCCCTCTCTTTCTTTGTCTCTTTCTGTCTTTTCTCTATTTCTCTGTCTCTCTCTGTCTTGTCTCTATTTCTCTTCCTGTCTCTGTTTTTCTCTATTTCCCTGCCTTTCTGTCTTTTCTCCATTTGTCTGACTTTCTTTCTTTTTTCTGTTTCTCTGTCTCTGTCTTATGTCTCTTTCTCTCACTTTCTTAGTCTCTTTCTATCTTTTCTCTATCTCTCTGTCTCTCTCTGTCTTGTCTCTATTCCCCGCCTTTCTCTGTCTTTCTCTATTCCCCTGACTTTCTGTCTTTTCCGTATTTCTCTATCTCTCTGTCTTTCCTCTATACTTCTGACTTTCTGATCTTTTCTCTGATTTTTTCTCTCTCTTCAGTTTCTCTGTTTATTTATTTTCTCTGTCTTTCTTGGTCTCTTTCTGTCTTTTTTCTATTTCTCTGTCTGGCTCTGTCTTTCTCCATTTCCCTGACTTTCTGTCTTTCCTCTATTTCTGACTTTTTGTCTTTTCTCTATTTGCCTGACTTCCTCTCCCTTTTCTGCTTCTCTGTCTCTTTCCATCTTTTCTCTTTCTTTTTCTCCCTCTTTCTTTATCTCTCTTTCTGTCTTTTCTCTTTCTTTATCTCTATTTCTGACTTTCATTTTCTCTTTCTTTTCCAAATCCTAACACCCCGCCATTTGCATCGCCCCGAAATTTATATCCCCCCGCAATTTATCCCCCCACGCAATTTATCCCCCAGCAATTTACACCACCCTCCCCCCGAAATTTATATCCCGCCCTCAATTTATGCCCCACAATTTATGTCCTCCCACAATATATATCTCCCCAGCAATGTTTATATCCTCCGGCAATTTATATCCCCCTGTAATTTATATCCCCCTGCAATTTTTATATCTCCCGGCAATTTATACCCCCCTGCAATTTATATTCCCTCGCAATTTATCCCCCCCACAATTTATCTCCCCCGCAGTTTATTTATCCCCACAATTTACATCTCCCCTGTAATTTATTCACGCCCGTTAATAGCGCCCCCCCACCCATCACGTAAATACACCTGGTCAAGAGACCCCTATCTGATACCCCCATGCTAACCGACCCCCATCTAATACCCTTCCTGTGAAGAGACTTCCATCAAAATACCCCTCCTGTGAACAGAGCCCCATCTAAATACCCCCAGGAACAGACCCCCATCCTGTGAACAGCACCCCAAGTAATTAACCCCCATACACACAATGAAAAGTCCCACATATAACGACCACAAACCACCGCCCACCCCCCCCCCCCCCGCCCCCATGAACGGACGGGATTCCCCTCACTACCCCCTCCGATTTTAAACCTGGATACTCCCCACTGCCACCTCCCAATGTTAAACCTGGAGAATCCCCACCACTCCCTCCCATGTTAAATCTGGAGAAACCCCACTGCCCCCTCCCATTTTAAATCTGTAGAAAACAGACTGCCCGTCCCATTTTCAACCTGGAGTATCCCCACTGCCCCCTCTCATTTTATACCTGGAGAAGCGGGAGCAGAGCTTTGAAAAGCGTGCCAAAAAATAGGAAGCCGCAGAGAGAGAGAGAGAGAACCGCGGGAGCAGAGCATTTCTCGTGTATCTGCGGAGCGCACGCGGGGACTGCTGGGTAAGTGAGATTACATATTTGGGCGGCTGATTTACCCGAAACAATACTCGGGTAGTGTCTCCTACCCATCCTCCTCTTCGAACCAAAAAAAAAGCTCTGTCCGTCGGATTGCTAAGCTAACAAGTTTTGAATTTTTTTTTGGTTTTCTGTAGATTTGTTGGGAATTTAGATCGTGGGAATGGAGGTTAAGGCAGATGAATATTCCTCCGGCAGAATGTGGGAGGTAAGCTACGCCAAGAGAGTCCCTGCTGACTGCATCTGTGGGAAGTGCACCGAACTCCAGCTCCTCGAGAACCGCGTCAGAGAACTGGAGCTGCAGCTGGATGAACTTCGGATCATTCGGGAGGCGGAGGGGTTATTGAGAGGAGTTATAGGGAGGTCGTCACACCTCAGGTAAAAGAAGTAGGTAGATGGGTTACCGTCAGGGGAAGGAGAGGGAACCAGCAGGCAGTGCACGGATCCCCTGTGACCGTTTCCCTCAACAACAGGTATACCGTTTTTGATACAGTTGGGGGAGACGACTTACCAGGGGCAAGCAATGAGGTACAGGTCTCTGGCGCAGAGTCTGTCCCTGTTTCTCAGAAGGCAATGGGGAAGAGGAGCAGAACATTAGTCCCCCATTCTAACTAGTATACGGTTTTGGATACTGTTGGGGGAGATAGCCTATCAGGGGACCACTGCAGCAGCCAGAGCAGTGGCATCACGGCTGGCACTGTTGTTCAGCATGGCGGACAAAGCGCAGAAGAGCAATAGTTATAGGGGACTCTATAGTCAGGGGCACAGGTAGGCGCTTGTGTGGACGTGAAAGAGACTCCAGGAAGGTATGCTGCCTCCCTGGTGCCAGGGTCAAGGATGTCTCTGAAAGGACAGAGGGCATTCTGAAGGGGGAGGATGAACAGCCAGAGGTTGTGGTTCACATCGGTACCAATGGCATAGGCAGGAAGAGTGATGAAGTCTTGCAGGGGAGTTCAGGGAGCTGGGTAGAAAGTTAAAAAACAGGACCTCTAGGGTTGTAATCTCTGGATTACTCCCTGTGCCACGTGCCAGTGAGGCTAGAAATAGGAAGATAGTGCAGCTAAATACGTGGCTGAGCATCTGGTGTAGAAAGGAGGGTTTCAGATATCTGGACCATTGAGCTTTCTTCAGGGACAGATGGGATCTGTACAAGAAGAACGGGTTTCATCTAAACTGGAAGGGCACTAATATCCTGGCTGCAAGTTTTGCTCGCGTCACTCGGGAGGGTTTAAACTAATGTGGGAGGGAGGGTGGGAACCAGAGCAGTAGGACAGCTAGTGAAGTAAATGAGGAGGGCATAGTAAATAAGGCCAGTAGGACTAAGAGGAAGAGCAGGCAGGGAGATGTTGCTGATCACAGCCGGACTGGTGGTCTGAACTGCATGTGTTTCAACGCGAGAAGTATAAGAGGAAAGGCAGATCAACTTAGAGCTTGGATTAGTACTTGGAAATATGATGTTGTTGCTATTACAGAGACTTTGTTGAGGGAAGGGCACGAGTGGCAGCTAAATGTTCCAGGCTTTACAAGCTTCAGGCGGGATAGAGGGGGATGTAAAAGGGGTGGAGGAATTGTATTACTGGTCAAGGTGGATAACACAGCTGCACAGCGAGAGGACACCTCAGAGAGGTCATGCAGCAAGGCAACGTGGGTGGATCTTAGGAATAGGAAGGGTGCAGTCACGATGTTGGGGGTTTATTACAGGCCTTCCAACAGCCAGCGGGTGGTAGAGGAGCAGATATGTAGACAGAATTTGGAAAGATGTAAAGGTAACAGGGTTGCAGGGGTGGGTGATTTTAATTTCCCTTATATTGACTGGGACTCACTTAGTGCCAGGAGCATGGATGGGGCAGAATTTGCGAGGAGCATCCACGAGGGCTTCTTGAAACAGTATGTAGATAGTCCAACTATGGATGGGATCATTCTGGACCTGCTATTGCGGAATGAGCCCGGCCAGGTGGCTGAGGTTTCAGTGGGGGAGCATTTCAGGAGAAGTGACCATAATTCCATCAGTTTTAATGTACTTGTGGATAAGGATAAGAGTAGTCCTCGGATGAACGTGCAAAATTGGGGGAAGGCTAATTATAACAATATTAGGCAGGAACTGAAGAATTTAGATTGGGCGCTGCTGTTTGAGGGTAAATCAACATCTGACATGTGGGAGTCTTTCAAACGTCAGCTGATTAGAATCCGCGACCTGTATGGTCCTGTGAGGAAGAAAGACAAGTTTGGCAGTTTCTGAAAGCTTGGATAACATGGGATATTGTGAGCCTAGTCAAAAAGAAAAATGAATCATTTGTGAGGGCTGGAATGCTAGGAACAGATGAAGCACTTGAGGAATATAAAGACAGTAGGAAGGAACCTAAGCAAGGAGTTTGGAGGGTTAATAAGGGTCATGGAAAGGCATTGGCAAACAGGATCAAGGATAATCCCAATGCCTTTTATACATATAGAAAGAGCAAGAGGGTAACCAGGGAAAGAGTTGGCCCACTCAAGGACAGAGATGGGAATTTATGCGTGGAGGCAGAGGAAATGGGTGCGGTGCTAAATGAGTACTTTGCATCAGTATTCAGCAAGGAAAAGGACTTGGTGTATGATGAGCCTAGGGAAGGGATTGCAGATAGTCTCAGTTAGCTCATTATCAAAAAGGAGGAGGTGTTGTGTGTCTTGCAAAGCTTTAAGGTAGATAAGTCCCCAGGGCCTGATGGCATCTACCCTAGAATGCTGAGGGAGGCAAGGGAAGAAATTGCTGGGGCCTGGACAGAAATCTTTGCATCCTCATTGGCTACAGGTGATGTCCCAGAGGACTGGAGAATAGCCAATGTTGTTCCTTTGGTTAAGAAGGGTGGTAAGGATAATCGAGGAAATTATAGGCCGGTGAGCCTTACATCAGTGGTAGGGAAACAATTAGAGAGGATTCTTCGGGACAGGATTTACTCCCATTTGGAAACAAACAAACTTATTAGCGAGAGACAGCATGGTTTTGTGAAGGGTAGGGCGTATCTTACTAATTTGATTGAGTTTTTTGAGGAAGTGACGAAGATGATTGATGAAGGAAGGGCAGTGGATGTTGTCAATATGGACTTTAGTAAAGCCTTTGACAAGGTCCCGCATGGAAGACTGGTGCAAAAGGTGAAGTCACACGGGATCAGAGGTGAGCTAGCAACATGGATACAGACCTGGCTCAGTCATCGAAGACAGAGGCTAACAGTGAAAGGGTGTTGTTCTGAATGGAGGGATGTGACGAGCGGTGTTCTGCATGGATCAGTTCTGGGACTTTTGCTGTTTGTAGTATATATAAATGATTTGGAGGAAAATGTACCTGGTCTGATTAGTAAATTTGAGGAAGACACAAAGGTTGGTGAAGTTGTGGATAATAATGAGGATTGTCAGAGGATACAGCAGGATATAGATCGGTTGGAGACTTGGGCGGCGAAATGGCAGATGGAGTTTAATCCGGAAAAAATGCCAGGTAATGCATTTTGGAAGGTCTAATGCAGGTGGGAGGTATACAGTAAATGGCAGAACCGTTTGGAGTATTGACAGGCAGAAGGATCTGTGCGTTCAGGTCCACAGGTCACTGAAAGTGACAACGCAGGTGGATAAGGTAGTCAAGAAGGCATATGGCATGCTTGCGTTCATCGGTCGGGGCATAGAGTATAAAAATTGGCAACTCATGTTGCAGCTGTACAGAACCCTAGTTTGGCCACACTGAGAATATTGCGTGCAATTCTGGTCGCCACACTACCAGAAGGACGTGGAGGCTTTGGAGAGGGTACAGAGGAGGTTTACCAGGATGTTGCCTGGTCTGGAGGGCATTAGCTATGAAGAGGGGTTGGAAAAACTCGGATTGTTTTCACTGGAACGACGGAGGTGGAGGGGCGACATGATAGAGGTTTACAAAGTTATGAGTGGCATGGACAGAGTGGATAGTCAGAAGCTGTTTCCCAGGGTGGAAGCGTCAGTTACTAGGGGTCATAGGTTTTAGGTGCGAGGGGTAAAGTTTAGAGATGATGTGCGAGGCAAGTTTTTACACAGAAGGTGGTGAGTGCCTGGAAATTGCTGCCAGGGGAGGTGGTGGAAGCTGATACGATAGCAACGTTTAAGAGACTACTTGACAAATATATGAATAGGAAGGGAATAGAGGGATACGGGCACCTCTCCATCAATCTCTCTCTCCCTCAATCACTCCCCCTCAATCTCTCTCACTCAATCTCTCTCTCAATCTCAGAAAGGATGTAATTGCACTGCAGAGGGTACAAAGCAGATTTCCGCGGATGTTGCTTGGAAAGGAAAAATGCAAGTAGGATGAAAAATTGGGTAGGCTGGGTTTAGTCTCCTTGGAACAGAAATGCGTAGGCGAGATCTGACTGAAATGCACAAAATCATGAGGAGCCTCGAAAGAGTGGAGGTGAAGGATCTATTCGCCTTAGCAGAGAAGTCAGTGACGAGAGGGAATGGCTTTAAACTGATTGCTGGAGTAATAGAGGGGAAATGAGGAAAAACATTTTTCACCCAGAGGATGGTAGGAATCTGGACCTCACTGCCTGGAAGGCTGGTCGAGGCACAGACGCTCAACTCATTGAAAAGGAGTCTGGATATGCACCTCAACTACCATAATCTGCAGGGCTATGAACCAAATGTTGGAAGGTGGGTTTGGAATAGGTGGATCCTTTTTCGACTGGCATAGACACGATGGGTCAAAGTGGCCTCTTTCTGTGCCTTAAGCATATTATGTTTCTATGATTCTATGATTCTTGGAAGCTTAAAATACTAAATTATTCCTCTTCTCCGCTGATATTCGTTCTATGTTTTTGACCAATTTTTTACCTCGTAATTCAAATGACATCTTATTCACAGGTCTTGCGGATCTCTGTCTGATTGTTTCGCTTAGGAATTTCCTTCCTTGAACGAAAAAAAAAGTTGGTCAGACAAATCAGAGCAAGATTCGACTCAACTTCACAACCATTCATTTCGTTTAAGCCTTTCCAACGTCTGGCACAAGTTACACCATTGCATATTTTGGGATTTTGAAGCTGAATAAACTTTGATTTAAAAATTCTCAGCTCTGAATTTTCAATTTATTACATTCGGGTTCTCAGTTGTGCCTGACCTAACAAGTTATAAATAACGGCTACTTATGAATCCAGTATCATTTATTTTACAAGATGGTATAAATACTTAACAAAAATCACTGAAGACGACATGAAAGTTTCTTATTCTTCAAGGCCAGGATTCCTTGAATGTTGCCAGGACAGGCGATGGTTTTGTTCACCTGTCTCTGAATTGACATTATGTTGAACTGTGTTTCAGAATAATTACACCACAGACAGCATTGTAAACTGTACCAGCAAAGACGCTGAGTTTCCATCTTATTGGCTTTCGATTCCTTATTATGAAATGTTTTGAATTACCTCTTCCATTAGTTTAACGTGCTGTCTCATCACCTCTGCGGTTACAGTGGTGTACGCTAAAAGCATGTCTGTTGCTTATTTCCTCGGCTCCAAAAGTTAACATTTCATTGTGTGAACACATATTACATCCTTGTAGATACAAATCAGTTGTACAAGCAACGTTTCATCTGCTTAACAGCAATGTCAACTATCGTAAACAATTTACCTCAACCTTCCCAGGGTGCCAAAGCAATTAAAATATAATTTTTTTCTTCCACATATATATTTAATTGATCAAGTCACTTAGCATACTTATTAAACTGCATGGTTCTTGTTTAATGATAGGTGTCATATCCAGTTCAAGCTTATTTTACATCAGTTCTTTTAGGGAGTGCAATCACTCTCCTCCTGACCCGTTTACGAAGTTCAGCTCTTTCCCTTTGCTCACTGCTCCTTATCTTTTTTTTTTATTCCTGATAGTTCTCTTCCAATCCTTTGGCTCTCGACCGCCTCTTCCCGTCGCTAACAGCTCTAGTGTTTGTCTTTGCCACTGCAGGCTATTTTCTTCTGGACCTCCAGCGGTTACCTGTTGTTCATTAACCACTGGATCTTTAAGCTGGTCTCAGTTGCTTTGTTTATTAATTAATTTAATAATTGATGTAACTGCATATTTCACCGCGCTCTTTAACTGCTCTCTGAACTCGGACTGACTGCCACATAAATAAATGTTTTTGTACAGCAATTTAAGTCCCACAGCATATTTGCGACAGCTTCAAAGGTATAGTAAGAATCATCTTCTAAGAAATAATGAGCAGCAAAGATATATAAAATAAACACCAGCCACAGAAATATGAAACTGCCAGATATGCTGAAGAGTAAAATCATCGAATTCCTTCTTCTCTCCATTTCAGAGTCACTGTGATTATCTTTCTTGCTCTGACCCCTCAGTCTCTGACGAACTCGACTGGTCACTAAAATGTGTCTGAACGTCAGAGCGTTCAGTAACAGAATTAAAATGAATGGTAATAATGGTGTTAAAACTTTTTCAAACATTCTAAATCCAGTCCATCAAGGTCAGTAAAATAGCTTGGCTTGTTCGAACAGCCCCATTCTACATTATCGATTATCCATCTCGTTTAATTCTGAAGTAGATGGGAATATTTTTAGACAGAGCAGTATGCCAGTTGTTGTTAGAACGACAGTCGCAGTTTTCCTGATGCAATATTTTGATTTCAGCTTTTGGTAACAAATCGCGATAAATTAATCAATGTGAAATTGATGGTGAACCAGACGGAACAGTCGAGGGATGCACGGATCAGGACATAGCGAGAGCGACACACAAAGGTGAGGTCCAGGAACTTTAATTGGAAATAAAGGTTATTGATTCTCCGGAGTATGATATCAGTGATAATTACCAGTAGATCCGCCATTGACATTGCCACCAGGTAGCGGGTGGTGCAGCTGGAGAGTCCGCAATTTCTCTTGGACAGGATCACAATTGACACCAAAGTAACTGGCAAGGGGAGGGGGAAAAGTGACTGTAAATTACTGAAAAACATTCTCCGCTTCTCAATCCAGGAAGGAAGGATTTTAGAACGAAAACAGTGTGGTTTGGCATCGGGGCAGATCGGGTCCATGACCCCAACCTGCCACCAACACCAATACTTCCAGATTTAACAAATCCTGGACGGGGAGGTACAGCGCTCCGCTCACCGAACACTGGTCAACCAGTTCAATATAGTGATGAAAACTAAACTATGGGCAGACTGGAGAGCGGTCTCCAACCACTCCCAATGTCGGAACCCATCCCGGATTCGAATCACTCCCTGCGGTTGAAGAAATTCCTCCCTGACTCAAACCAGTCCCTCGGATTGGAGGCACTCATACGTCTTGGACCACTCCCTCTGTTGTATAAATGAGTTAAATTGAAAAGGGAGTTTACCGAGTCAATGTAAATGTGATCAAAGCACGGGTTTTAATTTCTACAAGAATATTCAAAGAAAAGTGTTATAATAACCTATTAGAAACGTGGTTACGGAGCACATAAATAATGTGTACTCTTCTGGACAACACATGGTTAAAATATCCTGGCTAAGCAGCTGATGCACAAATTCTTTACAAAAATAATACCATAACTGAGAGATTATAATCATTGGGAAATGTTGCAGCTCTGTTCTTTCGTTAAGAGAAGGATGTCAGTTGAACTAATAGATGCTTTTCAAATTATATAGCGGTTAGAGAGGGAAAACGTGGACCTGACATTTCCACCTTTGCTGGCGACCAGTTCTGCATTTCCTGAAAATAAGACGGTCATCAATAAATTCACGGTGGAATTCAAGAGACACCTATTTACTTGTACTGCTGAGAACATGGAATGGAGACCTCTTGGAGTAGTTGTAATGGGAAAAAATAATGAAGAAGCGAGGTTAGTGCATGAGGGAGACAGAATTGGAAGGATATGCTGACAGGATTAGATGAGCTGAAATGAAGGGAGTCTCGTGAAGAGCAGGAAGACAGTCGTGATCTAGTTGTCCCCAATGCCCAGTTTGTGTGCTGTAAAATCGGTAACTTGTCTATTAACAAGTCATAGTCATCACTGTTTTTTTTTGTAATATTGAAGACGATTATTTATCATTGCAGTGCACGTATGACCAAACGCTTCTCGGGGCTGCGCTCGGGAAGTTGATTAATCAGCACCTGATATGCTGTCAACAACTTTACTTAGAGTAAGATTAAATGGGGACCCGCACTGAATTCAATGACAGATACTCCAGGAAATACATGGTCCCTCGTGTTACGTGGTTCACACCAGTAAGTCAGACACAATCAGTGCAATTATTGAGTGACAGAGACTCCCAGTCATGCATGATCGCTGAGGGCAGGTGCTCCACTCCAGTTAGTGCACACACTCTGTATAATTCAACATTAACGGATAACTCCAGTAATCCTTCCCCGTTGAGATTTTCTTGCTTTGAGCTGTGATTCTACAGAACAGAGCATACCACATAATTCAATAACTTTACAATGCAGAGTGCCTTGAGCTAGAAACAGTTGAGACAACAGATTAAGACTGCTTAGATTATTCAGGAAATTAATGCAATTATATTATTAAATGTGTGTCAGTGTAACTGTAACCATTCGATATCATGTAATATAATTATTCCCATGGTAATGAAAGAAAACAGCTCAAACACAGATTTATAAAACTTCATTGGTTACAGATACGTACCAGAAACGCCAATTATAGCAACGATCACATAGAATATGTTCCTCACCCATTGAATTGGTCGGTGCATTTTCTGCTTGGAGTGATCGGTCTGTTCGTGCTGCAGGTAATATCTCTGAAATAAACTCTGAGGTGACCCATTCCGAGTGCATTAACTTTATATACTCCCGGATCTCCATGGGGATACTGAGGCTGCTAAATTGTTCAAACAGTTTTTCTTAATCTTTGAACAAACAGATTAGGACAGCTGTGTTAATTCTCTGTTGATGGAATATATCTTCCACTGAAATTGTATTGGACCCATCCCCACGCCCAAGACTGGAAAAATATGTGGCTTGGAGGGAACATTCCAGTGTTCATGTTTCCATGCGTCTGCCGCCCTTAGCCTTTATGGTGTTAGAGGTCTCGTGCTTGAAAGGAGCAGTGGAAGGAAATGTAGTAACTTCCTGCATTATGATATTGCATATGGTGCACACGGTCGCCACGGTGTGCTGGTGGTGGAAGGAGTTAAGTGTTAACGTGGTGCATCAGATGTACATCAAGTGAATTCACTTGCTTGGATCTTACTGAGATGCTTGAGTTTTGATGGAGGCGGCACAGATCCTGGAAAATGGAGAGCATTCTATTATTCCTAACTTATGCCTTATAGATTGTGGATGAAAGAGGCAGTGAATGAGTTATTTGTTGCATAAAGTCCAGCGCTTATTCTTTTGTTGGAGCAACAATATTTATCTGGCTGGCCCAGTTAAATTTCTGATTAAAGAAAACACCTAGTTTATTGATAATGTGGTAATTGGGAAGTGGCCACGATGATGAATATCAAGGGGAAGTGGTTAGATTCTCTGTTGTTGCACTTGGCAAATTCCTGGCAAATGTGTGATGTGATTTTTAATCTCCCTTTTCGTTTCTGTCCTGAAGTCAGCAAATCCAACGCCCTGACAGAGATCGACAAAAGAGCATGAAACATCCCAATTACAACATCTGATCCTGGGAAGGCGCAAAATGCAGGACCGTTAAGTTAATTTGGTAAACATGCATCTGTCAAAGGATAAAACAGGAGCCCGTCTTACTTCCACATCGGTTTATTCACAATAATCCATGCCAAATAAGTGCAGACAACAGTTTCCTTCTCCAGACCAGCTCCCCCGTACCCCTCCCCAGGTGGAAACTGCTTCTTCCAGATGTACCCTGATCTTACAACAATGTGTATCAGCTTCTCTTAATCACAATTAGAGCATGCAATTATACATACTCAATTGACAAATCATTTACAACATTGGCTCATGAGCAGCATTTTATGACCAATCCATCAATGTGTCCATTGTACTTTATTATTTGCAATGCGACCGGGACACCAGCAGATAGAGATGGTGAGAGGGGACAGCAACTGCAGTGAGAAAGGGACACCAGCAGATGGAGAAGGTGAAAGCGGGAGGGTAACTGCAGTGAGGTGAAGAGTGGAAGACATTTAATACAATTTGTGATAAGTGTCCGTTCCCCAGCTTTGTAAACCATTGTAACATTAAGGTGATACATGTGAAGAAGGTTTTTTTCGATTGATTACAGGCTAATACATAAATACAGCAGCAGAAAATAAAGTACAAAGAATCATTGACAAATATATTGTAGTCAAACCGAGCTCTCCAGCAAAAACTCTTTGTCAGAATTTCAAGGTAACTGCAGTGAGACATTTTCAGTCATTTTCTGAGGTTTCTGTAAACTGGAAGTGAATAGTGAAAGACATTTAATACAGTTAGTGTTAGATGGCCATTATCCAAACCGGTCCCTCCAGGTTTTAAATTACAGCAGTTTTTCTGCTCTGTTAATGAGGTTTTTGGAGGAGAGAGAGACAGACAGACAGACAGACAGGTTTCTGTCTGGAATGGTCCATTTGGGATATGGCCGGAATATCCCTCTCTCCACCATTCCCTGTTGATACAGGGACACACCTTGGACTGTTCCATATCTGGGATGCAGTGTAAAGGTGGTGGCAGCTGAGAGCTAGTTGGATGAGCTGTATTTTGGGTAGACTGGCTGATTTGAGTGATAGGTTCTGGGAAATATTAGGACAACATCAGCCTCCATTCTTTCTTTCCATGCAGCTGGTTTGTGAAAGTGAGTTTCTGAGTCTCCGTCTCTGTGTCTCTGTGCCCAGGTGAATTGCAAGCCGATTACAGTTTATGTGTGTGTGTGTGTGTGTGTGTGTATGTGTGTGTGTGTGTAAGTGTGTGTGAGTGTGTGTATAAGTGTGTGTGAGTGTGTGTGTGCGTGCGTGGGTGAGAGAGAGTGCGTGTGTGTGTGTCCAGTCTGAATCCCCCTCTCACTGTCCCAGTCCTGACCCTTTTTTTCAGTTCCCGTCCCAATGCCCCTGCACAGGATCTTTTCTCCAGTGACGAGCTGATGGACGGAAGGTGTTCGAGTCCAACGATGGAGCACAGATAGTGAGTATCACATCTTTATTGTCTCTCTCTGACGATCTCCCTCATTCTGACACAGTCTCCCTCTCTCTCAAAATCTCTCTCTCAATCTTTCTCTATCCTTTTTATTTAAAATGTTCTGTCCGTCGGATTGCGAAGCGAACAAGTTTTGACTTTTTGGGGGTGTTTTTCAGTAGATTCGTTGGGAATTTAGAATAGTGGGAATGGAGGTTAAGGCAGTTGTATGTTCCTCCTGCAGAATGTGGGAGGTAAGGGTCGCCAAGAGTGTCCCTGCTGACTGCATCTGCGGGAAGTGCACCCAACTCCAGCTCATCGAGAACCGCGTTAGGGAACTGGAGCTGGAGCTGGATGAACTTTGGATCATTCAGGAGGCGGAGGGGGTTATTGAGAGGAGTTATGGGGAGGTAGTCACACCTCAGGTAAAAGAGGTAGGTAGATGGGTTACCGTCAGGGGAAGGAGGGGGGACCAGCAGGCAGTGCAGGGATCCCCTGTGGCCGTTTCCCTCAACAACAGGTATACCGTTTTGGATACTGTTGCGGGGGACGACTTACCAGGGGTAAGAAATGGGGTACAGGTCTCTGGCACAGAGTCTGTCCCTGTTGCTCCGAAGGGAAGGGGGAAGAGGAGCAGAGCATTAGTCATTGGGGTCTCCATAGTTAGGGGAACAGATAGGAGGTTCTGTGGGAACGAGAGAGACTCACAGTTGCTGTGTTGCCTCCCAGGTGCCAGGGTTCGTGATGTCTCGGATCGTGTTTTTGGGATCCTTAAGGGGGAGGGAGAGCAGCCCCAAATCGTGGTCCACATAGGCACCAACGACATAGGTAGGAAGAGAGATGGGGATTTAAGGCAGAAATTCAAGGAGCTAGGGTGGAAGCTTAGAGCCAGAACAAACAGAGTTGTTATCTCTGGGTTGTTGCCCGTGCCACGTGATAGCGAAGCGAGGAATAGGGAGAGAGAGGAGTTGAACACGTGGCTGCAGGGATGGTGTCGGAGGGAGTGTTTTGGTTTCCTGGATAATTGGGGCTCTTACTGGGGTAGGTGGGACCTCTACAAACAGGGTGGTCTTCATCTGAACCAACTAATTTAAACTAATTCAGCAGGGGAATGGGAACCTAAATTGTAGCTCCAGTGTACAGGATATTGAGAGTAGTGAGGTCAGGGATAAGGTTACAAGGACGCAGGAGGGCACTGGCAAGCAAGAACTTGGTTTAAAGTGTGTCGACTTCAACGCCAGGAGCATTCGGAATAAGCTTGCAGTATGTGTTGGTACCTGGGATCTCGATGTAGTGGCCATTTCGGAGACATGGGTAGAGCAGGGGCAGGAATGGATGTTGCAGGTTCCGGGATTTAGATGTTTCAGTAGGAACAGAGAATATGGAGGGGGTGTGGCATTGTTAATCAAGGAGAGTATTACAGCGGCAGAAAGGACATTTGAGGACTCGTCTACTGAGGTAGTATGGGCCGAGGTTAGAAACAGGAGAGGAGAGTTCACCCTGTTGGGAGTCTTCTATAGACCTCCGAATAGTTCCAGAGATGTGGAGGAAAGGATAGCGAAGATTAATCTCGACAGGAGCGAGAGTAACAGGGTAGTTGTTATGGGGGACTTTAACTTTCCAAATATTGACTGGAAATACTATAGTTCGAGTACTTTAGATGAGTCAGTTTTTGTCCAGTGTGTGCAGGAGGGATTTCTGACACAGTATGTGGACAGGCCAACCAGGGGCGATGCCACATTGGATTTAGATGTAGGGACGCACTATGGTGATAGTGATCACAATTCGGTTAGGTTTACCTTAGCGAAGGGCAGGGACAGGTATATACCGCAGGGCAAGAATTATAGCTGGGGGAAAGGAAATTATGATGCGATTAGGCAAGATTTAGGATGCGTAGAATGGGGAAGGAAACTGCCGGGATGGGCACAATCGAAACGTGGAGTTTATTCAAGGAGCAGCTACTGCGTGTCCTTGATAAGTATGTTCCTGTCAGGCAGGGAGGAAGTTGTCGAGCGAGGGAGCCGTGGTTTACTAAAGATGTTGAAGCGCTTGTCAAAAGGAAGAAGAAGGCTTATGTTAGGATAAGACGTGAAGGCTCAGTTAGGGCGCTTGAGAGTTACAAGCTAGCCAGGAAGGATCTAAAGGGAGAGCTAAGAAGAGCAAGGAGAGGACACGAGAAGTCATTGGCGGATAGGATCAGGGAAAACCCTAATGCTTTCTATAGATATATCAGGAATAAAAGAATGACTAGAGTCAGATTAGGGCCAATCAAGGATAGCAGTGGGAAGTTATGTGTTCAATCAGAGGAGATAGGGGAAGCGTTAAATGAATATTTTTCGTCAGTATTTACAGTAGAGAAAGAAAATTCTGTCGAGGAGAATACTGAGATTCAGACTGCTAGGCTAGATGGGATTGAGGTTCACAAGGAGGAGGTGTTAGCAATTTTGGAAAGTGTGAAAATAGATAAGTCTCCTGGGCCAGATGGGATTTATCCTAGGATTCTCTGGGAAGTCAGGGAGGAGATTGCAGAGCCTTTGCCCTTGATCTTCATGTCGTCATTGTCGACAGGAATAGTGCCGGAAAACTGGAGGATAGCAAATGTTGTCCCCTTGTTCAAGAAGGGGAGTAGAGACAGCCCTGGTAATTATAGACCTGTGAGCCTCACTTCGGTTGCGGGTAAAATGTTGGAAAAAGTTATAAGAGACTGAATTTATAATCATCTTGAAAAGACTAAGTTCATTAGCGATAGTCAGCACGGTTTTGTGAAGGGTAGGTCGTGCCTCACAAACCTTATTGAGTTTTTCGAGAAGGTGACCAAACAGTTGGATGAGGGTAAAGCAGTGGATGTGGTGTATATGGATTTCAGTAAGGCGTTTGATAAGGGTCCCCACGGTAGGCTATTGCAGAAAATACGGAAGTATGGGGTTGAAGGTGATTTAGAGCTTTGGATCAGAAATTGGCTAGCTGAAAGAAGACAGAGGGTGATGGTTGATGGCAAATGTTCATCCTTGAGTTTAGTTACTAGTGGTGTACCGCAATGATCTGTTTTGGGGCCACTGCTGTTTGTCATTTTTATAAATGACCTGGAAGACGGTGTAGAAGGGTGGATTAGTAAATCTCCGGATGACACGAAGGTCGGTGGAGTTGTGGATAGTGCCGAAGGATGTTGTAGGGTACAGAGGGACATAGATAGGCTGCAGAGCTGGGATGAGAGATGGCTAATGGAGTTTAATGCGGAAAAGTGTGAGGTGATTCACTTTGGAAGGAGTAACAGGAATGCAGAGTACTGGGCTAATGGGAAGATTCTTGGTAATGTAGATGAACAGAGAGATCTTGGTGTCCAGGTACATAAATCCCTGAAGGTTGCTACCCAGGTTAATAGGGCTGTTAAGAAGGCATATGGTGTGTTAGCTTTTATTAGTAGGGGGATCGAGTTTCGGAGCCACGAGGTCATGCTGCAGCTGTACAAAGCTCTGGTGAGACCGCACCTGGAGTATTGCGTGCAGTTCTGGTCACCGCATTATAGGAAGGATGTGGAAGCTTTGGAAAGGGTGCAGAGGAGATTTACTAGGATGTTGCCTGGTATGGAGGGAAGGTCTTACGAGGAAAGGCTGAGGAACTTGAGGTTGTTTTCGTTGGAGAGAAGGAGGAGGAGAGATGACTTAATAGAGACATATAAGATAATCAGAGGGTTAGATAGGGTGGATAGTGAGAGTCTTTTTCCTCGGATGGTGATGGCAAACACGAGGGGACATAGCTTTAAGTTTTGGGGTGATAGGTTTGGGACAGATGTTAGAGGTAGTTTCTTTACTCAGAGAGTAGCAGGGGCGTGGAACGCCCTGCCTGCAACAGTAGTAGACTCGCCAACTTTAAGGGCATTTAAGTGGTCATTGGATAGACATATGGATGCAAATGGAATAGTGTAGGTCAGATGGTTTCACAGGTCGGCGCAACATCGAGGGCCAAAGGGCCTGTACTGCGCTGTCATGTTCTAATTCTAATATCTGTGTCTATTTCTCTCTGTTTCTCTCTCTCTGTTTCACTCCCTCTCTCTCTCTCTCTCTGTTCCTCAATCTCTTTCTCTGTGTTTCTCTCTATCTGTGTTTCTTTCTGTATTTCGCTCTATGTTTCTCTCTCTCTCTGTTTCTCACTCTCTCTGTGCTTCTCTCTCTCTGTATGTGCTTCTCTGTTTTTATCTCTCCCTCTGTTATCTCCCTCTCTGTGCTTCTCTGTCCTTCTCTCTCTCAATCTCTCTGTGATTCTCTGTGTGCCTTTCTCACTGGCTGTGTCTCTGTTCTTTCCATCCACTTTTTTCCCTCCTCTTTTTCGCTGTCTCTTTCTGTCTTCTCTCAATTTCTGACTTCCTGAATTTTCTCTATTTCTGTGTCTCTCTCTGTCTTTTCTCTATTTCTCTGACTTTGTCTCTCTCTCTTCTGTTTCTCTGTCACTTTCTATCTTTTCTCTCTTTCCTTTTCTCTCTTTCCTTTTCTCTCTCTCTTTCTTACCTCTTTCTATCTTTTTTCTCCTTTTCTCTTTGTCTCTTTCTATCTTTTCTTTCTTTTACTCTGTCTCTTTCTTTTGCTCTCTTTCTTTGTCTCTTTCTGTCTTCTCTCTTTCTCTTTACATCTTTGTCACTTTCTATTTTTGTCTCTTCCTATCTTTCTTAGTCTTTTTCTTTCTTTGTCTCGTTCCATCTTTTCTCTCTTGCTTGTACTCTTTCTATCTTTTCCTTCTTTGTCCCTCTCTTTCTTTTTCTATCTCTTTCTTTATGCCTTTCTATCTTTTCTCTCTTTCTTTCCCTCTCTCTTTCTTTGTCTCTTTCTATCTTTTCTCTCTTTCTTTGTCTCTATCTATCTTTTCTCCCTTTGTCTCTTTCTATCTTTTCTTTCTTTCTCGCTTGTTTTCTTTTCTCTTTCTTTGTCTCTTGCTATCCTTTCTCTTTTTTTCTCTCTTTCCAACATTTTCTTTCTCTTTCATTTTCTGACCCTATTCCCCCGCCGCAATTTAGTCCCCCCACCCCTCCACCCCCCACGACCACCCTGCAATTTCAGGGCCAGGAACGGCCCTTTCTGTTCTCTATTTCTGTGACTTTGCTTTTTCTCTGTTTCGCTGACTTTCTGTCTGTTCTCTATTTCGCTGACTTTCTGTCTGTTCTCTATTTCTCTGTCTCTTTCTGTCATTTTCCTATTTCTCTGACTTTCTGTCTTTTCTCTATTTCTGACTTTGTCTTTTCTCTATTTCTCTGACTTTCTGTCTGTTCTCTTTTTCTCTGTCTCTTTCTGTCATTTCCCTATTTCTCTAACTTTGTGTCTTTTCTCTCTTTCTGACTTTGTCTTTTCTCTATTTATCTGTCTCTTTCTTTCTTTTCTCTATTACTCTGACTTTGTCTTTTCTCTATTTCTCTGATTTTGTCTTTTCTCGATTTCTCTGACGTTCTGTCTTTTCTCAATTTCTGACTTTGTGTTTTTCTCTATTTCTATGTCTCTTTCTACCTTTTCTCTATATCTCTGACTTTCTGTGTTTTCTCCATTTCTCTGACTTTGTCTTCTCAACTTCTCTGACTTTCTGTCTGTTCTCTATTTCTGACTTTATCTTTTCTCTAATTCTCTGGCTTTCTCTCTTTTCTCTATTTCTCTGACTTTGTCTTTTGTCTATTTCTGACTTTCTGCCTTTTCTCTATTTCTGACCGTCTTTTCTCTACTTCTATGTCCCTTTCTGTCTTTCCTCTATTACTCTGAACGTGTATTTTCTCTATTTCTCTGGCTTTCTGTCCTTTCTCTATTTCTCTGACTTTGTCTTTTCTCTGTTTCTCTGACTTTCTGTCCTTTCTCTATTTCTCTGACTTTGTTTTTCTCTATTTCTCTGACATGTCTTTTCTCTATTTCTCTGACTTTCTGTCCTTTTCTATTTCTCTGACTTTCTGTCTTTTCTCTATTTCTTATTTTGTCTTTTCTCTATATCTGACTTTCTGTCTTTTCTCTATTTCTCTGTCTCTTTATTTCTTTTCTTTATATCTATCACGTTCTCTCTCTTTTCTGTTTCACTGTCTCTTACTGTCTTTTATCTCTTTCTTTTTCTCTCCCTTTCTTTGTCCCTTTCTGTCTTTTCACTTTCTTTATCTCTCTTTCTGACTTTCATTCCCTTTTTCTTTTTCTAACCCTAACACCACCCCCCGCAGTTTATCTCGCCCACAATTTATATCCCCCGGCAATTTATATCCCCCCTGCAATTTATTCCCCCCCCAGCAAATATCCCCCTCCCTCAAATTATCCCCCCTCCAATACTCCCTCGCAATTTTTATCCCCCAAGCAATTATTTGACACTGCGATATCCCACGCTTCCCCCCCCCCCCCACCCCCGGTGAACATACTATCCCCATCTAAATACCCCTGATCTACAGACCCCTATCTGATATACCCCTGTTAACTGACCTCAATCTAAATAACCCTCCTGTGAACAGACCCCCATCTAAATACCCCTCCTGTGAACGGACTCCCATCTAAATACACTTTCTGTCAGAAGACTCCCATCTAAATACCCCTTCTGTGAGAAGACTCCCATCTAAATACCCCTCCTGCGAGCAGACTCCCAACTAGATACCCCCACGGACAGACCACCATCTAACTACCCCAGGAACAGGCCCCCCGATTTAAATACCCCTCCTGTGAACAGGCTCACATCTAAATAACCCCACAATCAGACCCCCATCCAAGACCATTCCTGTGACCAGAGCCCCCCTTCCATATAGCCCCCGGAACAGACTCCCATCTATATACCCTTCCCGTGAACAGACTCCCATCTAAGTACCTCTGCTGTGAACAGACTCCCATCTAAATAGCTCTCCTGTGCCCAGACTCCCATCTAAATACACCAGGAACAGGTCCCCCATCTAAATACCCCTCCTGTGAACGGACTCACATCTAAATAACCGCACTATCAGAACCCCATCCAATACCATTCCTGAGACCAGAGCCCTCCCTCTTCTATGTACCCCCTGGAACAGACTCCCATCTAAATACCTCTCCTGTGAACAGATCCCCAACTAAATACCCCCGGGAACAGACCCCTATCTCAATACCCGTCTTATGTTCAGAGTCCCATCCAAATATCCTCCTATGAACAGACTCCCATCTAATACTGCTCCTGTGAACGGCACCCCAAGTAATTAACCTCCATCCTACCCATGAAAAGTACCACATATTATCCCCACTCATGAACAGACTGGAGAATCCGCACTGCCCCTTCCCATTTTACACCTGGAGAATCCCCACTGTCCCCTCCCGTTTTAAACCTGGACAATCTCCACTGCCCTCTCCCCTTTTAACCCTGGAGAATCCCCACTGCACCTTCCCATTTGTAACATAACTCATTCCCTCTGTGAATATTGCCCTCTAATTCTCCCCCCTGCCCCCACTGTGAACACTCCCCCTTTCTAAATACCCTCCCTGTCCTGTAAAAGCCTCCACTCCACTAATTTCCTCCCTGTTGCATCTCCCCCGTGAACACCGCCCCCTCCTCCCGCCGTCCCCCCGTGTAATTCCAACCTCCATCGCTTTCCTGGGTGTGGCTCCATCTCCCGAAAATCTTTAATTCACTTTAATTCTTTGTCCAGATAAGCCACTGGAATTCCATCAACTGCCTCCAAGACCCCCGGCACCTTTAACTCCTGCCCGGCGAAACACAGGGCCGGGCATAGAGCAAGGACCTCCAGATGCTAACTGGCATTCTGAGCCTTTAACGCACAGGAAGTTCCCAGACCCAGACTCATCCCTCTCTGCAGTAAGGTGTTTCACCTGTTCTCCCCATCGGCTTCAGGAAATAAAACAGAGGGAGGCGCACACAAACACATACACACTGACTGGCACAGTGACAGGAGGAGGTCATTTAGCCCTTTGAGCCTGTCCCACCCATGTTAGATCATGGCTGATCTGTCGCTTCTCCCATTGAGCCATAAGCAGATAGGCAGAGGCAGTCGGGGAGCAGATATACAGAGAGGAAAAGAAACACTGGGCTGGACTTGGATTTGGTGCCGATGGTGCAAATCAGGGTGAAGGGAAGGAGGGTGGTGGTGAATCGGCTGCCCGTTCAGCATCTCCCCCCTGTTTTTACTTCAATTTGAGCAAAACTGGGAAGTGGTGAAAAGCAGGATCCCCGTTCACAATCACCCTGTACAACACCAAGGCAGCTAGTTCAAATCCACTTCCAGACAGAGGGACAGAGACACAGAAAATAGATCCCGGGATTAGGATAGAACAGAGAGAGAGAGAAATAAATGGAAAGGGAGATGGAGAATGAGAGGAAGGGAATCACAAACCAATGAGACAGTGTTGGAGAAAATCCAGGTTGTGCCCAATTGTTGAACAAATTCTCCGTACTCAGACGTTGAGAACAACCACTTTATTGCATGATATCATGGGGATGCGCACCTTACCTAAAGGCGGTCCAGTGCTACTCCCAAAGAGCTACAGATCGCCGTGGATTTATATAGTATAACAGAGGCAGAGCTAACAATTTCACAATTAGATAAACGCCCATAAGATGATCACAACACCGCCTACTTGACTGTGCACCAAGCCGAGTCCGAGGTCAGCAAAACATCAGTTTCAACAATAACAAGCTAGTTCCTTAATTCAATGCCCACTTAAGATACTATATCTGGCCGTTACTTCTGGCTAGGTTGCACAAACATGATAAAAGCGGAAGAGTCAGCAACGAGCAGTCTGCGTTCACATCCCCAAAATCCATCATGAGCTCTGTCTCTTCCTAGGACAGTTTATAGTGATCAGTTGCTCTGTCTACATTTAATGACCATTGGTTAGGTTAGCTACAAGCTGCGTCCTGTTTTTCTATTTCTACAAAGTTAAGTAATAATTAGCAAAGCTCAGAAAATTCTCCAACAGACAGAAACTGAGAAAAGAGGGCAAAAAGACTGAGAAGGGTCGGGAGAGAGAGAGAAATGGAGATATGCACAGAGAGATATTGAGAAAGTTCCCAGACAAAGAGAGAGATGCAGAGACAGAAAGATATGGAGGGGCAGCGATACAAATTAAGATGTGTTTACAGAATAGAGAGGGTTCTCCCGGGAATGGGGGGAATTGCAGAGATAATCTTGCAGGAAAGAAGGAGCAGAGATGGAAAGATTCAGGGATTTGGAAGTAAGTGAGAAAGTAAATGGACTGAGAGAGACAAATAAAGATGCAGAAATTCGCAGAAAGAGATTGAAAATGGAAACATGTGAAACTCCAGAGACAGGCAGACATAGAAAGGATGTTGAGAGATACAGAGATAGGGATTTAAAGATGTGAGGAAACAGAGCTTGGAACAAGGAGGAAGGTGCAGGGAACAAGTTGCAGCAAGAGATGGAGAGAGGGAAATCTGTGGGATTACATTGACTGTTCTGGAGCTTTCCATACTATTTGCATTAGAGTGCCCTCCAGCCCCCTCCCATGTTAATAATGCACAGACACCCGAAAACACAAAATCAATCTGAAATAAAACCCGTGCTGGAAATACTGAGCATTTTCCGTAGAAAGGATAGAGAGAAATCCACATTCTGAACCGTGAAAATCTGAATTCAAATGACCACCCCCCACCACCCCCACCCCAGGTGTTAATTTTTTCTGGCAAATTCAGGCCACAGCCTCAAACAGCAGCATTATTCGGGAAATATACCGACACAGGCTCAGGACTTTAATTCCAGGCCTTCCGTACAGATTTACACACAACAAATTTACTTTCAAAATGTAGTCACTGTTACAATGCAGCGGACTCTGCAGCCAAGCTGTGCACAGCACGATCCCCGAAATTGTGACACTTCAAAATTCAGTTTACCAAGGTTCTGAGTGTGGATTTCTCTCTCCACAGTGTGGAAATCCACACACATCAGTCAACCATGTTAGGCTGGTTCTCGGTGGCAATTTTATGTTACCACAACACTGGGACATTTATTTCAGATACTGACTCCTCACTAATGTAAGTGTGGTGGTTAAAATGTGACAGAAACTCAGACATGGAGACACTGAGGCACACAGTACTCAGCCCTGATCTCATTGAATGCTGGAACAGGGTTGAAGTATTATTTTGCCTCCTCCTCTTCCTATGTCCTATGTTAAATATCCTTATTTCATTCTCGGTCACCCTGTCTGTCTCTCGCTCTATCTATCTCTCTCTGTTTCGGACAGTGCAGTGCGAGATTCACTCTGCATCCACCACAAGATGTTCCTGCCCTGGAAGACGTCTCTGCTTCTGCTGGGTTTCACCCGATCTCAGTTTGTGCTGCACAAGACTATTTCTCTGTTTATAATACAAGTGGCCCTGTCTTTACTCTGTATCTAACCCCATGCTGCCCCTGTCCTGGGAGTGTGTGATGTGACAGTGCAGAGGGAAATTTACTCTGTGTCTAACCCCACACTGTGCTTGGCTTGGGAGTGTTTAATGGGAGAGTGTCGATGGAGCTTCACTGAGTATCCCTGGAATTTAGAAGGTGAAGGGGTGATTTGATCCAAGTTTTCCGAATAATAAAGGAAACTGATAGGGTAGACAGAGAGACACTATTCCCACTGGCTGCGGAGTCTAGAAATTCTGGGCACAGTCTAAAAATCTCAACATCGTCGAAAACCATCCAGGAGCGAGATGAAGAAACACTTCAACACACCAGGTGTGGTATCAGTTTGGAACTCTCTTCCACAAACAAATTGTTATTTTTAAAATCTGAGATTGATAGCTTTTTGTTATTAAAGGTAGAAGAGATATGGGGCCAAGACGGGTACATGGAGTTAGATCACAGATCAGCCATGATCTTTTTGAATGAAAGAACAGGGTTGAGGGGCTAAATGGTCTCATCCTCATCCAAAGTCCTCCGACAAACATCCTGCGATCACTCTCTGTGTCTGGGTCACCCTCTCGGTCTGTGTCTCCCTCTTTGTCTCTCTTTCCGTCTGTCTGTCTCTTTCTCCCTCCTCTCTCAGAATATCTGTGGATATCCACAAACATCAGTCAACCATTGTAGGTCTGTTCACGATGGCCATTTTATGTTCCCACAACACTGGGACATTTATTTCAGAGACTGCCCCCTCACTAATGTACTGTTAGTGCTTTAAACGTGACAGAGACATAGAGATGGAGACACAGAGACACACAGTACCAGACAGGAAGGAATCATTCCCTTGTACCCATTGTGTACTGTATGTGTGCAGGCATTCACACTGTATTAAATTCATTCCCGGTATCTGGGCATCACTTACAAGACCAGCATTTCTTGCCTAATTTCCCTGAGAAGGTGGTGATGAGCTGCTTCCGTCATCGAGGGAAATACACAATAAATACATTCAAGCGAGTCTGACACGATCTTCACTTGCCAAATCCATGCTGACTGTGCTTGATTAATCTGCACCTTTCTAAATGACCATTACTACTGTTTATCAGAATTTATCCCAATTATTTGCTCTCCACTGAGGCTAGGCTGAGTGGCATGTATTCATTCACCCTATCCCTTTCTCCCTCTCTGTCTGTCTCTCCATCTCTCTCTGCCTCTCCTTCTCTCTCTCTTTTGCTCCCTCGCTGTCTCTCTCTCTCTGACTCTCTGTCTATGTCTCTCTCCCCTTCTTTTACTCTGTTTCTCCAGATCTCTCTTTCTCTCCCTCTGTCCATGACTCAGTTTGTCTCTCTCTAACATCATCTCTGCCTCTCTGTCTTTTCTCACTGACCGTCTCTCTCTGACTTTCTCTCTCTGCCTCTCTCTCTCTCTCTCTGCCTCTCTCGTTGTCTCTCTCTCCCTCTCTGTCTGTCTCTCACCCTTTACATCACTCTCTCCCCCTCTCTCTGTCTACCTGTGTCGCTGTCTGTCCCTATGCTACTGTCTTTGTCTCTCTGTCTCTCTCTCTCCCTCTGTCTCTCTCCCCTCCCTCTATCTCCCTCTCTCTTTGCAGTACCCCACTTGTGACAGCCTACCAAGCTGAAAATTGCCCATTTATTCCTACTCTCTGTTTCCTGTCCATTAACCAGTTCTCGATCCATGCCAGTACATTCCCCCCAATCCCACGTGCTCTAATTTTGTTTACTAACCTCTTGTGTGGGTCCTTAACAAAAGCTTTCTGAAAATCCATATGTACCACATCCACCGGTTTCCCCTTATCTATTTCGCTAGCTTCATCCTCAAAAAACTCCAACAGGTTTGTTAAAGATGATTTCCCTTTCATAAATCCATGTTTACTCTGACCAATGTAGCCAATATTTTGCAAGTGTCCTGGGTGTGTTTGATGCTACAGAGAAGACAGAGATTTACTAATAGCTTGGCAGCATTTGATGGGAGAGTGTAAACGGAGATTTACTCTGCATCCCTGGAATTTAGAAGGTTAAGGGGTGATCTGATCAAAGTTTAAAGTTGTGGATGTGGTGCCAATCAACTAGGCTGCTTTGTCCTAGATGGTGCCGAGCATCTGGAGTGTTGGAGCTGCTGCACTCATCCAGGCAAGTGGAGAGATACCATCACACACCTGACTTACGTCTTGTCGGTGGTTGAACGGCTTTGGGGTGTCAGGGGATGAGTCGCTTGTCGCCACTGTATTGATGTGATTTCATCAGATCACCTCCTGGTGAATGTTTCCCCAGGATATTGATGCTGGGGGACTCAGCGATGGGATAATGCTTTGAATGCCAAGGGGAGGTGCTTGGATTCTCTCTTGTTGCAGATGGTCATCGCATGTCTGTGTGTGTTTTTCTGTGCTCTGGGACCAATTTCATCATGGGCAGGTCGTAATGCTTTGTCATAATTGACCAGTTCGCAAAATGAATGCTCATGGAATTAACGGGACAGGGACAGAGTGGATACGACATTGGCTAAGGGACAGAACACAGAGATTATTGGTGCATGGTTGCTTCAGACTGGAGGGCGGTGTCTTTGCCTGACAGAATCATATACACTTCTATTAAATCTCCCCTCAATCTCCTTTGTTCTAAGGACACTAAACCCAGCTTTTCCAACCTAACTTTGTCACTAAAATCCCCCATCTCTGAAACCATTCTGGTAAATTTCCTCTGTACCCTCTCAAGGAACCTCACCTCCTTCCTACAGCGTGTCCAGAACTGGACACAGTTCTCCAGTTGGGGCCTAACTAGAACTTTATAAATGTTCAGCATAACCTACCTGCTTTTGTACTGACTTTATACAGTGTACATTGTGGTACAGGGGTATTCCCCAGGGCTTTGGATGAGGACCACTGATCTTTCTGATATATATTAATGACTTGTACTTGGGTTTACAGGGCATATCTTCAACATTGTGCCATCTGCAATGTAATAAACAGGGAAGGGAATAGTAGTAGACTACAGGAGGAGCGGGGCAGTCTGGTGAAAGGGTCAGACACATGGCAGGTTAACTTCAAGACTGAGAAATGTAAAATGATGCATTTTGGAAGGAAGGCTGAGGAGAAACGATATCAACGAAATGGTACAATGTTGAAATGGGTCAGGGACAGAGAGATCTGGGATTTATTTTGTGTCACTTTTTATATCTGAAAGATTCAATTTGGGGCTTGCAATCTCTAAGTTGAATTTAGCTTCATCCTGAAAAGTGTTCGTAAAAGTGTTGGGAAATGTGTCAAAAGCTGTTTCCATTCAGACATTCCTGCATTGTGCAAGTGTGAACTATCTTTGCAGAGACACGAAATAGGAGTGTTTGAATGGAACTGCAGTTTTTGGTTGATGCAATAAGTTGAGAATTTGAATTGTGTCCCTTGCAGATACACAGATTGAAGGTATTTACAGAACACCATATGAAGTAGTTTACCAATGGCTGACAAACTTCAAAGACTTCAGACACATGGAAGAAGAGGAGAAGGGAACAATATACAAAACCTGAGACAGTCAAACAACAGCAGTAGGAAAATGAATTTCTTTTTCTGGGTTTTACTTTGAAGGCCTGAGCTAATGATTGCAAAAAGAGGAGTTCAAATCCCACACTGGGCTGTTGTGAATTTATATTCTGTATTTTCTTTAAAAAAAATCTTAAATCTGCATTTAAAAAAACCTCTAGGATGAAATGATTAACTCCTGTCTACTATTGCAAAGCCCGTGTGTGTCTCCGTTTTTCTGTATTTATTAACGTTTTAAGATGATGGGGTAGAATGCCACATACCCAAGTTTACAAATGTCACACACATCGGAGGCATTGTAAGCAGTGTAGCTGGAAGCATCAAATTACAAAGAGATATTAATATCTTAAATGAGTGGGCAAAACTGTGATAGATAGATTTCAATGTCAGCAAAAAAGTCCAGAACAGAGTACTTTATAAGTGGTGAAAAGATAGAAACATCGGAGGTCCAAAGAGACTTGTGGGGTCTATGTCCATTTGAGTGCAGTGTAGATTCGCCAGAATGATAACTGGGCTCCAAGGTTTAAATGACGAGGTGATATTACACAAACGAGGGATTTATTCCCTGGAATTTAGGAGGATCAAGGTGATTTATTCAAAGATGTTGTGATATTAAGGGGAACTGATAGGGTAGTTTGGGAGAAAGATTTCAGCAGCTTGGGAACACAGGAATTGGAGTATGCCATTCAGCCCATCGAACCTGCTCCGCCATTCAGTAGCATCATGGCTGATCATCCACTTCAATGCCTTTTTCCCAGACTGAGGAGGGCTTCTTGAAACAGTATATAGATAGTCCAACTATGGATGGGGCCATTCTGGACCTGGTATTTGGGAATGAGCCCGGCCAGGTGGTCGAAGATTCAGTGGGGGAGCATTTCGGGAGCAGTGACCATAATACCATCAGTTTTAAGGTACTTGTGGATAAGGATAAGAGTAGTCCTCGGAAGAAAGTGCTAAATTGGGGGAAGGCTAATTATAACAATATTAGGCAGGAACTGAAGAATTTGGATTGGGGGCGGCTGTTTGAGGGTAAATCAACATCTGACATGTGGGAGTCTTTCAAACGTCAGCTGATTAGAATCCAGGACCAGCATGTTCCTGTGAGGAAGAAAGACAAGTTTGGCAAGTTTTGGGAAGCTTGGATAACGCGGGATATTGTGAGCCTAGTCAAGAAGAAAAAGGAAGCATTTGTCAGGGCTGGAAGGCTAGGAAAAGACGAAGCACTTGAGGAATCAAAAGACAGTAGTAAGGAACTTAAAGCAAGGAGTTCGGAGGGCTAAAAGGGGTTATGAAAAGTCATTGGCAAACAGGTTTAAGGAAAATCCCAAGGCTTTTCATACGTTTATAAAGAGCAAGTAGGTAACCAGGGAAAGGTTTGGCCCACTCGAGGACAGAGATGGAAATCTATGTGTGGAGCCAGAGGAAATGGGCGAGGTGCTAAATGAGTACTTTTCATCAGTATTCACCAAAGAGAAGGACTGGGTGGATGATGAGCCTTGGGAATGGAGCGCAGATAGTCTCAGTCATTTGCTTATCAAAAAGGAGGTGAATGGGAGTCTTGCAAAGCATTAAGGTAGATAAGTCCCCAGGGCCTGTTGGGATCTACCCGAGAATCCTTTGGGAGGCAAGGGAGGAAATTGCTGGGGCCTTGACACAAATCTTTGCATCCTCATTGGTTACAGGTGGGGTCCCAGAGGACTGGAGAATAACCAGTGTTGTTCCTTTGTGTAAGATGGGTGGCAAGGATAATACAGGAAATTATAGGCCAGTGAGCCTTACGTCAGAGGTAGGGAAACTATTAGAGGGGAATATTCGGCACAGCTCTACTCCCATTTGGAAAGAAACGAACTTATTAGCGAGAGACAGCATGGTTTTGTGAAGGGGAGGTCGTGTCTTACTAATTTTATTGAGCTTTTTGAGGAAGTGACGAAGATGATGGATGAAGGAAGGGCAGTGGATGTTATCTATGTGGACTTTAGTAAAGCCTTTGACAAGGTCCTGCATTGCAGACTGGTATAAAAGGTGAAGTCACACGGGATCAGAGGTGGGGTGGCAAGATGGATACAGAACTGGCTCTGTCATAGAAGACAGAGGGCATCCTTGGATGAGTGTTTTTCTGAATGGAGGGATGTGACTAGTGGTGTTCCGCAAGGATCAGTGCTGGGACCTTTGATGTTTGTAGTATATATAAATGATTTGGAGGAAAATGTAGCTGGTCTGATTAGTAAGTTTGCGGATGACACAAAGGTTGGTGGAGCTGTAGATAATGGTGAGGATTGTCAGAGGATACAGCAGGATATAGATCGGTTGGAGACTTGGGCGGAGAAATGGCAGATGGAGTTTAATCCGGATAAATGTGAGGTAATGCATTTTGGAAGGTCTAATGCAGGTGGGAGGTTAAAGTAAATGGCAGAACACTTAGGAGTATCGACAGGCAGAGAGATCTGGACGTACAAGTCAACAGGTCACTGAAAGTGGCAGCGCAGGTGGATAAGGTGGTCAAGAAGGCATACGGCATGCTTGCCTTCATCGGTCGGGGCACAGATTATAAAAATTGGCAAGTCATGTTGCAGCTGTACAGAACCTTAGTTAGGCAACACTTAGAATATTACGTGCAATTCTGGTCACCACACTACCAGAAGGACGTGGAGGCTTTGGCGAGGTTACAGAGGAGGTTTACCAGGATGCTGCCTGGTCTGGAGGGCAGTAGCTATGAGGAGAGGCTGGAAAAACTCGGATTGTTTTCACTGGAACGACGGAGGTGGAGGGGCGACATGATAGAGGTTTACAAAGTTATGAGTGGCATGGACAGAGTGGATAGTCAGAACCTTTTTCTCAGGGTGGAAAAGTCAGTTACTAGGCAGCATAGGTTTAAGGTGCGAGGGGCAATGTTTAGAGGGGATGTGCGAGGCAAATTTTTTACACAGAGGGCGGTGAGTGCCTGGAACGTGCTGCCAGGGGAGGTGGTGGAAGCATATGCGATACTGATGTTTAAGAGACATCTTGACAAATGCATCATACAGGAAGGGAATAGAGGGATATGGGCCCCAGAAGTGCAGAAGGTGTTAATTTAGGCAGGCATCAAGATCGGCACAGCTTTGGAGGGCCGAATGGCCTGTTCCTGTGCTGTACTGTTCTTTGTTCTTTGAGCTTCCACAGCCCACTGCGGGAAAGAATTCCGAAGATTAATAACCCTCTGAGCAAAGAAATTCTCCTCATCATTGTCCTAAGTGGCTTCCCCCTTATTTTGAAATTATGTCCCCTGGTTCTAGACTCCCCAACCAAAGGAGACATCTTACCTGCATCTAACCTGTCTATCCCTTTAAGTATTTTGTATGTTTCAATAAGATCATCTCTCATTCATCTACTCTCCAATGAGTATCGACCCAACCTTTTCAACCATTCCTCATAACACAACCTCTTCATCCCAGGAAACAGCCCAGTGAACCTTCTGTGAACTGGTTCCAATGTATCCTGGCTTGACCATTTATCCACTTTCAAAACTGCTAAACACCTTCATATTTCACTCTGACTCAGTTTATCCCATTCAATATTTCTCACCCTCCTCTTTAACTACAATGTCTGCATCATTCCCCTCTTTTATGACGACAGGCGCAAGTATTCATTAAGAACCATGCCCACATCATCCAACTCCACAGGTAGGAAGAAGGAGGAGAGGCAGCCTGAACAAAAGGATGCAGTTAATAAGGGGCTAACATTATATGCCTCTTCCTTTGCTCTAATATAATCCTTGATTTCTATCATTAGCAACGGTTGGAACAATTTACTGAGGTTCTGTCAAGGTCCTCTCACATTCTTTATCTGTGTCTCTGTCTCAGACAGATGGTGAAAAAACTATTGATGTGTTTCGTTTAGTTAAGTTTGATGTCAATGTTTCCCCAGGATGTTATTGCTGGTAGATTCAGCGATGGGATAATGCTTTAAATGCCAAAGGGAGGTGGTTGGATTCTCTCTCGTTGCAGATGGTCATTGCCTGGCACTTGTGTGAGGTGAATATTACTTACCACTGGTCGGCCCAAGCCTGAATGTTGTCTGTGTCTTGGTGCATGCGGCTCTGGATTGCTTCATTATCAGAGACAAAATACCGTGGATGCTGGAAATCTGGAATCCATCGTGCTGAATCACAAACTCTGTTTCTCTCTCCACAGATGCTGCCTGACCTGCTCAGTAAATCCAGCATTTTCTGCTGAGATCTCAGCTGAAGATTGCTGGGCTGAGGATACTAGCCTGATAAACTCCTGCAGTGAAGGCCAGAGACTTATATGATTGACTTCCAACAACCACAAACATCTTCCTTTGTGCTCGGTATGATTCCAACCAGTGGAGAGCTTTTCCCCTGATTCCCACCGACTTCAATTTTATTCGGGCTCCTCGATACCACACTCAGTCAAACGCTGCCTTGATGTTAAGGTCAGTCTCTCTTCAAAGTAGCAAACAGGAGTGAATCATTCCCTTTGACCTGTTGTGTACGGAACATGCTCTGCGTCTTCACAGCCTGATACAGGACTGTACATGGCCGATTAATGTAGCCCATCAAACACTCCGAGAGCGGGTTCAGCACAGCTTAGGAACAGAGTACAGTTCCTTTAACATTCTCTCGCTGTCTCTCCCTCCTGCTATCTCTGACACTAGGAGAGAGACAGAGGGAGCGAGGGTTAGATATGCAAACAGAGAGAGGGCTGTAGAGCTGGACAAGGTTGAAGACAGAGAGATTGTTGGAGTGCATTGAAAAGGATCATGTAAGATACATTAATTTGATGTAATCCTTCATTTCTGCGTACACAAACGTATAAGAGATAGGTATGGAGAGAAAAAACATAGGGACAGGGAGAAATGTAGGTGAAGTTGGGGCCCAGGTGGAAACTTTTGATGATCCAGAAGACATTTTAAACATCCAACGCGCTATTCCAGTGTGGGAGCCATCACACCCTCATGATATTGGTTGCTTAAATTTCATGCTGGCTTATTGGTTAATTTTTAAACCTGTGATTGATAGATTCTTGTTAACCAAAGGTATTAACAGATAAGGGGCAAAGGCAGGATATATAGTGCAGGTTAGATCACAGATCAGCCCTGATCTCATTGAATGCCGGATCAATATCCCCTGTTAAATATCCTTCTTTCTCTGTCAGTCACCCTGTCAGTCTATGTCTCTCTGTTTCTCTCTTTCTGTCTCTCTCTCTCTGTCTGTTTCGGACAGTGTAGAGTGAGATTCAGTCTGTATCCACCCCATGATGTTCCTGCCTTCGGAGTGTGTGATGGGACAAGGCAGAGGGAAATTTACTCTGTATCAAACCCAACATTGTGCTTGGCTTGGGAATGTTGAATGGGACAGTGTAGCAGGAACTTTACTGTGTACCCCTGGAATTTTGAAGGTTGTGGAGTGATTTGATGAACGTTTTCCAAATAATAAGGGGAACTGTTCGGGTGGACAGAGAGTAACTATTCCCACTGGCTGCGGAGTCTGGAACTTGGGGGCATAGTCTAAAACTCTAAACATAGTCTAAAAACATTCAGGAGTGAAATGAAGAAACACTTCAACGCATCAGGTGTGGTCTCAGTTTGGTGTGGTCTCAGTTTGGAACTCTCTTCCACAAACGGAAATTGATGCAGAGACACTTGTTAATTTTTAAATCTGAGTTTGATAGATTTTTGTTGATCAAAGGTATTGAGGCGCAAAGATGGGTACTTGGAGTTAGATCACAGATCGGCCATGAGCTCATTGAATGACAGAACGGGGTTCAGGGGCCAAATGGCCTCCTCCCCTTCCTCTGTCCAACGACCAATATCCTGCGATCACTCTCTGTGTCTCGGTCTGTGTCTCCCTCCTTGTCTCTCTCTCTGTCTGTCTCTCACTCTCCTCTCTCAAACATCTGGGGAAATCCACACACATCAGTCAGCCACTTTAAGCTGGTTCTCATGGCCATTTTATATTAACACAGCACAGGGACATTTATTTAAGAAACTGACTCCTCACCAGTGTAAGGGTAGTGTTTAAAGTGTGACAGAGGCACAGACATGGAGACACTGAGACACACAGTACTGGAGAGGAATCAATCATCCCTCATACCCAATAATTTTCACTCTACAGTGATTGGAGTCCGTGCTGGGATAGCGTAAAGGGAAATTTACTCTGTTTCAAACCCAACATTGTGCTTGGCTTGTGAATGTGTAATGGGACAGTGTAGCTTGGTGCTTAACTGTGTATCCCTGGAATTTAGAAGGTTATGGGGTGATTTGATCAAGGTTTTCAAGATAATAAGGGAAACTGGCAGGGTGGACAGACAGTAACTATTCCCACTGGCTGCGGAGTCTGGAACTTGGGGACATAGTCTAAAAATCTAAACATAGTCTAAAAACCTTTCAGGAGTGAAATGAAGAAATACTTCAACACACCAGGTGTGGTATCAATTTGGAACTCTCTTCCACAAACGGCAATTGATGCTTAGACACTTGTTAATTTTTAAATCTGAGTCTGATAGATTTTTGTGAACCGAAGGTATTAAGGGGCAAAGATAGGTAAATGGAGTTAGATCATGCATCAGCCATGAGCACATTGAACGACAGAGGAGGGCTGAGGGGCGAAATGGCCTCCTCCTCTTCCTCTGTCCAACGACCAATATCCTGCTACCACTCTCTGTGTCTCGGCCTGTGTCTCCCTATTTGTCTCTCTTTCTGTCTCTCTCTCTCTTTCTCTCCTCTCTCAAACATCTGTGGAAATCCACACACATCAGTCAGCCATTTTATGCTGGTTCTCAGTGGCCATTTTATGTTACCACAACACTGGGCATTGATTTCAGAGACTGACGCCTCACTAATGTAAGGTCAGTGCTTAAAATATGACAGAGACACAGACATGGAGACACTGAGTCACACAGTACTAGAAAGGAGTGAATCATTCCCTTATACACAATATTTTTCCCTCCACTGTGATTAGGCTGGGTGGCCTGTAATTACTCAGTCTATTACTTTCTCCCTTGTTAATCAACAGTACAACACGCGCAGTCCTCCAGCCCTCTGGCAGCTCGACTGCAACCAGAGGGGTTTGGAAAATGATGGTCAGAGCCGCCACTATTTCCTCCCTTGCACCACTTGACACATCTGAATTATCAGCTTTCAAAGATGCTAAACCCCTGAATATTTCCACTCTCACTGTTTATCCCAATTCAATATTTCAAACCCCTCCTCATTGACAACAATGTCTGCATCGACCCTCTTTTGTGAAGACATTCTCTCAATGTGTTCTTAAGAACCATGCCGGCATCTTCCGCCTTC
This sequence comes from Heterodontus francisci, assembly GCF_036365525.1. Taxonomy (NCBI): domain Eukaryota; kingdom Metazoa; phylum Chordata; class Chondrichthyes; order Heterodontiformes; family Heterodontidae; genus Heterodontus; species Heterodontus francisci. The sequence continues at coordinate 2,925,350 of NW_027140357.1, read as the reverse complement.
ACGGGTCGGAAAAAGGAGGAGAGACGACATAAAATAAAGGATACAATTCTAAAGGAGGTGCCGGAACAGACCGATCTGGGGGGCATTTGTACACACATCACTGAAAACGGCAGGGCAGGTTGAGAAAGTGGTTAAAAGGCATAAGGAGTCCCGGGCTTTATAAATAGAGACACAGAGTACAAAAGAATGGACGTTATGACAGACCTGTTCAAAACACTGGTTTGGAATCAACTGGAGTATTGTATCCGATTCTGCACAACGCACTTGAGTAAGGATTTGGAGGCATGATAGAGGGTGCAGAAAAGATTCACAAGCCTGGTTCCAGGGATGAGGGTCTTCAGTTACATCGATAGATTGGAGAAGCTGAGGTTGTTCGTTGTGTCTCTCTCTCTATCTCTCCCTCCTGCAACTCTGACACTAAGAGGGAGACAGAGGGAGAGATGGTTAGATATGCAGGCAGAGAGTGGGCTGTAGAGAGGGACAAGGCTGGAGAGAGAGAGATTGCTGGGGTGGACTGAAAGGGAGAATGTAAGATATATTGATTTGATTTAATCCTTTACTGGTGTGTGCACAAACACACTAGAGATGTGTATGGAGAGAGAAACATCAGGAGAGAGGGATAAATGGAGTTGCATTTCGGGCCCAGGTGGCCACTCTCCCTCTCTCTCTCCCCCTCTCTCTGCCACTCTCTCTCTCCCCCTCTAACCCTATATCCCTCGCACCCTCTCTTTAATTCTCTCTCTCCTTCTCTGTCTCTCCCACACCCCCACTCTCTCCCACCCCCTCCTTCCCACTCTCTCTTCCTGTCTCTCCCATCCTACCCCCTCACTCGGCTCCCTCCCTCCCACTCTCTCTCTCGTACTCCCTCTCTCTAACTCTCTCTCGCCCTATCTCTCTGTCGTTCAGTCTCTCCCCACCCCCTCCCTGTATCTCTCTGTCTCTCTCTCTCTCTCTCTCTGTCCCTCTCTCTCTGTCCGTCTTTATTTCAGTTCTTTCAGATATATACAGCGGCTATGGTGGGATTTAAACTCCTGTCCCCTGGCTATCAGGTTGGGCCGCTGAATTACTTGCCCAGTGATATTATCACTATGCGACTGCCTCCCAAATGGATGTGTACAGTGTCTGTCCCTTAATATCACTCTCAGTAGTTTTTTTCACTGTAACCCTCATCATGGTCCCGATTCAGAGACCCAAAGTTCACATTTTAACTGGGAAAAGGCAGGAAAAGAGTGAAATGTGATTGTTTTTGACCCCAGATTCACCGTCCACTGCATGCAGATCAGTTACATTTATAATAGAAATGCCAGGAATGAACAAGGTCAATACAATAATACGGAAAATGTAAATGACGCCACTCATAATTGCAAAATCCGTCCAGTATGAGTACAGATTTCAGGTTGATTTCCGAGAGAGGTCTGACGAAGAAAATGTCATTGACATTGAAATGATTGTGTTTTATCCACCACATTATTTACATAAGAGTCAAAGCTGCTGATGTAATGTGTTTGTTCAGGTGAGTGTATCTAATAGCAATGATCATGGGTACAAGAGTGTCATTGGAGACTTATCCCCTGTATAAATCAGGTTCCATTGGAATGGATCAGCTCAGAGTGCCTGGTGGAGATGTGGATTCCAGGCTAACAGAATTCTCTTCTTCTCACTGAAATGGGATATCCACTGATGTATCATATAGAACGCAGTTATTATCCCGTAATTGCAGCAATTGGAGTTCCTGGTAAGCCAGTATCTCAGCTGTTAATGGTGTAAATCGATATTAACTGTGCTACTGTACTCGGTATTATTTCTCACTGTGTGTATTACCTGTGCTTCCCAGAAATTTACTGATGGAATCTCGTCATTGTGTACTCTTTCAGTCATGCAGGAGTTGTATTATTTCTTTAATGGTATTGTTTCAAGTAACCGTGACATTGTTACTGGATTATTCTGTGTATTGAATGTATTTGAATGAGATGTCTCGATTGGGATCAAGAATCAGACCAAAAGGATCTTTTAACAGTTTCATGATGAGGATCTAACCGGTCCTGTAATATATTTATGACCTTTTTTCAGTGATTGATGATGAGACATCTCACGGTCTCAGTGTTACAAGGGGACAGCACAATGTCCTCCCTCCCCAGTAACATGGCTCAGTTTAACTGGGATTTCAATGTACTTATTTGTTATCACTGTTATCAAATATTATTTCATTCTGTGAGTGTCTGACACTGCTTCAGAGGTCAGCTAATGAACTGAGTTTGTTGCTGCTACTTTCACATCTCCTTCTCAGCTTCACTATGGACCCTTCACTCTGATGGACTGCATTGTAAAATGGAAAGTATTGATGTGATGTGTTATTGGCTTGAACTCTATCAGTTGGAATCAAAAGTCTTTCCACTTATCAGCTGAAGCGCTGATGTTGGTGTTTTATTAATTAAACAATCCCAAATTCTAACGGATTACTTTATAATTCCAGAAGAAGCAATCTCAATGATTGTGAGGTTTGTCTTGAAGAAGCTTTCGATCCTGTTTATTCCATGTATCGTAGATGAAGTGAACAGTGCACGTGAACTGGTGGAGAATTGGATGTTCTGTAGATACATTAAATTATTCACAGAGGTTTCACCATTGAATAAACTGACTCTGAGAATAGAATCATTGAACCTGGGACAGGTGATCAGAACACAGCCGCAGAATGTTAGGAATGAATCATGTGTGAAAAGTCGCATGAAGTAACAGTTTGCAGGGTGTGAGTACTCCAGAGAGATAGGGAAGGAGAAAAGAAGCAGCGATTATGAAACCGAGGGAAAGAGATAAGCAGCAGTAAAGAGAAATAGAAAGAAGCAGCAGTGTGAATAATTCACTGTCACAAAGCGCTGTAATGTCCAGAACAATTAAAGAGAGAAACTGGGTGCTGAAGTTGTCTGTTGTCAGATTGTGTTCATTTTCCTGTTGGACGTGATCCTCTGTGTTGATTTCTGTCAGGTCCTCATTTTGTTTTGCAGAAATTCCCTATTCCTTACTTAGTGATTGAATAAACAGATTAGTATCAGTTCTTCACCGATGGTAATTCATTATTTAAATACTGCACTTTAAAATCTCTGTGACTGCTAAATTCAATAAAGAGCGCGGGTAATATCAGAAATATACTTACATTTATATTTAATTGCCTGTACAAACTAAATATATTGAAGATACTGTATCAACAATGAACTGTTCTCCAACATCAATAACCACAGGGATTAAAGTTTGAATGTATGAATTGAGTTGTATTACTGGGATCTATAGATTAGATTTCCTCTAACACTCTGCTGCAATCTCCCCCTGTGAATCTTCGCCTCTCCTCTCACAGTATTGAATCCTCAGTCTCCTCATCCATTGCTTCAGTTTATCCACTTTCCCAAACCATCTCCTCCAGTTTCCCCTCCTGCTTCATACAGTGCTTTTCCTTCTCTCCCTCCCAATCTCACTCACTGGCTCCACCTCCAGTTTCCTCGTCCAACCTGATAGGAATACAGGAGCCTAGGAGCAGGAAGAGGCCATTCAACCCGACGAGCCTGCTCCGCCATTCTAGATCATGGCTGATACTCAAACTCAGCTCTGCATTTTTCAGTCTTTTCCCGTTAGATAACAGTCTCTGTCGGATCTCCGAACCCTGAGCAAAAAACCAGCTCCACATCCCGCTCTCCACAAACCTACCCAACCAACAGTCTGGAGACAAATTCTCAATTAATCCATTGGATTCCATCTCTGTAAAACTCCTTCTCATTTCCCCACAGGCACTGCAGTATTTCCAATAGATCCCGTGCTGACTTTATTCAATTTCTGTATCATTTTTCCAATTCATTATTAATAATTATGTTTTCAAACATTTCACTGTGGCAAGGCACTGCCCAGATCAATGAATCAGTTTTCACTGTTCGATGTCGCGACAAAGCTGGAAATTTCAGCCCAGATCCTGTCAAACTGCTGCTTTGTCTCCAGGTCTGATCAGTAATTTCTCTGCTTCCTTTTCGCTCTCTTCCAGTTAACTTGGTGGCGATTGTGATCCTGTCCCGAGGAAAGTGCGGTCTCTCCAAATGTATCACCGTCTACCTGGTGGGAATGGCAGTGTCTGATCTCCTGGTCGTTATCACTGATCCCATATTGAGCTGGATTGTTCCAATTTATTTCCCATATTCATTCCTGAACATTCCTCCTGTGTGTTCTCTCATTACCGTTCTGCTTTCTGCATCCACAGTTGTTTCTGTCTGGCTCACAGTCACTTTCACCTTTGATCGATTTGTAGCCATTTGTTGCGAGAAGCTGAAAACAAAATATTGCAGCGAGAAAACGGCGGCTGTGGTTGTGGGAACAGTGAGTGTGCTGGGCTGTTTGGAGACTCTCCCTAAGTACTTTACACTGGAACAATATTACATTATTGATAATGTTCCCATGGGTTCAACCTGAGCTTCTTTACTTCCCCCATAGGGGGGGTATTTGAATTGTTTGACCTCATTTTAACCCCTTGTGTCCCGGTCTTTCCGATTTTGCTGCTCAATGTTTTGACTGTCAGACGGATTTTATTCTCCAGTAAAGTCCGCAGGAGATTCCGGCGCCACAGCAATGCAGAGAATCACAAGGACCCAGAGATGGAGAATCGCAGGAAATCAATTATTTTACTCTTCAGTGTATCCGGCTGTTTTTCAATGTTATGGGTGACCCGGGTTGTGTTTATCATTTATATTCGAATTGTAGATATTTACTATTATTCCTCCTTCACTGACCCTCTCTTTATCACAGATCACACATCAAAGATGCTGCAGCTTCTCAGTTCCTGCACCAACACATGTATTTACATTGTGACCCAGACTAAATTCAGACAGGAGCTGAAGAAGGCGGTGAAATACCCTCTCAATCTCATTGTTAAATTAGTGAAATCATAGAAAGAGCTGAAGGGTTTCAAACACTGGAACTAAATCCCATTCCAAACCCCGCCCCGCTCCACCACCCACCCTCCACCCGCCTCTGTGATTATTTGACCAGCGCCATCTTTAGTCCTGGCAGCTGCCTGAACGTGGCAGACCCTGATGCTGAACTGGAACAGTCTACATTGGCGCATGTGCCAGTACAGCGCTGCCTAGGGGTTGCTCTGTCAACAACCGCAGCCAATGGACAAAGCTGCAAATCGCAATCAATGTGGGCAGTAACTGCAGTGAGGCAGGGACACCAGCAGATGGAGATGGTGGGAGATGGACAGTAACTTCAGTGAGGCAGGGACACTAGCAGATGGCGATGGTGAAAGTGAGACAGTAGCTGCAGTAAGACAGGGACACCAGCAGATGGAGATGGTGAGAGGGGGACAGTAACTTCAGTGAGACAGGGACACCAGCAGATGGCGATGGTGAGAGGGGGTCAGTAGCTGCAGTAAGACAGGGACACCAGCAGATGGAGATGGTGAGAGGGGGACAGTAACTTCAGTTAGACAGGGACACCAGCAGATGGAGATGTTGAGAGGGGACCAGTATCTGCAGTAAGACAGGGACACCAGCAGATGGAGATGCTGAGCCATTGCTGATGGGGGAATCTCTTGCTGAGTTTGAAAGTTTCCACAAATCTGAGGATTTTACTTTATTGTAAACTTGAGACGCTGAATAAAATAAATTTCAATGCAACTTTTGTAAAATGGCTATTTTTCTACTATGTGAACACTTGTAACATGAAACTCGTTCCTGTTTGCAAAGTTATATTGAGTGATTAAAGGTAATGTATAAATAACACAACAGGATCAAATAAAACTCAAACAGTCATTTATGCATAAAAACTCTCAATATAAGTTGTGTTGATTTCTTGATTGCCTACGTTATGACATCTCTCTCTCTCTCACTTCTCTTGCTATGCTGGTATATTCTCTACTATAACTCAGAGTAATAGAAATTTTGATCCAATTGTCTTTTTAAAGTTAATATTGAACTTGCTTTCAGAAACCTGTCAGACAGTGAATTCCAGACCATAATAACTCCCTGCCCATTTGTTTCACCCCTCTGCTGGTGTAAACAGTCTCTCCTCGTGTCTCAAAAACGAGGGAAAGATTTTGAATGCAATTAATTTCTGCAGGACAGCAGCTGCAGAGGAGCTGGAACCTCCTGAGTTTGGACACGCGATGAACTAAAATCCCTTTGAATCCCCCAGGAGAGCAGAGGATAGAAACAGTCTGGAAGCAAAGGGAAATAAGTGACACTTTATTGCAGCAGCAAAAACTCTTTGTCAGAATGTGAAGTTCTTTATCGCTGAGCTTTATATAAACGGAAGGTGAAAAGTGGAAGATCTTTAATACAATCTGTGTTAAATTGCCATTTCCCAGCTTTGTAAACCCTTGTAACATTAAAGTGGTAAATGTCAAGAAAGATTTGTTTTCCAATGAGTACAGTGTAATACATAAATACAGCTGCATTAAATAACGTACAAAGAATCATTGACAAATATAGCTGTAAATATGGGTCACAACTGTTGTGTGAAATGTCACCAGTTGTAAAAGTTCCTTTGGCTGCATCATTAACTTGGCTGTCGTTTCAGGATTTGTCACACAGTGGAATTGACAATCCGAATAAAAACTGACTGCTTGTACTGCAGTCAAACAGGTGTCTCCAGCAGAAACTCTTTGCCAGAATTTCAAGGTTACTGCAGTGAGACATTTTCAGTAATTTTCTGAACTTTCTGTAAACTGGAGGTGAATAGTGAAAGACATTCAGTGCAATGAGTGTTAAATGGTCAATATCCAAACCGGCCCTTCTATGTTTTAAATTACAGCAGCTTTTCTGCTCTGTTAATGAGGTTTATGGGGGAGGGAGCGAGAGAGAGACAGACAGGTTTCTGTCTGGAATGGTCCACTTGGGATATGGCTAGAATATCCCTCTCTCCCCCATTCCCTGTTTACACAGAGACTCACCTTGGACTGTGCCATACCTGGGAGGCAGTGTCCAGATAGAGGAAGTGGAGAGCTGGTGGGATGAGCTGTATTATGGTGGACTGGGTTTTGAGTGACAGGTTCTGGGATATATTGGGACAACATCAGCCTCCAATCTTTCTTTACATGCGGCTGCTTTGTGAAGGTGAGTTTCTGTGTCTCAGTCTCTGTGCCCAGGTGAATTGCAAGCTGATTACAGTGTGTGTGTGAGTGAGAGGGTCCAGTCTGAATCCCCCTCTCTCTGTCCCAGTCCTGACCCTTTTATTCAATTCCCACCCCAATGCTTCTGTCCAGGATCTTTTACCTATGGATGAGCAGATGGAGGGAAGGTGTTAGGGTCCAACGATGGAGCGCAGACCGTGTGGGATGGTGAGTATCACATCTTTATTGTCTCTCTCTCCCTCAATCGCAGTCTATTCCCCTCTGTCTCTTTCTCTCTGAGTCTTTGTGTTCCTCTCTCTCTTGCTCTCCCTCTCTCTTCCTTTGCCTCTTTCTGACTTTCTCTCTCGCTTTCTCTGTCTCTTTCTCTTTCCCTGCTTGCTCTCCCTCTCTCTCTTTCTCTGCTTTCTCTCTCTTGCTTTGCCCCTTTCCTACTATCTCTCTATTTCTTTCACTTTCTCTGCTTTCTCTCTCTCTCTCCTTCTCTGCTTTCTCTCTCTTTCTTTGCCCCTTTCCGACTTTATCTCTCTCTTTCGTTCACTTTCTCTGCTTTCTCTCTCTCTCTCCCTGCTTTCTCTCTTTATTTGCCCCTTTCCGACGTTCTCTCGCCCTTTCTTTCCCTTTCTCTGCTTTCTATCTCTTTCTTTGCCACTTTCCAACTTTCTCCCTCTCTTTCTGTTTCTCTGATTTCTTTCTCTTTCTTTGCCTCTTTCTGACTTTCCCTCTCTCTTTCTTTCCCTTGTATCTCTTTCCCTGCTTTCTCTCTCATTCTTTGCCCCTTTCCGACATTCTCTCTTTCTCTTTCAATTTCTGTCCTTTCCCTCACTCTCTCACTTTCTCTGCTTTCTCTCTCTCTTTATTTGCCCCTTTCCGACTTTCTCTCTCTCTTTCGCTTTCTCTGCGTTCTCTCTCGTTCTTTGCCGCTTTCCAACTTTCTCCCTCTCTCTCTCTTTCTCTCCTTTCTCTCTCTTTTTTGCCACTTTCCGACTTTCTCTCTCTCCCTTTCTCTGCTTTCTCTCTCTTTCTTTGCCGCTTTCCAGCTTTCTCCCTCTCTTTCTTTTTCTCTGATTTCTCTCTTTTCTCACTCTTTCTTTGCCTCTTTCCGAATTTCTCTCTTTCTTTGCCTCCCCCCCCCCCCAACATGGCAAATATTTCTCTCCCCTCCTCAAAATATTCCTTCCCTCGCTAAACTTCCCAGGCCAATTATTTCCCCCTAAAAATTCCACTCCCACCCCCCTGAAAATTTGCCCACACAATTTTTTTCCTCGGCAATATTTCCCCCGCTAGAAAATTACTGCCCAGATAATTCCCCCCTGCAAACAGAACCCTCCCCCATCTAAATACCCATCGTCTGCAGACGCCTATCTGAAATCCTACTGCTAACTGACACACAACCCCCATGTAATACCATCCTGTGAAGTGACTCCCATCTACAACCCCACCTGTGAACTGACTCCCATGTAATACCCCTCCTGCGAACAGACTGCTATCGAATACCCCTCCTGTGAACAGACCCCCTTGTAATTTTCCCAACACCCTCCACGTGAACATCCCACATCGAAACCCTCCATGAACAGATTGGAGAATCCTCCCCCCCACCCCCCCCCCCAATTTTTAACATAACTAATTCCGTCTGTGAATATCACCCTCTAATTCTCCCCCGTGCCGCCACTGTAAACACTACCCCATACTAAATACCCTCCTTGTCCTGTAATCCCCCCCACTAAATCCCACTCTGCATCATCTCCCCTGAGAACAGCACCCCCCTGTGTAACTCCCGTCCCAATTCACCCCACCCCCTGTGTAAGTTCAAACTCTATCACGTTCCTGGGTGCGGCTCCATCTCTCACAGTCCTTCATTCACTTCCATTCCGTTTGGGATAAGCCACTGGAATTCTAACAAATGGCTCCCAGACCCCAGCACCTTTAACTCATTCCCGGTCAACGGCAGGGTCGGGCATTGAGCAATGACCTTCAGAGGCTCACTGGCATTCTAAGCCTTTAAAGCAGAGGAAGATCCCAGCACCAGACACATCCCTCTCTGCAAATAGGCGTTTCACCTGTTCTCCTCATCGGCTTCTGGGAATCAAACAGAGGGAGACACACACACACATACTGACTGACACAGGGACGGGAGGAGGCCATTCAGCCTTTTGTGCCTGTTCAACCCATGTTAGTTCCTGGCTGATCCGTCTCTTCCCCCATTGAGACACAAGAGGACAGGCAGAGACAGTCGGGGTGCAGATACACAGAGAGACAAAGAAACACTGGGCTGGTCTTTGACTGGGTGGGTGTTAATTGCAGAAACCAGGGTGGAGAGCGGGGCAGGGAGTTGGAGGTGTAGAGAGAGAGAATGCTGAAGCGATGTTGATATTGAGAAAGATCCCAGACAAAGAGAGAAACGCAGACGTAGAAAGAAGTGGAGGGGCAGAGATACAAAGTAAGATGTAGATTCAGAATAGAGAGGGGCGTCCCAGGCCGGGGGGAAATGCAAAGATAATCTTGCAGGAAAGGAGAAACAGAGATGGAAAGATTCAGGGATTTGGAAGTGAGTGAGAGAAGAAATGGACAGAGGGAGAGAGAGATAAAGTTGCAGAGAATTGCAGAAAGAGAATGAAAATGAAAACCTGTGAGACTCCAGAGAGAGGCAGAGATAGAAAGGATTTTGAGAGATACAGAGATAGGGATTTAAAGATGTTAAGAAACAGAGCTAGGAACAAGGAGTAAGGTACAGGGAACAAGAAGCAGCCAGAGATAGAGAGAGGGAAATCTATGGGATTACATTGATTGTTCTGGATCTTCCCAAACTATTTGCTTCACAGCCCCCTCCCTTGTGGTAAAAAAAATTCACAGACCCTCGAAAACACAAAATCAAAATACTGTGAATGCTGGAAATCTGTAATAGAAATACTGAGCATTTCCAGCACTTTGTTCTTCTATCAGCCCCGAAAAAACACAGTCTTCTTTTCTGTATCTAGAAATGAATTTGACAATCACACATATATATTTATTATTTTCCTATCTGGTTAAAGCTCTTGACTGAGAATTCCACGTACCAGTAAAATTCTCCCTCTGCATCATCACAGCTGCAGCTTCCGAAAAGATTCTCTTTGCGAATAAGAGAAATAAAATTGATTCAAACAAAGCAAAGCATTTTTGAACAGAAATAAAACACAGAAAAAGCCCAGGGCCCGTTCTCTCACTGACTGACATAAAACCATCTCTCAGTTACAAACACATCCCCCGACACAGAGCCAGAGAATGGGATGTGATTGGAATGTGAGCCAGGGTTTCAGGAGCTGAGTACCTGCCCATTTTCCTGTTAATCCAGGTAACAGAGACAGCTCTGAGCAAAGACATGACAAGGAGCTGCTTCGTTGATGATCTGCAAACTATTCACTCCAAACTCCATTGTGGACAGCATTGCTGCAATTTACAGACATTTGCAGCAATCAGCTGCATCTGTTCCCAGACACTGTGAAATTCTCTCTTTAAACTGAGATGAATGTTCCAACAGTTAATCACTGACCCAGTATTTAATTTAGGTGGCGTTGCATTGTCACATGCAGCCTGTTCAACGAAAACCTCACAGTCAGGGGCCTTCAAGCAGCTGCCAGGACAAAAGATGGTGCTGCTCAAATAATCACACAAAGGCAACGTAAACACATGGCAGCACACAATGGCTGGAGAGATCGGCTGACTGGTGAATGGCCGGAGTGCGTGGGGGAGAACGCCCGATTAGAGCGTGTGGAGGGAGCAGGAGGAGATCGCACCCGGTGACACAAAGGCCATTGGCCGCTCGCTGCCCGCGGACAATCCTCCGCTGTCTCCCCTCTTCCCCAACCCCACAACCCACTCACTCCCTCACACCCCGCTCTCTCCCCACTCTCGAACCCACACCCCGCTCTCTCCCCAATTCCCCCCCAGACCCCGCTCTCACCCTACTTCCCCCCCCCCCCCGACACCCTGGTCTCTCCCTCACACCCCGCTCTGTCCGCACACTCTTCCCCACACCCAGCTATGTCCCCGCTCTCTCCCTCACACCCCGCTCTCTCACCACTCTCTCCCCCACACCCCGCTATCTCCCCACTTCCCCCCGACACCCTGCTCTCTCCCCCACACCCCGCTCTCTCCCCCACACCCCGCTCTATCCCCAGCTAACCCCCACAGCCCACTCTCTCCCCCAATCCCCGCTCTTTCCCCACTCTATCGTCAACACTCCGCTCTCTCGCCCACACCCCACTCTGTCCCCACTCTGTCTGCCACTCCCTGCTCTCTCCCCACTCTCTCCCCCACACCCCGCTCTCTCCCCGCTCTCTCCCCAACACCCCGCTCTCTCTCTGCTCTCTCGCCCACACACCACACTCTCACCCACACACCACTCTCTCCCCCACACACCACTCTCTCCCCACATTCTCCCCCACACCCCGCTCTCTCCCCACTCTCTCCGCCAGATCCCGCTCTCTCCCCACTCACTCCCCCATACTCCACTCTCTCCCCCACACCCCGCTCTGTCGCCACACTCTCCCCCACACCCCGCTCTCTACCCACACCCCGCTCTCTCCCCACTTTCTTCCCACACCCCGCTCTCTCCCCCACACCCCGCATTCTCCCCAGTCTCTCCCTCACACCCCGCTCTCTCCCCACACCCCGCTCTCTCCCCACACTCCCCTCACACCCCGCTCTCTCCCCACTCTCTCCCTCACACACCGCTCTCTCCCCACTAACACCCTCACACCCCGCGCTCTCCCTCCTTCCCCCGTCACAAACCACTTTCTTCCCTCACACCCCGCTCTCTCCCAGCTCTCTTCCTCACACCCCGCTCTCTCCCCAACACCCCGCTTTCTCCTCTGCACCCCGCTCTCTCCCCACTCTCTCCCTCACACCCCGCTCTCTCCCCACACCCCGCTCTGTCCCCACACTCTCCGTCACACCCCGCTCTCTCCCCTCTCTCTCCCTCACACACCGCTCTCTCCCCACTAACACCCTCACACCCCGCTCTCTCCCTCCTTCCCCCGCTACAAACCACTTCCTTCCCTCACACCCCGCTCTCCCCCCGCTCTCTTCCTCACACCCCGCTCTCTCCCCAACACCCCGCTCTCTCCCCTGCACCCCGCTCTCTCCCCACTCCCTCCCTCACACCCCGCTCTCTACCCAATCTCCCCCTCACACCCCGGTCTCTCCCCACTCTCTCCCTCACACCCAGGTCACTCCCCCTTTCCCCAGCCTCAAACCAATTTCTTCCTTCACACCCCGCTCTCTCCCCGCTCTCTTCCTCACACCCCGATCTCTCCCCAAAACACCACGCTCTCTTCCCACACCCCGCGCTCTCTCCCCAACACCCCGCTCTCTCCCCACTCTCCCTCCCATACCCCGATCTCGCCCCACCCTCTCCCTCACACCCCGCTCTCTCCCCACTCTCTCCCACACACCCCGCTCTCTCCCCACTCTCTCCCCCACACCCCGCTCTCTCCCCACTCTCTCCCTCACACCCCGCTCTCACCCCCATTCCCCCGCCACAAACCACTCTCTCCCCCACCCCGCGCTCTCTCCCCAACACCCCGCTCTCTCCCCACTCTCTCTCCCATACCCCGCTCTCGCCCCACCCTCTCCCTCACACCCCGCTCTCTCCCCACTCTCTCCCAAACACCCCGCTCTCTCCCCACTCTCTCCCCCACACACCGCTCTCTCCCCACTCCCTCACACCGCACTCTCTCCCCACACCCCTCTCTCTCCGCACTCTCTCCCCCACACCCCGCTCTCTCCCCAGTCTCTCCTTCATACCTCGCTCTGTCCCCAACCCCCGCCGCAAACCACTCTCTTCCCTCACATCCCACTCTCTGCCTCTCACCCCGCTCTCTCCCTGCTCCCTCTCCCACAACCCGCTCTCTCCCCGACACCCCGCTCTCTCCCCGCTCTCTCCCCCACACACCACTCTCTCCCCACTTTCTCCTCAACACCCCACTCTCTCCCTGCTCTTTCCCCCACACCCCGCACACTCCCCAACATCCCGCACTCTCCCCGCTCTCTCCCCAACACACCACTCTCTCCCCCACCCACCACTCTCTCCCCGCTCTCTCCCCCACAGCCCACTCACTCACCAACACCCCGTTCTGTCCCCGCTCTCTCCCCAACACACCACTCTCTCCCCCACACACCACTCTCTCTCCCACACCCCACTCTCTCCCAACACCCTCACACCGCACTCTCTCCCCACACCCCGCTCTCTGCCCGCTCTGTCCCCAACACCCCTCTCTCTCACCACATTCGCCCCCACACACGCTCTCTGCCCGCTCGCACCCCCACTCCCCGCTCTCTCCCCCACACACAACTTTCTCCCCACTTTCTGCCCCACACCCCAGTCTCTCCCTGCTCTTTCCCCCATACCCCGCTCTCTCCCCAACACGCCGCTCTATCCCCGCTCTATCCGCAACACACCACTCTCTCCCCCAAACACCACACTCTCCCCACTTTCTCCCCCACACCCCGCTCTCTCCCCGCTCTCTCCCCAACACACCGCTCTCTCCCCCACACACCACTCTCTCCCCCACACACAACTCTCTCCCAACTCCCTCACACCGTGCTCTCTCCCCATACCCCGCTCTCTCCCCACTCTCTTCCCCACACCCCGCTCTCTCCCCACTCTCTCCCTCACACCCCGCTCACTCCCCGCAACCCCGCTCTCTCCCCACTCTCTCCCTCAAACCCCGCTCTCTCCCTCCTTCCCCCCGCCACAAACCACTCTCTTCCCTCACATCCCACTCTCTACCTCTCACCCCGCTCTCTCCCTGCTCCCCCCCTCAGAGCCCATTCTCTCTGAACTCTGGAACACACACCCAGCCTTCCCCCCGCTCTCTCCATACCGCCCCGCTCACACCCGACCGCCCTGCTCTCTCCCTGCTCTCTCCCCCACACCCCGCTCTCTCCCCGCTCTATCCCCGGCACCCGCGCTGTATTCGCCTCACCCGCACTCTCTCCCCACACTCCATGCTCTCTCCCCACTCCCCGCCATCTCTCCCCACACACCGCGCTCTCTCCCACCCTCTCCCCCACACACCGCTCTCTCTCCCACTCTCTCCCCCACACCCCGCTCTTTCCCTCCTCCCCCGCACAAACCACTCTCTTCCCGCACATCCCACTTTCTGCCTCTCACCCCGCTCCCTCCCTCAGACCCCGTTCTTTCTCCACTCTGTAACACACACCCAGCTCTCCCCGCTCTCTCCCCGCTCTCTCCCCCACTCCCCGCTCTCTCCCCAACACCCCGCTCTATCCCCGCTCCCTCCCCCACACACCATTCGCTCCCCACTTTCTCCCCCACAACCCACTCTCTCCCTTTTCTTTTCCCCACACCCCGCTCTCTCCCCAACACCCCGCTCCCTCCCCGCTCTCTCCCCAACACACCACTCTCTCCCACACACATCCACTCTCTCCCCACATTCTCCCCCACACCCCGCTCTCTCCCCGCTCTCTCCCCCACACCCCACTCTCTCCCCAACACCCCGCTCTCTCCCCGCTCTCTCCCCAACACACCACTCTCTCCAACACACACCACTCTCTCCCCCACACACCACTCTCTCCCAAATCCCTCACACCGCGCTCTCTCCCCACACCCCGCTCTCTCCCCACTCACTCCCTCAAACCCCGCTCTCTCCGTTCTTCCTCGCGCCACAAACCACTCTCTTCCCTCACATCCCACTCTCTGCCTCTCACCCCGCTCTCTCCCTAATCCTTCCCTCACACCCCATTCTCTCTCCACTGTCTAACACACACCCAGCTCCCCCTACTCTCTCCCTACCGCCCCGCTCTCTCCCTACCGCCCCGCTCTCTCCTTGCTCTCTCCCCCACACCCCGCTCTCTCCCCGCTCTATCCCCGGCACCCCGCGCTCTACCCTCACAACCCACGCTCTCTCCCCACACTCCACGCTCTCTCCCATTCTCTCCCCCACACCGCTCTCTCTCCCACACTCTCCCCAACACCCCGCTCTCTCCCCACTCTCTCCCCCACACCCCGCTCTTTCCCTCCTCCCCCCTCACAAACCACTCTCTGCCTCTCACCCCGGTTCCTCCCTCAGACCCCGTTCTTTCTCCACTCTCGAACCCACACCCAGCTCTCTCCGCTCTCTCCCTCACGCCCCGCTCTCTCCCTCACGCCCCGATCTCTCCCCACCGCCTCGGTCGCTCCCCACCGCCCCACTCTCTGCCCACTCCCTCACACCGCGCTCTCTCCTCACACCCCGCTCTCTCCCCACTCTCTCCCTCACACCCCGTTCTCTCCCCATTTCTCCCTCACACCCCGATCTCTCTCCCACACTCTCCCCCACACCCCGCTCTCTCTCCCACTCTCTCCCCAACACCCCGCTCTCTCCATACTCTCTCCCCCACACCCCGCTCTTTCCCTCCTCCCCCAGCACAAACCACTCTCTTCCCTCACATCCCACTCTCTGCCTCTCATCCCGCTCCCTCCCTCAGACCCCGTTCTTTCTCCACTCTCTAAACCACACACAGCCCTCTCCGCTCTCCCTCACGCCCCCCTCTCTCCCTCACGCACCGATCTCTCCCCACAGCCTCGCTCTCTCCCAACTGCCCCACTCTCTTCCCACTCCCTCACATCGCGCTGTCTCCCTCACACCCCGCTCTCACCCCGCTCTCTCCCCCACACACCACTCTCTCCCCACTTTCTCCCCCACACCCCACGCTCACCCCAACACCCCGCCATCTCCCCGCTCTCTCCCCAACACACCACTCTCTCCCCCACACACCACTCTCTCCCCCACACACAACTCTCTCCCAACTCCCTCACACCGCGCTCTCTCCCCATACCCCGCTCTCTCCCCACTCTCTTCCCCACACCCCGCTCTCTCCCCACTCTCTCCCTCACACCCCGCTCTCTCCCCGCACCCCGCTTTCTACCCACTCTCTCCCTCAAACCCCGCTCTCTCCCTCCTTCCCCCCGCCACAAACCACTCTCTTCCCTCACATCCCACTCTCTACCTCTCACCCCGCTCTCTCCCTGCTCCCTCCATCAGAGCCCATTCTCTCTGCACTCTGGAACACAGACCCAGCTCCCCCCGCTCTCTCCCTAACGCCCAGCTCTCTCCCTACCGCCCTGCTCTCTCCCTGCTCTCTCCCCCACAGCCCGCTCTCAACCCGCTCCATGCCCGGCACCCGCGCTCTATTCGCCTCGCCCGCGCTCTCTCCCCACACTCCATGCTCTCTCCCCACTCCCCGCCATCTCTCCCCACACACCGTGCTCTCTCCCACTCTCTCCCCCACTAACCGCTCTCTCTACCACTCTCTCCCCCAGACACTGCTCTCTCTCCCACTCTCTCCCCCACACCCCGCTCTCTCCGCACTCTCTCACCCACACCCCGCTCTTTCCCTCCTCCCCCCGCAGAAACCACTCTCTTCCCGCTCATCCCACTCTCTGCCTCTCACCCCGCGCCCTCCCTCAGACCCCGTTCTTTCTCCACTCTCTAACCCACACCCAGCTCTCCCCGCTCTCTCCCCGCTCTCTCCCCCACTCCCCGCTCTCTCCCCAACACCCCGCTCTCTCCCCGCTCTCTCCCCCACACACCACTCTCTGCCCACTTTCTCCCCCACAACCCACTCTCTCCCTGTTCTTTTCCCCACACCCCGCTCTCTCCCCAACACCCCGCTCTCTCCCCGCTCTCTCCCCAACGCACCACTCTCTCCCACACACATCACTCTCTCCCCACTTTCTCCCCCACGCCCCGCTCTCTCCCCGCTCTCTCTCCACACCCCGCTCTCTCTCCAACACCCCGCTCTCTCCCCAACACACCACTCTCTCCCCCACACACCACTCTCTTCCAACTCCCTCACACCGCGCTCTCTCCCCACACCCGCTCTCTCCCCACTCTCTCCTCCACTCCCTGCTCTCTCCCGACTCTCTCACTCACACCCGGCTCTCTCCCCACGCCCCGCTCTCTCCCCACTCTCTCCCTCAAACCCCGCTCTCTCCCTCCTTCCCCGCGCCACAAACCACTCTCTTCCCTCACATCCCACTCTCTGTCTCTCACACCGCTCTCTCCCTACTCCCTCCCTCAGACCCCATTCTCTCTCCACTGTCTAACACACACCCAGCTCCCCCCACTCTCTCCCTACCGCCCCGCTCTCTCCCTACCACCCCGCTCTCTCCCTGCTCTCTCCCCCACACCCCGCTCTCTCCCCGCTCTATCCCCGGCACTCCGCGCCCTCCCCCCACATCCCGCGCTCTCTCCCCACACTCCACGCTCTCTCCCACTCTCTCCCCCACACACCGCTCTCTCTCCCACACTCTCCCCCACACCCCGCTCTCTCCCCACTCTCTCCCCCACACCCCGCTCTTTCCCTCCTCCCCCCGCACAAACCACTCACTTCCCTAAAATCCCACTCTCTGCCTCTCACCCCGCTCCCTCCCTCAGACACCGTTCTTTCTCCACTCTCTAACACACACCCAGCTCTCTCCGCTCTCTCCCTACCGCCCAGCTCTATCCCTACCGCCCCGCGCTCTCCCTGCTCTCTCCCCCACACCCCGCTCTCTCCCCGCTCTATCCCCGGCACCCCGCGCTCTCCCCCACATCCCGCGCTCTCTCCCCACCCTCCATGCTCTCTCCCATTCTCTCTTCCACATACCGCTCTCTCTTCCACACTCTCCCCCACACACCGCTCTCTCTCCCACTCTCTCCCCCACAGCCCGCTCTCTCTCCCACTCTCTCCCCCACACCCCGCTCTCTCCCCACTCTCCCCCACACCCCGCTCTTTCCCTCCTCCCCCGCACAAACCACTCTCTTCCCTCACATCCCACTCTCTGCCTCTCACCCCGCTCCCTCCCTCAGACCCCGTTCTTTCTCCACTCTCTAACCCACACCCAGCTCTGTCCACTCTCTCCCTCACGCCCCGCTCTCTCCCTCACGCCCCGATCTCTCCCCACCGCCCCGCTCTCTCCCAAACGCCTCACTCCCTCCCCACTCCCTCCCACCGCGCTCTCTCCCCACACCCCGCTCTGTCCCCACTCTCTCCTGCACACCCCGTTCTCTCCCCACTTTCTCCCTCACACCCCGCTCTCTCCACACTTTCTCCCTCACACCCTGCTCTCTGCCCACTATCTCGCGCACACCCCGCTCTCTCCCCCCTTCCCCTACCACAATCAACTCTCTTCCCTCACACCCCACACTCTCCCCACTCTCTCCCTCACACCCCGCTCTCTTCCACGCTCCCCCCGCACAAACCACTCTCTTCCCTCATATCCCACTCTCTGTCTCTCACCCCGCTCTCTCCCTGCTTACACCCTCAGATCCCATTCTCTCTCCACTCTCTAACACACACCCAGCTCTCCCCGCTCTCACCCTACCGCCCCGCACTCCCCCTACCGCCCCGCTCTCCCCCTCCCACCCTGCTCTCTCCTCACTTCCCCACCTCCACACCTCTCTCCCCGCTCTCTCTCTCCCGGACGTCCCGCTCTCTCTCTCCCGGACGCCCCGCTCTCTCTCTCCCGGACGCCCCGCACTCTCTCGCCCGGACGCCCCGCTCTATCTCTCCCGGACGCCCCGCTCTCTCCCCCACGGACGCCGCGCTCTCTCCCCCACGCCCCGCTCTCTCACCCCGCCCATGGTTAAAACAACCATGCAGAGCCTTGTGAGCCTACGCGATTGCCAGCTGCTGCCAGTCAAGCAGAGAGGGCATCTAAAGCGGTCAAGCACTTGGAGAACAGTCAGCAAGAAGAGTCTGAGCACTAAAAGAAACAAGCATGCCGTTTCCAGTGGAAGCACAAATGTGAATGTTCTTGCTGTGTACACAACTGGTGAGGTGGGAGTGCAGCCACAAAGTTCTCCATCCTCAATGTTGCTTTAAGGCAAAGGAAGAGATGAGTGAAAGAAATGGAAGGTGATGCTGATAGCAGTAGGCAAGATTAAATGGGAGCAGACGGGAAGGCGCAGGAGTAGCATGACCACTAGCAGAGAACAGCTGGACTGAATGGCCTGCTTTATGCTCATAGTACAAAAGAAACGTGGTTCTTTCTCCAGCACCCTCACATTATTCATGTTTTCCCTGAGAGCAGCGTTGAAACATCACGAGATAGGGGCAGTAAAATCATTCTGACTCTGACTGCTGAGGTGGGTACTGAGTGATTCATTGGCAGTGTTATCAGAACATGCCTTCACTGCAGAACATAAAGCATGCTCAACAGTAACTTGATTGGAGGAGGGAAGCTCTGACACTGATCATCAAGCGGTTATAGTGTGCTAAACCCACAAGGTTCCCAGAGCACAGACCCTCCCCATTCCCCAGTCTCAGCTTCACTGTCTCTGTAAAGTATCAGAAATGTAATCACGCGTTTATTGTGTGTTAAACTCACATGTTCACAGCGCACAGAATCGCCCTATTCACCAGCCTCAGCTTCAACAATCTCTAAAGTATCAGAAATATCATCAAGCGGTTATCATGTGTTAAACCAACAGGTTCCCAGCGCACAGACCCTCCCCATTCCCCAGTCTCAGCTTCACTGTCTCTGTAAAGTATCAGAAAAGTAATCATGCGGTTATTGTGTGTTAAACTCACATGTTCACAGCGCACAGAATCTCCCCATTCCACAGTCTCAGCTTCCCTGTCTCTGTAAAATATGAGAAATATCATCAAGCGGTTATTGTGTATTAAACACACAGGTTCCCAGTACACAGACCCTCCCTATTCACCAGTCTCAGCTTCACTGTCTCTGTAAAATTTCAGAAATATCATCAACCGGTTATCATGTGTTAAACCAACAGCTGCCCAGCGCACAGGCCCACCCCATTCACCAGTCTCAGCTTCAATGTCTCTGTAATATATCAGAAATATCATCAAGCGGTTACAGTGTGTCAAAACCACAGGTTCCCAGTGCACAGAATCTCCCTATTCACCAGCCTCAGCTTCAACAATCTCTAAAGTATCAGAAATGTAATCACGCGGTTATTGTGTGTTAAACTCACATGTTCACAGCGCACAGAATCACCCTATTCAACAGCCTCAGCTTCAACAATCTCTAAAATATCAGAAATGTAATCACGCGGTTATTGTGTGTTAAACTCACAGGTTCACAGCGCACCGAATCTCCCTTTTCACCAGCCTCAGCTTCAACAATCTCTAAAGTATCAGAAATATCATCAAGCGGTTATAGGGTGTTGAACCCACACGTTACCTGTGCACGGACCCTCCCTATTCACCAGTCTCAGCGTCACTGTCTCTGTAAAATATCAGAAATATCATCAAGCGGTTATTGTGTATTAAACCCACAGGTTCCCAGTGCACAGACCCTCCCCATTCCCCAGTCTCAGCTTCACTGTCTCTCTAGAAGATCAGAAATATCACCAAGCGGTTATAGTGTGACAAACCCACAGGCTCCCAGCGCACAGACCCTCCCTATTCACCAGTCTCAACTTCACTGTCTCTGTAAATTATCAGAGATATCGTCAAGCGATTACAGTGTGTTACACCCACAGGTTCCCAGTGCACAGAACCTCCCTATTAACCAGTCTCAGTTTCACTGTCTCTGTAAAATATCAGAAAGATCATCAAGCGGTTATTGTGTGTTAAACCCACAGGTTCCCAGTGCACAGAACCTCCCTATTAACCAGTCTCAGTTTCACTGTCTCTGTAAAATATCAGAAAGATCATCAAGCGGTTATTGTGTGTTAAACCCACAGGTTCCAAGTGCACAGACCCTTCCCATTCACCAGTCTCAGCTTCACTGTCTCTGTAAAGTATCAGAAATATCATCCAGCGGTTATAGTGTGTTAAACCCACAGGTTCCCAGTGCACAGACCCTTCCCATTCACCAGTCTCAACTTCACTGTCTCTGTAAAACATCAGAAAGATCATCAAGCGGTTATTGTGTGTTAAACCCACAGGTTCCAAGTGCACAGACCCTTCCCATTCACCAGTCTCAACTTCACTGTCTCTGTAAATTATCAGAGATATCGTCAAGCGGTTACAGTGTGTTGCACCCACAGGTTCCCAGTGCACAGAACCTCCCTATTAACCAGTCTCAGTTTCACTGTCTCTGTAAAATATCAGAAAGATCATCAAGCGGTTATTGTGTGTTAAACCCACAGGTTCCAAGTGCACAGAGCCTCCCCATTCACCAGTCTCAGCTTCACTGTCTCTGTAAAATATCAGAAATATCACCAAGCGGTTACAGTGTGTTACACCCACAGGTTCCCAGTGCACAGAACCTCCCTATTAACCAGTCACAGTTTCACTGTCTCTGTAAAATATCAGAAATATCACCAAGCGGTTATAGTGTGTTAAACCCACAGGTTCCCAGTGCACAGGCCCTCCCTATACACCAGTCTCAGCTTCACTGTCTCTGTAAAATATCAGTAATAACAGCAAGCGGTTATAGTGTGTTAAACCCACAGGTTCCCAGTGCACAGACACTCCCTATTCACCAGTCTCAGCTTCACTGTCTCTGTAAAATATCAGAAATATCATCAAGCGGTTATAGTGTGTTAAACCCACAGGTTCCCAGTGCACAGACCCTCGCTATTCATCAGTCTCAACTTCACTGTCTCTGTAAAGTATCAGAAATATGATCAAGCGGTTACAGTGTGTTAAACCCACAGCTTCCCTGCGCACCGGCCCTCCCTATTCACCAGTCTCAGATTCATTGTCTCTGTAAAGTATCAGAAATATCATCAAGCGGTTATAGTGTGTTAAACCCACAGGTTCCCAGTGCATGGATACTCCCCATTCACCAGTCTCAGCTTCACTGTCTCTGTAAAATATCAGAAATATGATCAAGCGGTTATAGTGTGTTCAACCCACAGGTTCCCAGCGCACAGGCCCTCCCTATTCACCAGTCTCAGCTTCACTGCCTTTGTAAAATATCAGAAATATCATTAAGCGGTTCTAGTGTGTTAAACCCACAGGTTCCCAGTGCATGGATACTCCCCATTCACAAGTCTCAGCTTCACTGTCTCTGTAAAATATCAGAAATATGATCAAGCGGTTATAGTGTGTTCAACCCACAGGTTCCCAGCGCACAGGCCCTCCCTATTCACCAGTCTCAGATTCACTGGCTCTGTAAAATATCAGAAATATCATCAAGCGGTTGTAGTGTGCTAACCCACAGGTTCCCAGGGTACAGACCCTCCCCATTCCCCAGTCTCAGCTTCACTGTCTCTGTAAAATATCAGCAATATCATCAAGCGGTTACAGTGTGTTAAAACCACAGATTCCCAGTGCACAGACCCCCCCTATTCACCATTCTAGGCTTCACTGTCTCTGTAAAGTATCAGAAATAACATCAAGTGGTTATAGTGTGTTAAAACCACAGGTTCCCAGTGCACGGACCCTCCCCATTCACCAGTCTCAGCTTCACTGTCTCTGTAAAGTATCAGAAATAACATCAAGCGGTTAGAGTGTGTTATACCCACAGGTTTCCAGTGCACAGACCCTCCCCATTCACCAGTCTCAGATTCACTGGCTCTGTAAAGTATCAGAAATATCATCAAGCGGTTGTAGTGTGCTAACCCACAGGTTCCCAGGGTACAGACACTCCCCATTCCCCAGTCTCAGCTTCACTGTCTCTGTTAAGTATCAGCAATATCATCAAGCGGTTACAGTGTGTTAAAACCACAGATTCCCAGTGCACAGACCCTCCCTATTCACCAGTCTCAGATTCACTGCCTCTGTAAAATTTCAGAAACATCATCAAGCGGTTATCGTGTGTCAAAACCATAGGTTCCCAGTGCACGGACGCTCCCTATTCACCAGTCTCAGCTTCACTCTCTCTGTAAAATAGCAGAAATATGATCAAGCGGTTTTCGTGTATTAAACCCACAGGTTCAAAGCGCACAGACCCTCCCGATTCACCAGTCTCAGCTTCACTGTCTCTGTAAAATATCAGAAATATGATCAAGCGGTTATTGTGTATTAAACCCACAGGTTCAAAGCGCACAGGCCCTCCCTATTCACCAGTCTCAGATTCACTGTCTCTGTAAAGTATCAGAAATATCATCAAACGGTTATAGTCTGTTAAACCCACAGGTTCCCAGTGCACAGGCCCTCCCTATTCACCAGTCTCAGCTTCACAATCACTGCAAAGTTTCAGAAAAATCAACAAGCGGTTATAGAGTGTTAAACCCACAAGGTTCCCAGTACACAGACCCTCCCCATTCGCCAGTCTCAGCTTCACAATCACTTTAAAGTATCAGAAATATCATCAAGCGGTTATAGTGAGTTAAACCCACAAGGTTCCCAGTGTACAGAACCTCCCCATTCACCAGTATCAACTTCACTGTCTCTGTAATGTATCAGAAATATCATCAAGCGGTTATAGTGTGTTAAACCCACATGTTCCCAGTGCACGGACCCTACCCATTCACAGGTCTCAGCTTCACAATCACTGTAAAGTATCAGAAATATCATCAAGCGGTTAGAAAGTGTTAAACCCACATGGTTCCCAGTGCACAGACCCTCCCCATCATTCTCCAGTCTCAGCTTCACTGTCTCTGCAAAGTATCAGAAATATCATCAAGCATCTATAGTGTGTTAAAACCACAGGCTCCCAGTGCACAGACCCTCCCCATTCACCAGACTCAGCTTCACTGTCTCTGTAAAATATCAGAAATATCATCAAGCGGTTATAGAGTGTTAAACCCACATGTTTCCCAGTGCACAGACCCTCCCCATTCACCAGTCTCAGCTTCACAAGCTCTGTAATATATCGGAAATATCATCAAGCGGTTATCGTGTGTTATACCCACAGGTTCCCAGTGCACGGACCCTCCCCATTCACCAGTCACAGCTTCACTGTCTCTGTAAAGTATCAGAAACATCATCAAGCTGTTCTAGTGTGTTAGACCCACAGGTTGCCTGTGCACAGAACCTCCCCATTCACCAGTCTCAGCTTCACTGTCTCTGTAAAGTATCAGAAATATCATCAAGTGGTTATAGTGTGTTAAACCCACAGGTTCCCAGTGCACGGACAATCCCCATTCACCATTCTAGGCTTCACTGTCTCTGTAAAGTATCAGAAATAACATCAAGTGGTTATAGTGTGTTAAACCCACAGGTTCCCAGTGCACGGACCCTCCCCATTCACCAGTCTCAGCTTCACTGTCTCTGTAAAGTATCAGAAATAACATCAAGCGGTTAGAGTGTGTTATACCCACAGGTTTCCAGTGCACAGACCCTCCCCATTCACCAGTCTCAGCTTCACTGTCTCTGTAAAGTATCAGAAATATCATCAAGCGGTTAGAGTGTGTTAAACCCACAGGTTCCCTGTGCACAGACCCCCCCCCCCCCCACCCCCCATTCCCCAGTCTCTGCTTCACAATCTCTGTAAAGTATCAGAAATATCATCAAGCAGTTATAGTGCGTTAAACCCACCGGTTACCAGTGCACAGAAATTCCCCATTCACAAGTCTCAGCTTCACTGTCTCTGTAATATATCAGAAATATGATCAAGCGGTTGTAGTGTGTTAAACCCACAGGTACCCTTTGCACAGACCCTCCCCGTTCACCAGCCTCAACTTCACTGTCTCCGTAAAGTATCAGAAATATCATCAAGCGGTTATAGTGTGTTAAACCCATAGGTTCCCAGTGCACAGATCCTCCCCGTTCACCAGACTCATCTTCACTGTCTCTGTAAGGTATCAGAAATATCATCAAGCGGTTATAGTGTGTTAAACCAACAGGTTCCCAGCGCACGGACAGTCCCCATTCACGAGTTGCATCTTCAAAATCTCTGTAAAGTATCAGAAATATCATCAAGCGGTTTTAGTGTGTTAAGCCCACAAGGTTCCCAGTGCATGGACCCTCCCCATTCACCAGTCTCAGCTTCACTGTCTCTGTAAAGTATCAGAAATAACATCAAGCGGTTATAGTGTGTTAAACCCACAGGTTCCCAGTGCACAGGCCCTCCCTATTCACCAGTCTCAGCTTCACAATCACTGTAAAGTTTCAGAAATATCAACAAGCGGTTATAGAGTGTTAAACCCACAAGGTTCCCAGTACACAGACCCTCCCCATTCGCCATTCTCAGCTTCACAATCACTGTAAAGTATCCGAAATATCATCAAGCGGTTATAGTGTGTTAAACCCACAAGGTTCCCAGTGCACAGACCCTCCCCATTCACCAGTCTCAAATTCACTGTCTCTGTAATGTGTCAGAAATATCATCAAGCGGTTATAGTGTGTTAAACCCACATGTTCCCAGTGCACGGACCCTACCCATTCACAAGTCTCAGCTTCACAATCACTGTAAAGTATCAGAAATATCATCAAGCGGTTAGAAAGTGTTAAACCCACATGGTTCCCAGTGCACAGACCCTCCCCATCATTCTCCAGTCTCAGCTTCACTGTCTCTGTAAAGTATCAGAAATATCATCAAGCATCTATAGTGTGTTAAACCCACAGGCTCCCAGTGCACAGACCCTCCCCATTCAACAGTCTCAGCTTCACAAGCTCTGTAATATATCAGAAATATCATCAAGCGGTTATAGTGTGTTATACCCACAGGTTCCCAGTGCACGGACCTCCCCATTCACCAGTCACAGCTTCACTGTCTCTGTAAAGTATCAGAAACATCATCAAGCGGTTATAGTGTGTTAAACCCACATGTTCCCAGTGCACGGACCCTACCCATTCACAAGTCTCAGCTTCACAATCACTGTAAAGTATCAGAAATATCATCAAGCGGTTAGAAAGTGTTAAACCCACATGGTTCCCAGTGCACAGACCCTCCCCATCATTCTCCAGTCTCAGCTTCACTGTCTCTGTAAAGTATCAGAAATATCATCAAGCATCAATAGTGTGTTAAAACCACAGGCTCCCAGTGCACAGACCCACCCCATTCACTAACCTCAGCTTCACTGTCTCTGTAAAGTATCAGAAATATCATCAAGCGGTTATAGTGTGTTAAACCCACATGTTCCCAGTGCACAGACCCTCCCCATTCACCGGTCTCAGCTTCACTGTCTCTGTAAAGTATCAGAAATATCATCAAGCGGTTATAGTGTGTTAAACCCACATGTTCCCAGTGCACAGACCCTACCCATTCACATGTCTCAGCTTCACTGTCTCTGTAAAGTATCAGAAATATCATCAAGCGGTTGTACTGTGCTAACCCACAGGTTCCCAGGGTACAGACCCTCCCCATTCCCCAGTCTCAGCTTCACTGTCTCTGTAAAGTATCAGAAATATCATCAAGCGGTTACAGTGTGTTAAAACCACAGATTCCCAGTGCACAGACCCTCCCTATTCACCAGTCTCAGCTTCACAATCTCTGTAAAGTATCAGAAATGTAATCACGCTGTTATTGTGTGTGAAACTCACACGTTCACAGCGCACAGAATCCCCCTATTCACCAGCCTCAGCTTCACAATCTCTAAATTATCAGAAATATCATCAAGCGGTTATTGTGTATTAAACCCACAGGTTCCAAGTGCACAGACCCTCCCTATTCACCAGTCTCAGCTTCACTGTCTCTGTAAAATTTCAGAAACATCATCAAGCTGTTATCGTGTGTTAAAACCATAGGTTCCCAGTGCACGGACGCTCCCTATTCACCAGTCTCAGCTTCACTGTCTCTGTAAAATAGCAGAAATATGATCAAGCGGTTATAGTGTATTAAACCCACAGGTTCAAAGCGCACAGACCCTCCCGATTCACCAGTCTCAGCTTCACTGTCTCTGTAAAATATCAGAAATATGATCAAGCGGTTATAGTGTATTAAACCCACAGGTTCAAAGCGCACAGGCCCTCCCTATTCACCAGTCTCAGATTCACTGTCTCTGTAAAGTATCAGAAATATCATCAAACGGTTATAGTGTGTTAAACCCACAGGTTCCCAGTGCACAGACCCTCCCCATTCACCTGTCGCAGCTTCACTGTCTCTGTAATATATCAGAAATATCTTCAAGCGGTTATCGTGTGTTAAACCCATAGGTTCAAAGTGCACGGACCCTCCCTATTCACCAGTCTCAGCTTCACTGTCTCTGTAACGTATCAGAAATATCATCAAGCGGTTACAATGTGTTTAACCCACAGGTTCCCAGCGAACGGACACTCCCTATTCAACAGTCTCAGCTTAACAATCTCTGTAAAGTATCAGAAATAACATCACGCGGTTTTAGTGTGTTAAACCCACAAGGTTCCCAGTGCATGGAACCTCCCCATTGACCAGTCTCAGCTTCACTATCTCTGTAAAGTATCAGAAATATCATCAAGCGGTTATAGTGTGTTAAACCCACAGGTTCCCAGTGCACAGGCCCTCCCTATTCACCAGTCTCAGCTTCACAATCACTGTAAAGTTTCAGAAATATCAACAAGCGGTTATAGAGTGTTAAACCCACAAGGTTCCCAGTACACAGACCCTCCCCATTCGCCAGTCTCAGCTTCACAATCACTGCAAAGTATCCGAAATATCATCAAGCGGTTATAGTGTGTTAAACCCACAAGGTTCCCAGTGCACAGACCCTCCCCATTCATCAGTCTCAACTTCACTGTCTCTGTAATGTATCAGAAATATCATCAAGCGGTTATAGTGTGTGAAACCAACATGTTCCCAGTGCACAGACCCTACCCATTCACAAGTCTCAGCTTCACAATCACTGTAAAGGATCAGAAATATCATCAAGCGGTTAGAAAGTGTTAAACCCACATGGTTCCCAGTGCACAGACCCTCCCCATCATACTCCAGTCTCAGCTTCACTGTCTCTGTAATGTATCAGAAATATCATCAAGCGGTTATAGTGCGTGAAACCAACATGTTCCCAGTGCACAGACCCCACCCATTCACAAGTCTCAGCTTCACAATCACTGTAAAGGATCAGAAATATCATCAAGCGGTTAGAAAGTGTTAAACCCACATGGTTCCCAGTGCACAGACCCACCCCATCATACTCCAGTCTCAGCTTCACTGTCTCTGTAAAGTATCAGAAATATCATCAAGCATCTATAGTGTGTTAAACCCACAGGCTCCCAGTGCACAGACCCTCCCCATTCACCAGTCTCAGCTTCACAAGCTCTGTAATATATCAGAAATATCATCAAGCGGTTATAGTGTGTTATACCCACAGGTTCCCAGTGCACGGACCCTCCCCATTCACCAGTCACAGCTTCACTGTCTCTGTAAAGTATCAGAAACATCATCAAGCGGTTCTAGTGTGTTAGACCCACAGGTTGCCTGTGCACAGAACCTCCCCATTCACTAGTCGCAGCTTCACTGTCTCTGTAAAGTATCAGAAATAACATCAAGTGGTTATAGTGTGTTAAACCCACAGGTTCCCAGTGCACGGACAATCCCCATTCACCATTCTAGGCTTCACTGTCTCTGTAAAGTATCAGAAATAACATCAAGCGGTTATAGTGTGTTAAACCTACAGTTTCCCTGTACACAGACAATCCCCATTCACCAGTCTCAGCTTCACAATCTCTGTAAAGTATAAGTAATATCATCAAGCGGTTATAGTGTGTTGAACCCACAGGTTACCAGTGCACAGACCCTCCCCATTCACAAGTCTCAGCTTCGCTGTCTCTGTAATATATCAGAAATATGATCAAGTTGTTATAGTGTGTTAAACCCACAGGTTCCCTGTACACAGACAATCCCCATTCACCAGTCTCAGCTTCACAATCTCTGTAAATTATAAGTAATATCATCAAATAGTTATAGTGTGTTAAACCCACAGGTTCCCAGTGCACGGACCATCCCCATTCACCAGTCCAGGCTTCACTGTTTCTGGAAAGTATCAGAAATAACATCAAGCGGTTATCGTGTGTTAAACCCACAGGTTCCCAGTGCACAGACGCTCCCCATTCACAAGTCCCAGCTTCACAATCACTGTAAAATATCAGAAATATCATCAAGCGGTTATAGAGTGTTAAACCCACAAGGTTCCCAGTGCACAGACCCTCCCCATTCACCAGTCTCAACTTCACTGTCTCTGTAATATAACAGAAATATCATCAAACGGTTATAGTGTGTTATACCCACAGGTTACCAGTGCACGGAACCTTCCCATTCACCAGTCTCAGCTTCACAATCTCTGGAAAGTATCAGAAATAATATCAAGCCGTTATAGTGTGTTAAACCCACTGTTTCAAAGTACACAGACGCTCCCCATTCACCAGTCTCAGCTTCACTGTCTCTGTAAAGTATCAGAAATATCATCAAGCAGTTACAGTGTGTTAAACCCACCGGTTCCCAGTGCACAAACCCTCCCCATTCACCAGTCTCAGCTTCACTGTCTCTGTAAAGTATCAGAAATAGCATCAAGCGTTTAGAGTGTGTTATACCCACAGGTTCCCTGTGCACAGACCCCCAACCCCCCTCCCCCCCATTCCCCAGTCTCAGCTTCACAATCTCTGTAAAGTATCAGAAATATCATCAAGCAGTTATAGCGCGTTAAACCCACCGGTTCCCAGTGCACAGAAATTCCCCATTCACAAGTCTCAGCTTCACTGTCTCTGTAATATATCAGAAATATGATCAAGCGGTTGTAGTGTGTTAAACCCACAGGTTCCCAGTGCACAGGCCCTCCCCGTTCACCAGCCTCAACCTCACTGTCTCTGTAAAGTATCAGAAATATCATCAAGCGGTTATAGTGTGTTAAACCCATAGGTCCCCAGTGCACAGATCCTCCCCGTTCACCAGCCTCATCTTCACAATCTCTGTAAAGTATCAGAAATATCATCAAGCGGTTATAGTGTGTTTAACCCACAGGTTCCCAGGGAACGGACACTCCCTATTCAACAGTCCCAGCATAACAATCTCTGTAAAGTATCAGAAATAACATCAAAAGGTTTTAGTGTGTTAAACCCACAAGGTTCCCAGTGCATGGACCCTCCCCATTCACCAGTCTCAGCTTCACTGTCTCTGCAAAGTATCAGAAATAACATCAAGCGGTTATAGTGTGTTAAACCCACAGGTTACCAGAGCACAGACCCTCCCTATTCACCAGTCTCAGCTTCACAATCTCTGTAAAGTATCAGAAATAACATCAAACGTGTTATAGTGTGTTAAACCCACAAGGTTCCCAGTGCACAGACCCTCCCCATTCACCAGTCTCAGCTTCACTGTCTCTGTAAAGTTTCAGGAATATCACCAAGCGGTTATAGTGTGTTAAACCCACCGGTTCCCAGTGCCCAGCACACCCCATTCACCAGACTTAGCTTCACAATCTCTGTAAAGTATCAGAAATAACATCAAGCGGTTATAGTGTGTTGAACCCACAAGTTCCCAGTGCACGGACCCTTCCCATTCACCGGTCTCAGCTTCACTGTCTCTGTAAAGCTTCAGAAATATCATCAAGCGGTTATGGAGTGTTAAACCCACAAGATTCCCAGTGCACAGACCCTCCCCATTCACCAGCTTCATCTTCACTGTCTCTGTAAAGTATCAGAAATATCATGAAGCGGTTATAGCGTGTTACACCAACAGGTTCACAGCGCAGAGAATCTCCCTTTTCACCAGCCTCAGCTTCACAATCTCTAAAGTATCAGAAATATCATCAAGCGGTTATAGGGTGTTGAACCCACACGTTACCTGTGCACGGACCCTCCCTATTCACCAGTCTCAGCGTCACTGTCTCTGTAAAATATCAGAAATATCATCAAGCGGTTATTGTGTATTAAACCCACAGGTTCCCAGTGCACAGACCCTCCCTATTCACCAGTCTCAGCTTCACTGTCTCTGTAAAATTTCAGAAATATCATCAAGCGGTTATCATGTGTTAAACCAACAGATTCCCAGCGCACAGACCCTCCCCATTCACCAGTCTCAGCATCACTGTCTCTGTAAAATTTCAGAAATATCATCAAGCGGTTATCATGTGTTAAACCAACAGATTCCCAGCGCACAGACCCTCCCCATTCACCAGTCTCAGCATCACTGTCTCTGTAAAGTATCAGAAATATCTTCAAGCGGTTTTCGTGTATTAAACCCACAGGTTCAAAGCGCACAGGCCCTCCCTATTCACCAGTCTCAGCTTCACTGTCTCTGTAAAATATCAGAAATATGATCAAGCGGTTATAGTGTATTAAACCCACAGGTTCCAAGTGCACAGGCCCTCCCCATTCACCAGTCTCAGCTTCACTGTCTCTGTAAAATTTCACAAATATCATCAAGCGGTTATCATGTGTTAAACCAACAGGTTCCCAGCGCACAGACCCTCCCCATTCACCAGTCGCAGCTTCACAATCTCTGTTAAGTATCAGAAATATCATCAAGCGGTTATCGTGTGTTAAACCCATAGGTTCAAAGTATACGGACCCTCCCTATTCACCAGTCTCAGCTTCACTGTCTCTGTAAAGTATCAGAAATATCACCAAGCGGTTATCTTGTGTTAAACCCACAGTATCCCAGTGCACAGACATTCCCTATTCACCAGTCTCAGCTGCCCTGTCTCTGTATAATATCAGAAATATCATCAAGCAGTTACAGTGTGTTAAACCCACCGGTTCCCAGTGCACAGACCCTCCCCATTCACCGGTCTCAGCTTCACTGTCTCTGTAAAGTATCAGAAATAACATCAAGAGGTTAGAGTGTGTTATACCCACAGGTTCCCAGTGCACAGACCCGCCCCCATTCCCCAGTCTCAGCTTCACAATCTCTGTTAAGTATCAGAAATATCATCAAGCGGTTATAGTGTGTTAAACCCATAGGTTCCCAGTGCACAGACCCTCCCCATTCACCAGTCTCAGCTTAACAATCTCCGTTAAGTATCAGAAATAACATCAAGCGGTTTTAGTGTGTTAAACCCACCTGTTCCCAGTGCATGGACCCTCCCCATTCACCAGTTTCAGCTTCACTGTCTCTGTAAAGTATCAGAAATAACATCAAACGTGTTATAGTGTGTTAAACCCACAAGGTTCCCAGTGCACAGACCCTCCCCATTCACCAGTCTCAGCTTCACTGTCTCTGTAAAGTTTCAGGAATATCATCAAGCGGTTATAGTGTGTTAAACCCACCGGTTCCCAGTGCCCAGCACACCCCATTCACCAGTCTTAGCTTCACAATCTCTGTAAAGTATCAGAAATAACATCAAGCGGTTATAGTGTGTTGAACCCACAGGTTCCCAGTGCACGGACCCTTCCCATTCACCGGTCTCAGCTTCACTGTCTCTGTAAAGCTTCAGAAATATCATCAAGCGGTAATGCAGTGTTAAACCCACAAGGTTCCCAGTGCACAGACCCTCCCCATTCACCAGCTTCATCTTCACTGTCTCTGTAAAGTATCAGAAATATCATGAAGCGGTTATAGCGTGTTACACCAACAGGTTCACAGCGCACAGAATCTCCCTTTTCACCAGCCTCAGCTTCACAATCTCTAAAGTATCAGAAATATCATCAAGCGGTTATAGGGTGTTGAACCCACACGTTACCTGTGCACGGACCCTCCCTATTCACCAGTCTCAGCGTCACTGTCTCTGTAAAATATCAGAAATATCATCAAGCGGTTATTGTGTATTAAACCCACAGGTTCCCAGTGCACAGACCCTCCCTATTCACCAGTCTCAGCTTCACTGTCTCTGTAAAATTTCAGAAATATCATCAAGCTGTTATCATGTGTTAAACCAATAGGTTCCCAGCGCACAGACCCTCCCCATTCACCAGTCTCAGCTTCACTGTCTCTGTAAAATATCAGAAATATCATCAAGCGGTTATTGTGTATTAAACCCACCGGTTCCCAGTGCACAGACCCTCCCCATTCACCAGTCTCAGCTTCACTGTCTCTGTAAAGTATCAGAAATAACATCAAGCGGTTAGAGTGTGTTAAACCAACAGGTTCCCAGCGCACAGACCCTCCCCATTCACCAGTCTCAGCTTCACTGTCTCTGTAATATATCAGAAATATCTTCAAGCGGTTATCGTGTGTTAAACCCACAGGTTCCCAGTGCACGGACTCTCCCTATTCACCAATCTCAGTTTCACTGTCTCTGTAAAGTATCAGAAATATCATCACGCGTTTATAGTGTGTTAAACCCACAGGTTCCCAGTGCACAGACCCTCCCTATTCACCAGTCTCAGCTTCACTGTCTCTGTAAAATATCAGAAATATGATCAAGCGGTTATAGTGTATTAAACCCACAGGTTCAAAGCGCAAAGGCCCTCCCTATTCACCAGTCTCAGCTTCACTGTCTCTGTAAAATTTCACAAATATCATCAAGCGGTTACCATGTGTTAAACCAACAGGTTCCCAGCGCACAGACCCTCCACATTCACCAGTCGCAGCTTCACTGTCTCTGCAATATATCAGAAATATCTTCAAGAGGTTATCGTGTGTTAAACCCATAGGTTCAAAGTGCACGGACCCTCCCTATTCACCAGTCTCAGCTTCACTGTCTCTGTAAAGTATCAAAAATATCACCAAGCGGTTATCTTGTGTTAAACCCACAGTATCCCAGTGCACAGACATTCCCGATTCACCAGTCTCAGCTGCACTGTCTCTGTATAATATCAGAAATATCATCAAGCGGTAATAGTGTGCTAACCCCACAGGTTCCCAGTGCACAGACCCTCCCCATTCACCAGTCTCAGCTTCACAATCACTGTAAAGTTTCAGAAATATCATCAAGCTGTGATAGAGTGTTAAACCCACAAGGTTCCCAGTGCACAGACTCTCCCCATTATTCACCAGTCTCAGCTTCACTGTCTCTGGAAAGTATCAGAAATATCATCAAACATCTATAGTGTGTTAAACCCACCGGTTCCCAGTGCACAGACCCTCCCCATTCACCAGTCTCAACTTCACTGTCTCTGTAATGTATCAGAAATATCATCAAGCGGTTATCGTGTGTTAAGCCCACATGTTCCCAGTGCACGGACCCTACCCATTCACAAGTCTCAGCTTCACAATCACTGTAAAGTATCAGAAATATCATCAAGCGGTTAGAAAGTGTTAAACCCACATGGTTCCCAGTGCACAGACCCTCCCCATCATTCACCAGTCTCAGCTTCACTGTCTCTGTAAAGTATCAGAAATATCATCAAGCATCTATAGTGTGTTAAACCCACAGGCTCCCAGTGCACAGACCCTCCCCATTCACCAGTCTCAGCTTCACTGTCTCTGTAAAGTATCAGAAATATCATCAAGCGGTTATAGAGTGTTAAACCCACAAGGTTCCCAGTGTACAGACCCTCCCCATTCACCAGTCACAGCTTCACTGTCTCTGTAAAGTATCAGAAACATCATCAAGCGGTTCTAGTGTGTTAGACCCACAGGTTGCCATTGCACAGACCCTCCCCATTCACCAGTCTCAGCTTCACAATCTCTGTAAAGTATAAGAAATATCATCAAGCGGTTATAGTGTCTTGAACCCACAGGTTAGAAGTGCACAGACCCTCCCCATTCACCTGTCTCAGCTTCACTGTCTCTGTAATATATCAGAAATATCATCAAGCGGTTATAGTGTGTTAACTCACAGGTTCCCAGTGCACGGACCCTCCCCATTCACCAGTCACAGCTTCACTGTCTCTGTAAAGTATCAGAAACATCATCAAGCGGTTCTAGTGTGTTAGACCCACAGGTTGCCATTGCACAGACCCTCCCCATTCACCAGTCTCAGCTTCACAATCTCTGTAAAGTATAAGAAATATCATCAAGCGGTTATAGTGTCTTGAACCCACAGGTTAGAAGTGCACAGACCCTCCCCATTCACCTGTCTCAGCTTCACTGTCTCTGTAATATATCAGAAATATGATCAAGTTGTTATAGTATTTTATACCCACAGGTTCCCAGTGCACGGACCATCCCCATTCACCAGTCTAGGCTTCACTGTCTCTGTAAAGTATCAGAAATAACATCAAGCGGTTATCGTGTGTTAAACCCACAGGTTCCCAGTGCACAGACCCTCCCCATTCACAAGTCCCAGCTTCACAATCACTGTAAAGTATCAGAAATATCAGCAAGCGGTTATCGAGTGTTAAACCCACAATGTTCCCAGCGCACAGACCCTCCCCATTCACCAGTCTCAGCTTCACAAGATCTGTAAAGTATCAGAAATAACATCAAGCGGTTATAGTGTGTTAAACCCACAGGTTCCCAGTGCACAGACCCTCCCCATTCACCAGTCTCATCTTCACAAGCTCTGTAATATATCAGAAATATCATCGAGCGGTTATAGTGTGTTATACCCACAGGTTCCCAGTGCACAGAACCTCCCCATTCACCAGTCTCAGCTTCACTGTCTCTGTAAAGTATCAGAAATAACATCAAGTGGTTATAGTGTGTTAAACCCACAGGTTCCCAGTGCACAGACAATCCCCATTCACCAGTCTCAGCTTCACAATCTCTGTAAATTATAAGAAATATCATCAAGCGGTTATAGTGTCTTGAACCCACAGGTTACCAGTGCACAGACCCTCCCCATTCACCTGTCTCAGCTTCACTGTCTCTGTAATATATCAGAAATATGATCAAGTGGTTATAGTATTTTAAACCCACAGGTTCCAAGTGCACGGACCATCCCCATTCAGCATTCCAGGCTTCACTGTCTCTGTAAAGTATCAGAAATAACATCAAGTGGTTATAGTGTGTTAAACCTACAGGTTCCCTGTGCACAGACAATCCCCATTCACCAGTCTCAGCTTCACAATCTCTGTAAATTATAAGAAATATCATCAAGCGGTTATAGTGTCTTGAACCCACAGGTTACCAGTGCACAGACCCTCCCCATTCACCTGTCTCAGCTTCACTGTCTCTGTAATATATCAGAAATATGATCAAGTGGTTATAGTATTTTAAACCCACAGGTTCCAAGTGCACGGACCATCCCCATTCACCAGTCTAGGCTTCACTGTCTCTGTAAAGTATCAGAAATAACATCAAGCGGTTATCGTGTGTTAAACCCACAGGTTCCCAGTGCACAGACCCTCCCCATTCACAAGTCCCAGCTTCACAATCACTGTAAAGTATCAGAAATAACATCAAGCGGTTATAGTGTGTTAAACCCACAGGTTCCCAGTGCACAGACCCTCCCCATTCACCAGTCTCAACTTCACTGTCTCTGTAATATATCACAAATATCATCAAGAGGTTATAGTGTGTTATACCCACAGGTTCCCAGTGCACGGAACCTCCCCATTCACCAGTCTCAGCTTCACAATCTCTGTTCTTCTTGTTCTTTTGGGCCTCCTTATCTCGAGAGACAATGGATACGCGCCTGGAGGTGGTCAGTGGTTTGTGAAGCAGCGCCTGGAGTGGCTATAAAGGCCAATTCTGGAGTGACAGGCTCTTCCACAGGTGCTGCAGAGAAATTTGTTTGTTGGTGCTGTTGCACAGTTGGCTCTCCCCTTGCGCCTCTGTCTTTTTTCCTGCCAACTACTAAGTCTCTTCGACTCGCCACAATTTAGCCCTGTCTTTATGGCTGCCCGCCAGCTCTGGCGAATGCTGGCAACTGACTCCCACGACTTGTGATCAATGTCACACGATTTCATGTCGCGTTTGCAGACGTCTTTATAACGGAGACATGGACGGCCGGTGGGTCTGATACCTGTGGCGAGCTCGCTGTACAATGTGTCTTTGGGGATCCTGCCATCTTCCATGCGGCTCACATGGCCAAGCCATCTCAAGCGCCGCTGACTCAGTAGTGTGTATAAGCTGGGGGTGTTGGCCGCTTCAAGGACTTCTGTGTTGGAGATATAGTCCTGCCACCTGATGCCAAGTGTTCTCCGAAGGCAGCGAAGATGGAATGAATTGAGACGTCGCTCTTGGCTGGCATACGTTGTCCAGGCCTCGCTGCCGTAGAGCAAGGTACTGAGGACACAGGCCTGATACACTCGGACTTTTGTGTTCCGTGTCAGTGCGCCATTTTCCCACACTCTCTTGGCCAGTCTGGACATAGCAGTGGAAGCCTTACCCATGCGCTTGTTGATTTCTGCATCTAGAGACAGGTTACTGGTGATAGTTGAGCCTAGGTAGGTGAACTCTTGAACCACTTCCAGAGCGTGGTCGCCAATATTGATGGATGGAGCATTTCTGACATCCTGCCCCATGATGTTCGTTTTCTTGAGGCTGATGGTTAGGCCAAATTCATTGCAGGCAGACGCAAACCTGTCGATGAGACTCTGCAGGCATTCTTCAGTGTGAGATGTTAAAGCAGCATCGTCAGCAAAGAGGAGTTCTCTGATGAGGACTTTCCGTACTTTGGACTTCGCTCTTAGACGGGCAAGGTTGAACAACCTGCCCCCTGATCTTGTGTGGAGGAAAATTCCTTCTTCAGAGGATTTGAACGCATGTGAAAGCAGCAGGGAGAAGAAAATCCCAAAAAGTGTGGGTGCGGGAACACAGCCCTGTTTCACACCACTCAGGATAGGAAAGGGCTCTGATGAGGAGCCACCATGTTGAATTGTGCCTTTCATATTGTCATGGAATGAGGTGATGATACTTAGTAGCTTTGGTGGACATCCGATCTTTTCTAGTAGTCTGAAGAGACCACGTCTGCTGACGAGGTCAAAGGCTTTGGTGAGATCAATGAAAGCAATGTAGAGGGGCATCTGTTGTTCACGGCATTTCTCCTGTATCTGACGAAGGGAGAACAGCATGTCAATAGTCGATCTCTCTGCACGAAAGCCACACTGTGCCTCAGGGTAGACGCGCTCGGCCAGCTTCTGGAGCCTGTTCAGAGCGACAATCTCTGTAAAGTATCAGAAATAACATCAAGCGGTTAGAGTGTGTTATACCCACAGGTTCCCAGTGCACAGACCCTCCCCATTCACCAGTCTCAGCTTCACTGTCTCTGTAAAGTATCAGAAATATCATCAAGCGGTTAGAGTGTGTTAAACCCACAGGTTCCCTGTGCACACCCCCCGCCCCCACACCCCAGTCTCAGCTTCACAATCTCTGTAAAGTATCAGAAATATCATCAAGCAGTTATAGTGCGTTAAACCCACCGGTTCCCAGTGCACAGAAATTCCCCATTCACAAGTCTCAGCTTCACTGTCTCTGTAATATATCAGAAATATGATCAAGCGGTTGTAGTGTGTTAAACCCACAGGTTCCCAGTGCACAGACCCTCCCCGTTCACCAGCCTCAACTTCACTGTCTCTGTAAAGTATCAGAAATAACATTAAGCGGTTATCGTGTGTTAAACCCATAGGTTCCCAGTGCACGGACTGTCCCCATTCACGAGTTTCATCTTCACAATCTCTGTAAAGTATCAGAAATATCAGCAAGCGGTAAGAGTGTGTTAAACCAACAGGTTCCCAGTGCACAGACTCTCCCCATCATTCACAAGTCTCAGCTTCACTGTCTCTGTAAAGTATCAGAAATATCATCAAGCATCTATAGTGTGTTAAACCCACCGGTTCCCAGTGCACAGACCCTCCCCATTCACCAGCCACAACTTCACTGTCTCTGTAATGTATCAGAAATATCATCAAGCGGTTATAGTGTGTTAAGCCCACATGTTCCCAGTGCACGGACCCTACCCATTCACAAGTCTCAGCTTCACAATCACTGTAAAGTATCAGAAATATCATCAAGCGGTTAGAAAGTGTTAAAACCACATGGTTCCCAGTGCACAGACCCTCCCCATCATTCACCAGTCTCAGCTTCACTGTCTCTGTAAAGTATCAGAAATATCATCAAGCATCTATAGGGTGTTAAACCCACAGGGTCCCAGTGCACAGACCCTCCCCATTCACCAGTCTCAGCTTCACTGTCTCTGTAAAGTATCAGAAATATCATCAAGCGGTTATAGAGTGTTAAACCCACAAGGTTCCCAGTGCACAGACCCTCCCCATTCACCAGTCTCAGCTTCACAAGCTCTGTAATATCTCAGAAATATCATCAAGCGGTTATAGTGTGTTATACCCACAGGTTCCCAGTGCAAGGACCCTCCCCATTCACCAGTCACAGCTTCACTGTCTC
This sequence comes from Heterodontus francisci, assembly GCF_036365525.1. Lineage (NCBI taxonomy): Eukaryota > Metazoa > Chordata > Chondrichthyes > Heterodontiformes > Heterodontidae > Heterodontus > Heterodontus francisci. The sequence goes on along the minus strand of NW_027140357.1, from coordinate 2,886,396 downwards.
TGTAAAGTATCAGAAACATCATCAAGCGGTTCTAGTGTGTTAGACCCACAGGTTGCCAGTGCACAGACACTCCCCATTCACCAGTCTTAGCTTCACAAGCTCTGTAATATATCAGAAATATCATCAAGCGGTTATAGTGTGTTATACCCACAGGTTCCCAGTGCACAGAACCTCCCCATTCACCAGTCTCAGCTTCACTGTCTCTGTAAAGTATCAGAAATAACATCAAGTGGTTATAGTGTGTTAAACCCACAGGTTCCCAGTGCACGGACCATCCCCATTCGCCATTCTAAGCTTCACTGTCTCTGTAAAGTATCAGAAATAACATCAAGTGGTTATAGTGTGTTAAACCTACAGGTTCCCTGTGCACAGACAATCCCCATTCACCAGTCTCAGCTTCACAATCTCTGTAAAGTATCAGAAATATCATCAAGCGGTTATAGTGTCTTGAACCCACAGGTTACCAGTGCACAGACCCTCCCTATTCACCAGTCTCAGCTTCACTGTCTCTGTAATATATCAGAAATATGATCAAGTGGTTATAGTGTTTTAACCCCACAGGTTCCCTGTGCACGGACCATCCCCATTCACCAGTCTAGGCTTCACTGTCTCTGTAAAGCATCAGAAATAACATCAAGCGGTTATCGTGTGTTAAACCCACAGGTTCCCAGTGCACAGACCCTCCCCATTCACAGGTCCCAGCTTCACAATCACTGTAAAGTATCAGAAATATCATCAAGCGGTTATAGAGTGTTAAACCCACAATGTTCCCAGCGCACAGACCCTCCCCATTCACCAGTCTCAGCTTCACAAGATCTGTAAAGTATCAGAAATAACATCAAGCGGTTATAGTGTGTTAAACCCACAGGTTCCCAGTGCACAGACCCTCCCCATTCACCAGTCTCAGCTTCACTGTCTGTAATATATCAGAAATATCATCAAGAGGTTATAGTGTGTTATACCCACAGGTTCCCAGTGCACGGAACCTCCCCATTCACCAGTCTCAGCTTCACAATCTCTGCAAAGTATCAGAAATAACATCAAGCGGTTAGAGTGTGTTATACCCACAGGTTCCCAGTGCACAGACCCTCCCCATTCACCAGTCTCATCTTCACTGTCTCTGTAAAGTATCAGAAATATCATCAAGCGGTTAGAGTGTGTTAAACCCACAGGTTCCCTGTGCGCACATCCCCCCCCCCCCCACCCCCCCCCCCACACCCCAGTCTCAGCTTCACAATCTCTGTAAAGTATCAGAAATATCATCAAGCAGTTATAGTGCGTTAAACCCACCGGTTCCCAGTGCACAGAAATTCCCCATTCACAAGTCGCAGCTTCACTGTCTCTGTAATATATCAGAAATATGATCAAGCGGTTGTAGAGTGTTAAACCCACCGGTTACCAGTGCACAGACCCTCCCCATTCACCAGTCTCAGCTTCACTGTCTCTGTAAAGTATCAGAAATATCATCAAGATGTTATAGTGCGTTAAACCCACCGCTTCCCAGTGCACAGAAATTCCCCATTCACAAGTCTCAGCTTCACTGTTTCTGTAATATATCCGAAATATGATCAAGCGGTTGTAGTGTGTTAAACCCACAGGTTCCCAGTGCACAGACCCTCCCCGTTTACCAGCCTCAACTTCACTGTCTCTGTAAAGTATCAGAAATAACATTAAGCGGTTATAGTGTGTTAAACCCAAAGGTTCCCAGTGCACGGTCTGTCCCCATTCACGAGTTTCATCTTCACAATCTCTGTAAAGTATCAGAAATATCAGCAAGCGGTTATAGTGTGTTACACCAACAAGTTCCCAGTGCACAGAACCTCCCCATTCACCAGTCTCATCTTCACAATCTCTGTAAATTATCACAAATATCATCAAGCGGTTACAGTGTGTTAAACGCACAGGTTCCAAGTGCACGTAACCTCCCCATTCACCAGTCCCGGCTTCACTGTCTCTGTAATATATGTAAAATAACATCAAGCGGTTATACTGTGTTTAACCCTCAGGTTCCCAGCGAACGGACACTCCCCATTCAACAGTCACAGCTTAACAATCTCTGTAAAGTATCAGAAATAACATCAAGCGGTTTTAGTGTGTTAAACCCACAAGGTTCCCAGTGCATGGACCCTCCCCATTCACCAATCTCAGCTTCACTGTCTCTGTAAAGTATCAGAAATTACATCAAACGTGTTATGGTGTATTAAACCCACAAGGTTCCCAGTGCACAGACCCTCCCCATTCACCAGTCTCAGCTTCACTGTCTCTGTAAAGTATCAGAAATTACATCAAACGTGTTATGGTGTATTAAACCCACAAGGTTCCCAGTGCACAGACCCTCCCCATTCACCAGTCTCAGCTTCACTGTCTCTGTAAAGTTTCAGGAATATCATCAAGCTGTTATAGTGTGTTAAACCCACAGGTTACCAGAGCACAGACCCTCCCTATTCACCAGTCTCAGCTTCACAATCTCTGTAAAGTATCAGAAATAACATCAAACGTGTTATGGTGTATTAAACCCACAAGGTTCCCAGTGCACAGACCCTCCCCATTCACCAGTCTCAGCTTCACTGTCTCTGTAAAGTTTCAGGAATATCATCAAGCGGTTATAGTGTGTTAAACCCACCGGTTCCCAGTGCCCAGCACACCCCATTCACCAGTCTCAGCTTCACAATCTCTGTAAAGTATCAGAAATATCATCAAGCGGTTATGGAGTGTTAAACCCACAAGATTCCCAGTGCACAGACCCTCCCCATCCAGCAGCTTCATCTTCACTGTCTCTGTAAAGTATCAGATTTATCATCAAGCGGTTATAGCGTGTTACACCAACAGGTTCACAGTGCACAGAAGTTCCCCATTCACCAGTCTCAGCTTCAAAATCTCTGCAACGTATCAGAAATATCATCAAGCAGTTATTGTGTGTTAAACTCACAGGTTGCCACTGCACAGACCCTTCCCTTTCACCAGTCTCAGCTTCACTGTCTCTGTAAAGTATCAGAAATAACATCAAGCGGTTATAGCGTGTTAAACCCACAAGGTTCCCAGTGCACAGGCACACCCCATTCACCAGTGTCAGCATCACAATCTCTGTAAAGTATCAGAAATAACATCAAGCCGTTATAGCGTGTTAAACCCACAAGGTTCCCAGTGCACAGACACACCCAATTCACCAGTGTCAGCTTCACAATCTCTGTAAAGTATCAGAAATAACATCAAGCGGTTATAGAGTGTTAAACCCACAAGGTTCCCAGTGCACAGACACACCCCATTCACCAGTGTCAGCTTCACAATCTCTGTAAAGTATCAGAAATAACATCAAGCGGTTATAGTGTGTTAAACCCACAGGTTCCCAGTGCACTGACCCTCCCCATCCACCAGTCTCAGCTTCACAATCTCTGTAAAGTATCAGAAATAACATCAAGCGGTTATAGAGTGTTAAACCCACAGGTTACCAGAGCACAGACCCTCCCCATTCACCAGTCTCAGCTTCACTGTCTCTGTAATATATCAGAAATAACATCAAACGTGTTATAGTGTGTTAAACCCACATGTTCCCAGTGCACAGACCCTCCGCATTCACCAGTCTCAACTTCACTGTCTCTGTAATGTATGTAAAATATCATCAAGCGGTTATAGTGTGTTAAACCCAGAGGTTCCCAGTGAACGGACACTCCCTATTCAACAGTCTCAGCTTCACAATCTCTGTAAAGTATCAGAAATAAGATTAAGCGGTTTTAGTGTGTCAAACCCACAAGGTTCCCTCTGCACGGACCCTACCCATTCACAGTCTCAGCTTCACTGTCTCTGTAAAGTATCAGAAATAACATCAAGCCGTTATAGAGTGTTAAACCCACAGGTTACCAAAGCACAGACTCTCCCTATTCACCAGTCTCAGCTTCACAATCTCTGTAAAGTATCAGAAATAACATCAAACGTGTTATGGTGTGTTAAACCCACAAGGTTCCCAGTGCACAGACCCTCCCCATTCACCAGTCTCAGCTTCACTGTCTCTGTAAAGTTTCAGGAATATCATCAAGCGGTTAAAGTGTGTTAAACCCACCGGTTCCCAGTGCCCAGCACACCCCATTCACCAGTCTCAGCTTCAACAATCACTGTAAAGTATCAGAAATAACATCAAGCGGTTATAGTGTGTTGAACCCACAGGTTCCCAGTGCACGGACCCTTCCCATTCACCAGTCTCAGCTTCACTGTCTCTGTAAAGCTTCAGAAATATCATCAAGCGGTTATGGAGTGTTAAACCCACAAGATTCCCAGTGCACAGACCCTCCCCATCCACCAGCTTCATCTTCACTGTCTCTGTAAAGTATCAGAAATATCATCAAGCAGTTATTGTGTGTTAAACTCACAGGTTGCCACTGCACAGACCCTTCCCATTCACCAGTCTCAGCTTCACTGTCTCTGTAAAGTATCAGAAATACCATCAAGCGGTTATAGTGTGTTAAACCCACAGGTTCCCAGTGCACTGACCCTCCCCATCCACCAGTCTCAGCTTCACAATCTCTGTAAAGTATCAGAAATAACATCAAGCGGTTATAGAGTGTTAAACCCACAGGTTACCAGAGCACAGACCCTCCGCATTCACCAGTCTCAGCTTCACAATCTGTAAAGAATCAGAAATAACATCAAACGTGTTATAGTGTGAAAAACCCACATGTTCCCAGTGCACAGACCCTCCGCATTCACCAGTCTCAACTTCACTGTCTCTGTAATGTATGTAAAATATCATCAAGCGGTTATAGTGTGTTAAACCCAGAGGTTCCCAGTGAACGGACACTCCCTATTCAACAGTCTCAGCTTCACAATCTCTGTAAAGTATCAGAAATAAGATCAAGCGGTTTTAGTGTGTCAAACCCACAAGGTTCCCTCTGCACGGACCCTACCCATTCACAGTCTCAGCTTCACTGTCTCTGTAAAGTATCAGAAATAACATCAAACGTGTTATAGTGTGTTAAACCCACAAGGTTCCCAGTGCACAGACCCTCCCCATTCACCAGTCTCAGCTTCACTGTCCCTGTAAAGTATCAGAAATAACATCAAGCGGTTATAGAGTGTAAAACCCACAGGTTACCAAAGCACAGACTCTCCCTATTCACCAGTCTCAGCTTCACAATCTCTGCAAAGTATCAGAAATAACATCAAACGTGTTATGGTGTGTTAAACCCACAAGGTTCCCAGTGCACAGACCCTCCCCATTCACCAGTCTCAGCTTCACTGTCTCTGTAAAGATTCAGGAATATCATCAAGCGGTTATCGTGTGTTAAACCCACCGGTTCCCAGTGCCCAGCACACCCCATTCACCAGTCTCAGCTTCACAATCACTGTAAAGGATCAGAAATAACATCAAGCGGTTATAGTGTGTTGAACCCACAGGTTCCCAGTGCACAGACCCTTCCCATTCACCAGTCTCAGCTTCACTGTCTCTGTAAAGCTTCAGAAATATCATCAAGCGGTTATGGAGTGTTAAACCCACAAGATTCCCAGTGCACAGACCCTCCCCATTCACCAGCTTCATCTTCACTGTCTCTGTAAAGTATCAGAAATATCATCAAGCGGTTATAGCGTGTTAAACCAACAGGTTCCCAGTGCACAGAACCTCCCCATTCACCAGTATCAGCTTCACAATCTCTGCAACGTATCAGAAATATCATCAAGCAGTTATAGTGTGTTAAACTCACAGGTTGCCAGTGCACAGACCCTTCCCATTCACCAATCTCAGCTTCACTGTCTCTGTAAAGTATCAGAAATACCATCAAGCGGTTATAGTGTGTTAAACCCACAGGTTCCCAGTGCACAGACCCTCCCCATCCACCGGTCTCAGCTTCACAATCTCTGTAAAGTATCAGAAATAACATCAAGTGGTTATAGCGTGTTAAACCCACAAGGTTCCCAGTGCACAGACCCTCCCCATTCACCAGTCTCAGCTTCGACGTCTCTGTAAAGTATCAGAAATATCATCAAGCGGTTATAGCGTGTTAAACCCACAAGGTTCCCAGTGCACAGACACTCCCCATTCACCAGTGTCAGCTTCACAATCTCTGTAAAATATCAGAAATAACATCAAGCGGTTATAGTGTGTTCAACCCACATGTTCCCAGTGCACAGACCCTCCGCATTCACCAGTCTCAACTTCACTGTCTCTGTAATATTTGTGAAATATCATCAAGCGGTTATAGTGTGTTAAACCCACAGGTTCCCAGCGAACAGACACTCCCTATTCAACAGTCTCAGCTTCACAATCTCTGTAAAGTATCAGAAATAACATCAAGCGGTTACAGCGTGTTAAACCCACAAGGTTCCCAGTGCACAGACCCTCCCCATTCACCAGTGTCAGCTTCACAATCTCTGTAAAGTGTTAAAAATAACATCAAACGTGTTATAGTGTGTTAAACCCACAAGGTTCCCAGTGCACAGACCCTCCCCATTCACCAGTCTCAGCTTCACTGTCTCTGTAAAGTTTGAGGAACATCATCAAGCGGTCATAGTGTGTTAAATCCACCGGTTCCCAGTGCACAGACCCTCCCCATTCACCAGTCTCAGCTTCACAATCTCTGTAAATTATCAGAAATGACATCAAGCGGTTATGGTGTGTGAAACCCACGGGTTCCCAGTTCCCAGCACACCCCATTCACCTGTCTCAGCTTCACAATCTCTGTAAAGTATCAGAAATAACATCAAGCGGTTATAGTGTGTTAAACTGACAGGTTCCCACTGCACGGACCCTCCCCATTCACCAGTCTCAGCTTCACTGTCTCTGTAAAGTATCAGAAATATCATCAAGTAGTTATAGTTTGTTAAACCCACAGGTTCCCAGTACACAGACCCTCCCCATTCACTAGTCTCAGCTTCACTGTCTCTGTAAAGTATCAGAAATAACATCAAGCGGTTATCGTGTGTGAAACTGACAGGTTCCCACTGCACGGACCCTCCCCATTCACCAGTCTCAACCTCACTGTCTCTGTAAAGTATCAGAAACATCATCAAGTGGTTATAGTCTGCCTCACTCAACAGGACATGGCCAATTCAATCTAGGCCAGATGTTTTTCACAGCTGGAGTGGTACTGTGTCCAAAACAGACACCAGGACAGAGATAATTCTGCCAGGCCTGGGTTAATCCCAGCTGGAATGGTTCTGAGTCCCATTCACAAGCCAGGAAACGCCACTTCAACAACAAAAACAAGAAATGCTGGATTCACTCAGCAGGTCTGGCAGCATCTGTGGAAAGAGAAGCAGAGTTAACGTTTCGGATCAGTGACCCTTCTTCGGAACCGACAAATATTAGAAAAGTCACAGATTATAAACAAGTGAGGTGGGGGTTGGGCAAGAGATAACAAAGGAGAAGGTGCAGATTGGAACAGGCCACATAGCTGACCAAAAGGTCACAGAGCAAAGGCAAACAATATGTTAATGGTGTGTTGAAAGACAAAGCATCAGTACAGATTAGGTGTGAATGTACTGAATATTGAACATCAGCAAGTGCAAACCTGAAGAAAAACAACCTGAAAAAAACAGTGGGTAAGCAAACTGAACAAACTAAGATGAAATGAAATAAATGCAAAAAAAGATTGTAAAAAATGTATAAAGGAATGCAAAAAAAAAGGAAGAAAAAATAACTAAAAATGACTAAAAATGAAAGTAAAGTGGGGGGCTGTCATGCTCTGAAATTATTGAACTCAATGTTCAGTCCTGCAGGCTGTAGTGTGCCTAATCGGTAGATGAGATGCTGTTCCTCGAGCTTGCGTTGATGTTCACTGGAACACTGCAGCAATCCCAGGACAGAGATGTGAGCATGAGAGCAGGGGGAGTGTTGAAATGGCAAGCAACCGGAAGCTCAGGGTCCTGCTTGCGGACTGAGCGGAGATGTTCCGCAAAGCGGTCACCCAGTCTGCGCTTGGTCTCCCCAATGTAGAGGAGACCACACTGTGAGCAGCGAATACAGTATACTACATTGAAAGAAGTACAAGTAAATCGCTGCTTCACCTGAAAGGAGTGTTTGGGGCCTGGGATAGTGAGGAGAGAGGAGGTAAATGGGCAGGTATTACACCTCCTGCGATTGCAAGGGAAGGTGCCCTGGGACGGGGACGAGATGGTGGGGGTAATGGAGGAGTGGACCAGGGTGTCGCGGAGGGAACGATCCCTTCGGAATGCTGACAGGGGAAGGGAGGGGAAGATGCGACTGGTAGTGGCATCACGCTGGAGGTGGCGAAAATGGCGGAAGATGATCCTTTGGATATGGAGGCTGGTGGGATGAAAAGTGAGGACAAGGGGAACCCTGTCACGGTTCTGGGAGGGAGGGGAAGGGGTGAGGGTAGAAGTGCGGGGAATGGGTCGGACACGGTTGAGGGCCCTGTCAACCACAGTGGGGGGAAATCCTCGGTTGAGGAAAAAGGAGGTCATATCAGAAGCACCGTCATGGAAGGTAGCATCATCAGAGCAGATGCGTCGGAGACGGAGAAACTGGGAGAATGGAATGGAGTCCTTACAGGAGGTAGGGTGTGAAGAAGTGTAGTCGAGGTAGCTGTGGGAGTCAGTGGGCTTATAATGCCACTTCAAACCTGACAACTGTAAATCTCTGCGAAAGTGCACTGCGTCTCACTCAAACACAAGGAACGGCTAATTCATACCATGGCTGCTTTATTCCCAGCTGGACTGGTATTGAGTCCCACTCACACACCACGAAATGACCCATTCAAACACCGCCTCGTCTAATCCCAGTTGGAGCGGAACTGAGACCCAAATACGCAATAGGATCGAGAAAGTACAACCAGGCCTGTGTTAATCCCTGCTGGAGTGGTAGTGAGTCCAAGACACACAGCTGGAAATGGCAAAAACAAATCAGGATTGTGTTAATCCCAGCTGGTGTGGAACAAACTCCCACTCACACCCAGGTTAGAGCAAATTCTACCAGATATGTGTTAATCCCAGCTCGAATGGTGCTGAGTCCCACCGACACACAATGAAAGAGCGAATTGAAACCAGCCCTGCGTTTCTTCCAGCTGTAGTGGTTGAGACACCGAATCACACACTAGGAAACAGCTAATTCAAACGAGCCCTGTTTTAATCCCATCTGGAATGGTCCTGAGTCCCACTCACGAAACAGGAAATGGCTAATTCAAACTAAGCCTGGGTTAATCCCAGCTGGAATGGTTCTGAGTTCCACTAACACACCAGAAAATGGCCGAATGAATCGAACCATTTGTTAATCACAGTTGGATTGGTACTGAGCCCAACTCACACAATCGGAAAAGAGTGAATAAAAACAGGATTGCATTCTTACACGCCTCCATTACTTCCCTATTTATAATTTGTCCCACAGTGAGGCAACTCTTCAGGGGCCTACAGACGATTCCCAGCCGTGACTTCCTCTACTTGCTATTCCTTATTTCCAGCCAAACTGATTCCACATCACGATGTGCTGCTCCTATATCACTACTCACCACCGCACTGATACCTTCCTTTATTAACAAAGCTATCCCACCTCCTTTTGCTTTTTGCCTATTTTTCCAGAATGCCAAATACCCGTGAATATTGAGTTCCCAGTCTTGGTCAGCCTGCAAGCACGTCTGTATATTAGCTATAAAGTCATATTCATTTATTTCCATTTGTGCCATCAATCACCTATCTTGCTATAAATGCTGTGTGCATTCAGATAAAGAGCCTTACACTTTGACTTTTTTACCATTAATACTCATTCTGGTTCTAATTACTGCTGCACTCTTCTGTTTATATTTTCTGCCCCTTCCTGTCACACTTTGGTTACCGTACCCTTCCTCATGACCCTGCACCTCTGCTCTCTCGTCCCTTATTTGATTTTTTCAAGCTTCCCTTCCATTGAACCCTCCACCCCCGCCCCGCCCATCCCACCAACCACTAATTAGTTTAAAGCCCGATCGACAATCATAGTTGAACGATTCACCAGGACACTGGTCCCAGCTTGGTTCAAATGAAGCCCGTCCCAACAGAACATCTCTGTCCTTATTTTTGCATTTATTTCATTTCATCTTAGTTTGTTCCGTTTGCTCACCTGCTGTTTTTTTCAGGTTTGTACTTACTGTTGTTCAATATTCAGTGCATTGATACCTAATCTGTACTAATGCTTTGTCTTTCAACAAACCATTAACATATTGCTTGCCTTTGCTCCTTGACCTTTTGGTCAGCTATGTGGCCTGGTCCAATCCAAACCTTCTCCTTTGTTATCTCTTTTCCCACCCCCAACTCACTTGCTTATAACCTGTGACTTTTCTAATATTTGTCAGTTCCGAACAAGGGTCACTGACCCGAAACGTTAACTCTGCTTCTCTTTTCACAGATGCTGCCAGACCTGCTGAGTGGTTCCAGCATTTCTTGTTTTTATCTCTGTCCTTCCCCAGTACTGGTGCCAGTGCCCCATGAATCAAAGCACATTTCGCCCACACAAATCTTTGAGCCACGTGTTTACCCCTCTAATCTTATTTATTCTACGCCAATGTGCACGTGCTTCAGGTAGTAATCCAGAGATGATTACCTTTGTGTAACTGCTTTTTAATTTAGACCCCAGCTGCTCATAGTCCCTCTTTCCTATTCCAACCTATGTCGTTGGTACCTACGTGGACCACAACAACTGTATCCTCCCCCTCCCACTCCAAGTTCCTCTCTAGCACCGAACAGATGTCCTTAACATTGGCACCACGTAGGAAACACAGCCTTTTGGACTCCCTGTCTTTGCTGCTAATCCCCTAAATATGCCATCCCCTATGACGATTATATTTCTCTTGTATCGGCTCATTTGATTGGCGCTTTCAACCACCTTTCTGTGGTCAGTTCGCTCATCCTTCCTGCAGTCTGTGCCCTCGTCCACACCGGGAGCAAGAAACTCATACCTATTGACTAAGGGCACTGGCTGAGTCTCCTCCAAAGCTAAGCCCGAGATCACCATACCTTCCTCACTCGCATGCATACCCCCTGTCCCTGATCACGGTCCAAATGAGATGTAATTAATCTAAGGCTGTGACTTTCTCCTGAAATCCAGTGTCCAGGTAACTCTCCCCCTCCCTGATGTGTCGCACAATCCGCAGCTCGGACTCCAACTCATCAACTCTGAGCCGAAAGTACCTCGAGCAGCCAACACTTGCTGCAGATGTGATCATCATGGATCGCACCGGCGTCCATCGGCTCCCACATACTACAGCTGCAATACAACGACTGCCCAGCCATTCTCTATCCTACTTACTTAATTAATTTCGATGTTAAATATTTCAAAAGTGAATTTCTTAACTGCAGTATTCAGCTGTAATAACGTCATTGATTTAAACCACTTGGCTAATCAAGAGAGACACGGACGAGCGGCCCAGCAAACACTACCCTCTTCCCCTGAGATGTCACACTTCGGCTCTGACATGTGGGGAGAGGGATAAAGGGCACTCTGCCGCCACATTTTATCTCCCGCCGCCGCTGCCCTTCTCACGCAGGTCCGCCTTCTGCTGGTGGATACTGGTGTTTCAGTAGGTGAAGGAATGGCATGAAAATCACAATCTGTTGGAGGATAATGCACGGTGTAGTCGTTCTCCCGACTGAGCAACAATTGCGTTCTGCTGAAATATTTAAAATTAAAGTGCAAAAACACATTCATTTCTGATCAGATTCTCCTGCTATCCCGAAATACTCCAGAATCCTCAGGGATAGTGTAGTGAAGTAAAACAACAAGATATTATATCTGGGAATTAGTGTTTATTTAGCACTTGAAACATAATACAAGCATTAATATTGACAAAGGCACAAATTCCAACTAAAACATTTAATAAATATGTTATTATTATTTAAGGCTATTTCCATTGTAAATCAAGATTTACATTATAAACTGCAGTAATTTGTCCACATTGAGTATATGGCGGTGGAGGAAGCAGTTACAATAAATGCAGAGAAAAGAGACAGACCATTCATTGGTTGTCTGATGTATTCTAAACCTTCTTTAATAGCATATGTAAATGTGAGGCGGTTACAAAACAAACTTTGTATAAACTGTTATTAATAAGCAATGATTGTAATCTCTGTCACATTGTTGGTAATTGCATGCAGAGTAATCTATCTCAGTATTTGTACAGACAGAGAAATGATCCGAAATCAATTCTGTTTGGTATTTTAATTGAACAGAACACACGCACTTTCAGGCAAAATATGGACAAAAGCCAAATCTACTTATTTCAATACAAAGTAAAATGATGCTTCATTAATATAAAGTGATGTCTATATAGTAAAGCAAAGCACATTCAGCATGTTCACACTGTTGGGAAATTTCATGCCATTCTCTCAGATTTAACACAGAATATTTTCCACCAGTCTGTAATCCACCTCCAGACAACACATGCAAGATTTCAAGCTGGCGTTTAGCTGAAACGAGAACAAAAATGACTTGAGAGGTTTACAGCAATGCTATCCATCAAATAATCCCATCAAATGCAGTATATGATCTCCTCCGAATATTTCTGCTACAATAAGCTTCCTATTTCTTTAGTAAGTACAGAAAATCGTCTCTCTGATACTTTGGAATCACTGACCGTTGAAAACACCAGTAATTATCATATTCATATCGGAAACAGCCGGGACTGCACACTGTCAGCGCAAATACTTGGAACAAATAATAAAGCATTGGTCTTACCGGGGTGATTGAGATGTAAGATGTTGAACTCTAAAGTAATTGTCCATCGTTCGGGGAATGTCTGCTATTGTGAACGTGTCACAGTGAACATCCTCATTTTTTTTCAGGAAGGGAGCAAACCAGCAAAGCGGGATCAATGCGAGTCTGACAGCTGTATACTGTGGAGAGAAAGATTATGGATGAATGATTGGATTGAAAGCGGGATCAGTGCGGGTCTGAGAGCTGTATACTGTGGAGAGAAAGATTATGGATTAATGAATAGACTGAAAGCGGGTTCAGTGTGGGTCCGAGAGCTATATACTGTGAGAGAAAGATTATGGATGAATGATTGGACTGAAAGCGGGTTCAGTGTGGGTCTGAGAGCTGTATACTGTGAGAGAAAGATTATGGATTAATGATTGGACTGAAAGCGGGTTCAGTGCGGGTTATATATATATGTGTCAATAACGTAAAGGAGACTGGAATTTGCTGGCCTCTGAATGTTATCCAGCTCCATTCACCGAGTTGTTTTTTTTACCGCTGGATGACAGCAGATGAAGTGGATATGCTGAGCTTGAATCAGGGTGTTCACATTGAGCACATGAAGGATTTCCAGTGGGAGTGTTAATAAGAGAGATATCATACACCAAATACCATCAGGATGTCTTTTCTAAAATAAGTCAAGCTTTGTTTAATCTAATTTCCTTTAATCACAACATGAATTTAAATCAACCAGCGGCCTGTGGCAACACCGATAGGAATGAAATTAAAAGTAGTGACAGAGAATGGTGACTGTGGGAGTTTAACTCACCGAGAGTGGAGAGATCACCGCCGGCACTTGTCAGTGTGAAGAGATCATCAGGAGCACTGTCCAGAAACAAGTGACCATCCTGAGTGTCAATCGCTCCAGTCTCAATATCATCATAATCACCCGGAACCAGACCTGAGAGGAAATAATGATTTTCACTGAAATCAAATGGTAATACTGAATATTTCGAATTATATGATTAAATGTCAATCTACCCGGGACGGCCAGGGTAGATGGCGATCTTCAGCTGTAGTGAGATTAAAGGATGGCGAATGGTAGGACCATGTCATGTGGCGGCAATTGAGTCTTCCTAGGTCAGTATCATATTTAAAAGACAGCTAGCAATCGATTGAAAGGCAGGAGCTCTGAAGGACATTGGGTGGGAGGACTGGCACCTGGTGTATTTGGCAGATGGCAGCGGCCAGAGCAAGGATGACGCCCAGGTTTTCTCCTGCCACGCTGAAAGTGCTCATCCAGGCAGCAAGGGTAAGGAGGGAAGCGCGTTTCGCTTGGGACAGGTGGAGGACACCAGCTAGGCAGGCAAGGAGAGCATGGCAGGAGATTGAAGAGGAGGTGAGCAGCTATGAGGTGGTCCCACATAAGAGGCTGCAGTGCAAGAACTGGATCAATGCTATGATGTTCTTAGGCAAGGTGAGTGAACTGCTGAACATTAGCTGGCAGCCTTAAATGTAAGAAAAAATGAAACTGAAATTGGATAGGGGGTGTCCCCACTGAGTCTGCAACAATGCCCAGGTAGCAACAATGGCTGCCAGAGGTATATTAACCCCTCTGTGCAGGACACTGGTCAGTCACAGCTGATCCCTGCACTTCCAGCACTGAATGGCTGCATGCAGCAGGCATCCTTGTGGTGCCATGGTGGTCAGTGAGGCTGCTGCCAACCAAGCTATGGTGTCTGTCTATGACGGGTAAATGCCAATGTTAATCTGTGTGCTTGCAGGGGAAGTGAATTCACAATGTGCATGAGAGAAGAAGGACTGGAGGTGGCGTCCCTTTTCTCATAGTCCTGATGCCAATGGAGGAAGAGGCCGTGGAGCGAGGAGGCCTGGAGGCAGAGCAGCCTGTGGCACAGATGGTGAGATGTGTCCGGAGGCACCAGATAGTGTGTGTCCTAATGGATGAGGGGAAATAAACGAATGCTGCTGAGCAATAAGCATAGCGTTGATGTGGTATCATTGGCCTCCTGCAGCTCCAGAGAATGAATAGTCAAATAATGTATGGAGCACACTCTCACCATTATTGTCTCTCTCTCTCAGATCAAGTAGAAGCAGACGCAGCCGACGACACTGCAGAACAAAAGAACAAAGAACAAAGAAAATTACAGCACAAGAATAGGCCCTTCGGCCCTCCAAGCCTACGCCGATCCAGAGCCTCTATCTAAACCTGTCGCCTATTTTCTAAGGGCCTGTATCTCTTTACTTCCTGCCCATTCATGTATCTGTCTAGATACATCTTAAAAGTACCTATGATGCCTGCGTCTACCACCTCCACTGGCAAAGCATTCCAGGCACCAACCACCCTCTGCTTAAAGAACTTTCCACACATATCCCCCCTAAACTTTTCCACTCTCACTTTGAACTCGTGACCCCGAGTTATTGAAACTCCCACTCTGGGAAAAAAGCTCCTTGCTATCCACCCTGTCTTTACCTCTCATGATTTTGTACACCTCAATCAGGTCCCCCCTCACCCTCCGTCTTTCTAATGAAAATAATCCTAATCTATTCAACCTCTCTTCATAGCTAGCGCCCTCCATACCAGGCAACATCCTGGTGAACCTCCTCTGCACCCTCTCCAAAGCATCCACATCCTTTTGGTAATGTGGCGACCAGAACTGCATGCAGTATTCCAAATGTGGCCTTACCAAAGTCTTATACAACTGCAACATGACCTGCCAACTCTTGTACTCAATACCCCGTCCGATGAAGGAAAGCATGCCATCTGCCTGTTTGACCACTCTATTGTCCTGCGTTGCCACCTTCAGGGAACAATGGAACTGAACAGCCAAATCTCTCTGGACATCAATGTACATCTGTGCGGAGTTTGCAAGTTCTCCCTGTGTCTGCGTGGGGTTCCTCCGGGTGCTCCAGTTTCCTCCCACATGCCGAAGACTTGCAGGTTGATATGTTAATCGGCCATTATAAATTGCCCCTGGTACAGGTAGGTGGTAGGGAAATATATAGGGACAGGTGGGGATGTGATAGGAATATGGGATTAGTGCAGGATTAGTATAAATGGGTGGTTGATGGTCGGCACAGACTCGGTGGGCCGAAGGGCCTGTTTCAGTGCTGCATCTCTAAAAAAACGTCCCCTTCACTATCTGCTACTCCACCAATCTTAGTGTCGTCTGCAATCTTTCTAATCAGAGCACCTATACTTCCCTCCAAATCATTTATGCATATCACAAACAACAGTGGTCCCAGCACGGATCCCTGTGGAACACCACTGGCCACACGTCTCCATTTTTAGAAACTCCCTTCCACTGCTACTCTCTGTCTCCTGTTGCCCAGCCCGTTCTTTATCCATCTAGCTAGTACACCCTGGCCCCCATGCGCCTTCACCTTCTCCATCAGCCTACCATGGGGAACCTTATCAAACGCCTTACTGAAGTCCATGTATATGACATCTACAGCCCTTCCCTCATCAATCAACTTTGTCACTTCCTCAAATAATTCTATTAAGTTGGTAAGACATGAACGTCCCTGCACAAAACCATGTTGCCTATCACTGATAAGCCCATTTTCTTCCAAATGGGAATAGATCCTATCCCTCAGTATCTTATCCATCAGCTTCCCTACCACTGACGTCAGGCTCACCGGTCTATAATTACCTGGATTATCCCGGCTACCCTCTTAAACAAGGGGACAACATTAGCAATTCTCCAGTCCTCCAGGACCTCACCCGTGTTTAAGGATGCTGCAAAGATATCTGTGAAGACCCCAGCTGTTTCCTCTCTCGCTTCCCTCAGTAACCTGGGGACTTGTCCACCTCAATGCCTTTTAGAATACCCAACACTTCCTCCCTCCTTATGCCGACTTGACCGAGAGTAATCAAACATCTGTCCCTAACCTCAACATCCGTCATCTCCCTCTCCTCGGTGTATACCGATGCAAAGTACCCGTTTAGAATCTCACCCATTTTCTCTGACTCCACGCATAACTTTCCTCCTTTGTCCTTGAGTGGGCCAATCCATTCTCTAGTTACCCTCTTGCTCCTTATATATGAATAAAAGGCTTTGGGATTTTCCTTAACCCTGTTTGCTAAAGATATTTCATGACCCCTTTTAGCCCTCTTAATTTCTCATTTCAGGTTGATCCTACATTCCCGATATTCTTTCAAAGCTTCGTCTTCCTTCAGCCGCCTACACCTTATGTATGCTTCCTTTTTCCTCTTAGCTAGTTTCACAATTTCACCTGTCATCCATGGTTCCCTAATCTTGCCATTTCTATCCCTCATTTTCACAGGAACATGTCTCTCCTGCACGCTCATCAACCTCTCTTTCAAAGCCTCCCACATATCAAATGTGGATTTACCTTCAAAGAGCTCCTGCCGAATTTTGGTATAGTTGGCCTTCCCCCAATTTAGCACTCTTCCTTTAGGACCACTCTCCTCTTTGTCCATGAGTATTCTAAAAGTTACGGAATTGTGATCACTATTCCCAAAGTCGTCCCCTACTGAAACTTCAACCACCTGGCCGGGCTCATTCCCCAACACCAGGTCCAGTATGGCCTCTTCCCGAGTTGGAATATTTACGTACTGCTCTAGAAAACCCTCCTGGATGTTCCTTACAAATTCTGCTCCATCGAGACCTCCAACACTACGTGAATCCCAGTCAATGTTGGGAAAACTAAAATCTCCTATCACCACCACCCTGTTGCTCCTACATCTTTCCATAATCTGTTTACATATTTGTACCTCTATCTCACGCTCGCTGTTGGGAGGCCTGTAGTACAGCCCCAACATTGTTACCGCACGCTTCCTATTTCTGAGTTCTGCCCATTTTGCCTCACAGCTCGAGTCCTCCATAGTGCCCTCCTTCAGCACAGCTGTGATATCCTCTTTGACTAGTAATGCAACTCTTCCACCCCTTTTACCTCCCTCACTATCCCGTCTGAAGCATCGGTATCCTGGGATATTTAGTTGCCAATCATGCCCTTCCCTCAACCAAGTCTCAGTCATAGCAATGACATCATACTCCCAGGTACTAATTCAAGCCCTAAGTTCATCTGCCTTTCCTACTACACTTCTTGCATTAAAAGGAATGCACCTCAGACCACCAGTCCCTTTGTGTTCATCATCTGCTTCCTGCCTACTCTTTCCCTTATTCACACAGACTTCATTATCTAGTTCCTTACAGGCTTTAGTTACTACCTCCTTACTGTCCACTGACCTCCTCATTTGGATCCCATCCCTCCGCCACATTATTTTAAACCCTCCCCAACAGCATTAGCAAAAGCCGCCCCAAGGACATTGGTTCCAGTCCGGCCCAGGTGTAGACCATCCAATTTGTAATAGTCCCACCTCCCCCAGAACAGGTCCCAATGTCCCAAAAATCTGAACCCCTCCCTCCTGCACCATCTCTCAAGCCACGCATTCATCCTGACTATTCTTTCATTTCTACTCTGACTATCACGTGGCACTGGTAGCAATCCTGAGATTACTACCTCTGAGGTCCTACTTTTTAACTTGGCTCCTAACTCCCTAAAGTCTGCTTGTAGGACCTCATCCTGTTTTTTACCTATATCATTGGTGCCTATGTGCACAACGACAACTGGCTGTTCACCCTCCCCTTTCAGAATGTTCTGCAGCCGATCTGAGACATCCCTGACCCGTGCACCTGGGAGGCGTTTTCGACCACAGAACCGCCTATCTACTCCCCTTACAATCGAATCCGCGATGACTATAGCCCTTCCACTCTTTATCCCGCCCTTCCGAACAGCAGAGCCAGCCACCGTGCCATGAACCTGGCTACTGCTGCCTTCTCCTGGTGAGCCATCTCCCTCAACAGTATCCAAAACGGTATACCTGTTTTGGAGGGAGATGACCGCAGGGGACACCTGCGCTGCCTTCCTGCTCTTTCTCTGCCTTTTGGTCACCCATTCCCTTTCTCCCTCAGCAATCCTAATCTGCGGTGTGACCAATTCGCTAAACGTGCTATCCACGACCTCCTCAGCATCGCGGATGCTCCAAAGTGAGTCCATCCGCAGCTCCAGAGCCGTCATGCGGTCTAACACGAGCTGCAGCTGGACACACTTCCAGCACGTGATGGAGTCAGGGACATCAGCCGTGTCCCTGAGCTCCCACATTGAGCAAGAGGAGCATAACACGGGTCTAAGATATCCTGCCAATTTTAATCTTAAGCTTATCTTAGATAAATTAAAAAGGAATGAAATGTTTTTACCAATCACACGAAAAAAAAATAGAAAAAGCCTTCCCTTATCTGCACACCACCGAGTCCTTTTTTTTTGGTTCGAGGAGGAGGGCGGGTGGGAGAAACTACAGGTGTAGTCTCTCGGGTTCAGCCGCTGCCTAAATATATAGGACTTACTTACCCAGCTGCCACCTCGCTCTCCCTGTCGCCGCTGCAAAAAGAAACTGCCGAAACAAAAAGGTAAGTTTATATAAGTTGTAAACTCACTTACACAGCTGTCACCTCGCTCTCCCTGTCGCCGCTGCAAAAACAAACTGCCGAAACAAAAAGGTAAGTTTATATAAGTTGTAAACTCACATACCCAGCTGCCACCTCGCTCTCCCTGTCGCCTCTGCAAAAAGAAACTGCCGAAACAAAAAGGTAAGTTTATATAAGTTGTAAACTCACTTACACAGCTGCCACCTCGCTCTCCCTGTCGCCTCTGCAAAAAGAAACTGCCAAAACAAAAAGGTTGGTTTATATAAGTTTTATATAAGTTTATATGCGTTTTGCAAACTTGTGCCGCAGGAGACCTCTGAGGATGTAGCGTCACGTCATTTATCTCCACGAGCAGAGCACAACAGAGCACCACGATATGCAAGAATCATGATGGGGCAAATTGAATGGCTCCACCAGATCTATCAAAGCATCTGAACTGCATTTCTAGAAGCTTTATCGCCTACTCAGTGGTCGTTGGAATTGTTGAATGACAACTGTTGCAGCTCTCCTTTGCATCTGTGCTGGGTTTTGCACAGGCATATGAGGCACGCCTTCAGTGGTCGCCCTTGACACCTATTATCCATCCTTGAAGTCTCATTGGGGGGGGCTGAAAAACTCGTGCACCTCAGACCGCTGTGGAATGAAGGCATCGTGATAGCCTCCCAGGAACCTTGCACAGATACATAAGAAGAATTTGCAATGTTCCCAAACCATTTGCACAGAGAGTAGACGCAGTTCCTATTGATGCCTGAACTGTGGAAGTCTTAATGGCCACATGCATGCTGTCGATGACACCCTGCATCTCGCGATTTCCCCAAATACTACAACAATCTCAGTCTGGCTGCCCAGATTGGTGTGAAAGTGCATGTATTGGCACGCCTTCTTGAACATGGCATTTACGGCCTTCTTGATGCAGTGATGTGCCACAGGCCGGGATATCCCACAGATGTCTCCAGAGGATCTCTGCAATGATCCTGAGGTGTAACAATTCAGTGCCACTGTGAGTTTCAGTGTCGCAGGAAATGGGAGCATACCAATTCCCATTGGGTTCAGATCCTCCTCCTACATAGGACGAAGCTCAGTGGTCGCCTTCCTGGAGAGACAGAACCTTCACTGACACTGCTGCTCCGACATTTGCAGGAAGCATAACCTCTAATGGTAAACCCTGTCTGACGGGTAGCATATACATTATTCAAGACGTTGGTTGCGTGCTACATGCGCCTTTTTCATACACACTCTCTTCTAGCCTCATGATCATTGTCCCCCTGTGGCTGCTACTGTGCTCCCTGCTCATCCACACTCTCTTCCAGCCTCATGATCCTTTTCCGTCTCTGGGTGCTGTAGCCGAATTCCCGGTGACTGCAGCTCTCTCCATCTCTGATCTTCCTCCACAATGGGAGGCCTCAAAACCGGCGTGGATGAGACCTATTGCTTAACTCATTTCTCAAGTCCTCCATTCTTTTTACTCTGCATACATAGGTTGCAAGTCGGAGTGGATGCTCAACCTGAATACTTCCGATGTACTCGCCAAGATTGGTCAGCCTTCAGATAGTCCATACCGTGATTCAGTATCTCTCACCGTCCCTACACTGCCATGATGCTTCATGTATGCAAAACTGACCTTCCACTGACCTTCCCCCTCCTTGTAGATGACCAGACTCTGAAACTCTGTTGTCCTCGCGCGACTTTCATTAAATTGTGAATAGCTTGGAAAATCGCTTGCATTTCCTGTTCACTAGGCTCAGTTGCTAGCGCGTCGTCTTAAAGTGAGGCCTCGACCCACCAGCTCGGGCGACTCTGGGAATATCACCCAGCAGCAAAAAACGTTGGGAATCCTTCACACCGCTATCCACCAGCATGTTGCCCTCCGTTCTAAAGTCACATGTATCCCTTGAATCACCCATCCAATATGCACACAAATTTCACATTTCACCGCCCAGAAAACAGTGTCAGAAAACATAATATTGAATGTTTCATTCTATTAAAGTACTGGGTGCAATCGGGATGATTTTGTAGGAATCCAAACTATTTCTCCATTTTCTAAAACTAAAATCACTCAGAAAATCTCCATGTCTCCAGCAGCATCATTTTACAGCGACTGAGTTCTGATATATTTAGTTGCTGATTTTAGATAACATGATGATTTTTTAAAAAAGTGATGGTAGCGAGTAGAAATGTATCCACCCTGATTCCTGGAGGAGTTCCCTTCAGGATTTTCTGATCCAGGATCCGTGTCACCCAAACTGGGACTGGTGTAATATTCAATCTGATTGAGGGACTCAATGGAATCAGCAACTGTTAAACACAAACATGGATAGTTATTGGAGACATTGATAGGGACGTTCGAACAAATAACATAATACCTTCATCATAGAAGCATAGACACATAGAAAATAGGAGCAGAAGTAGGACATTTGGCCCTGCTCCGCCATTCATTATGATCATGGCTGATCATCCAACTCAGTAGCCTGTTCCCACTTTTGCCCCATATCCTTTGAACCCTTTCGTGAAATCCAACACCTTCTTGAAAACATACAATGCTTTGGCCTCAACTGCATTCTGTGGAACCAAATTCTATAGGCTCATCACTCTCAGGGTGAAGAAATTTCTCCTCATCTCAGTCCTGAAAAGTTTACCCCGTATCTTTAGACAAAAGCCTTCTGAAAGTCCAAATAAACCACATCCAGTGGCTCTCCCTCATCAACCCTACTAATTACATCCTCTAAGAATTCTAGGAGATTTGTCAAGCATGATTTCCCTTTCGTAAATCCGTGCTGACTCTGTCCGATTCCACCACTGTTCTCCAAGTGCTCTGCTAGAAAATCTTCGATAATAGACTCTAGAATTTTCCCCATTAACGACCTTAGACTGACTGGTCTATAATTCCCCCTTTTCTCTCTCACTCTCTTTTAAAATAGTGGGGTTACATTAGCTATACTTCAATCTGCAAGAACTGTTCCAGAGTTTAGATCATAGAACATAGAACATTTCAGCGCAGTACAGGCCCTTCGGCCCTCGATGTTGCGCCGACCTGTGAAACCATCTGACCTAAACGATTCCATTTTCATCCATATGTCTATCCAATGACCACTTAAATGCCCTTAAAGTTGCCGAGTCTACTACTGTTGCATGATTTTACATCTTGGAAGATGAGCACCAATGCATCCATGATTTCGAGGACCACTTCCTTAAGTACTCTGTGATGTAGATTATCAGGCCCTGGGGATTTATCGGCCTTCACTCCCGTCAGTTTCCTCAACACCATTTCTCTACTAATACTGATTTCATTCAGTTCCTCCCTCTCACTAAACCCTGTGTTCCCCAACATTTCCGGTGTGATGTTTGTGTCCTCCTTTGTGAAGACAGAAGTGAAGTATCCATTTAGTTGATCAGCAATTTCTTTATTCCCCATAATAAATTCCCCTGTTTCTGACTGTAAGGGGCCTACATTTGTTTTCACCAATCTTTTTCTCTTCACATATCTATAGAAGCTATTACAGTCAGTTCTTATGATCCTCACAAGCTTACTCTCGTACTGCATTTTCCTCTTCTTAATCAATCCCTTGGTCCTTATTTATTGAATTCTAAACTGTTCCCAATCCTCAGGTCTGTACTTTTATTTACTGGCAAATTTGTATGCCTCTTCCTTGGATCTAATGTTATCTCCAATTTTCCTTGAAAGCCAAGGTTTGGCTACCTTTCCCGTCTTACTTTTGTCACCAGACAGGAATCAGCAGTTTTTGGTGTTCATCTGGTAACAATGTCCAGGAACTTTTTATATGACCCGATTGTGGAGCATCAACCATCTCAGGTACTGCAGTGGTTCAAGAGAAACTTATCATGGACCATAGATGTTGGATCATCCAGAGAGCAGTCAAAACAATACTCAGTACAGGTGGTGATTTAGATTTCAGGCATCAGAGCAGAGACCATAGTTTAAAACCTAGTCGGTTAGCACAGCTTCGTAATACTGAATCCGCCCACCCTGTCCCCATCTCCTTTCCTTTCAGAGTCTCAAACGGCCGGCGGTGACTCCAAAATTTTACCCCACCCCGAATAATGGGGCAGAAACGAGTGCAAGGAGGCTAATTTCAGATTGTTTTTCTTCTGGGTGTGTTTTGTTTTAAACTAAGAAATATATCTCAATGGTTAAATTACTGCCCAAATATAGCGCAAGAGACAATGTTATCGATTCGGTAGTGTTGTTGCCCTAGTATCGTGAAGTAGAATTTGTTGGTTAATGTTAAAATTCAGCATACAAAGTGTTAGAATAAGTTTTTTGGTAGAAACCACCGATTTCAGGAAAGCAGGTCCTGATGGAAACATGTTTCTGATCCAGAAATCCAGTCACCTCGAGAAATAAAATGTGAATCATGGTGAATGTCTCCACTGAGAGCAGTGACTGTTTATGATCTAGATTAAAGGGAATAAAATGAAATGGTAGTGACTCAGACTGTAAAGTCAGCAGATATAGAATATGCTAAAAAGGATGTGACGATAAATGAAAAGTTGAAGATACTTTCAGTTGATTTATACATTCAGTTGATGTTTGAGAGAATATAAAATTAACAAATAACACGAACAGCCGATGTGTTTATTATTCGGGAGTTTAGATATCTGGCAGTCAGTGTGTAGACGGAAGGAAAAATGAAACAATGACTTTGATTACGATTTACAAAAAAACAGAAAGCACGTTCTTTAAGCAGTAGCGGCCGGTGGAAATCTTCCCAAACCCATTGCTCGCCTTCCTATACACACAGATTTAGACACACTCGCACTGTGATATGACTCCTTCACATCGGGATAGTGAGCGGATTTCTGACAGATTTCAGTCAGTAAATAGACCATTAAAATGGGGTAATTAAGGGGACGTGACATTTGTCCAGTGAAAATTCGGTATGAAATATAAAACACAGACCTGAACGTCGGATCTGAGAGGTATCCTTGCCAGTTCCAATATTCCCAATCTCTGCATAAACTGCTTGGTATAAACCAGCTGGTGAACCCTTGCCGTGAGTGACAGAACCTGTCGGATGGAGGATGGAGAGATTTACGTTTTGTTCCAACACACGAGCGTTTAACAGTAAATTATCTGCGAGCACATTCAAATCACAATGTCACAATGATGGTGACAGCAAAGAGACAAAGCCAGGTATTGTGAATGAAGAGTAGTTTTTTTGTGTACACTTTTGTATATGTCTGTGTGTCTATTTTGTTCTGCGTACTGATATGTTCATCTGCAGCAGTCTGGGGGCAAGAAGAAATGAGCGGGTATCAGGAGAAACAAATTTCAACTGATTACTGGATTCTGGGCCCACACGTGTAATTCAGCTAAAGAGAAGCTGGATGAAGTTGACTGATTCTGTGACAGCATCAGTTGGAAATATGAGCGAGGAGCTTATTGTTCTTTGGTATGTTCCCTCACTGTGAGAAAAGATTCGTGTACATAGTGTAAGATGTAGGTTCAGGAGTCACAGTTTATCCAAAATAGGTGGTCGAGAACTCATAAGTAATTTTAAAATATTAAGCTTATGAGTAATCAACATTTTAGACTCGATGCATAAGCTAAATTGACACAAGAAGTATACGACCTATGGCAGATAATTTTACTGTCACTCACTGAAGCTGGAAGAGCAGGCTTCTTCCTCCCTCTCTCTCTCTCTCTCTGTGTTTTCACCTCTTCCAGTTAGCCGAGATGCTACGAAGCTCTCGATCTTGTACCCGATGGGGCATGCTGTCTCTGCTCCTCCGAGCATCCATCTTTGTCCCTTATTTTGGGGAGCTGGTAGTTCACCTATGTGAATCATTTATTCGAACCCTTGTAATTCAGCAGTGAGTTGAATGGGTGAAATTCGAGCGGAAGCTTTATTTTGGAATATAGAAACAGGTTGGACAGCTCGAGAATGAATGGCTATACCTATAATCTGAATGGCTGAAATTATAACCAATGGATGAAGTAAGATAACATTTTAAATGTCGGATTTTACTAATTCCGAAGCACATTGAATAGAGCAAATCAGCAAAAACGATTACGATTTATTTCTAATAAGGCCATTTGACATTCATTGGAAAGCTGCAGTTAACTAGAGTCTTGCAAGGATATGGCACAATATCTGGGATCTTGTGTTCGTTCTGCGGTAAGGTATGAAGCTCACCTCTTCTGATTGACTTTTCCTGCATAACCTCCATCAGTGAGTTCAACTCACAGACTAACAGGACTCCGAAGCAGAGCGTAACTAGGATGGAAATAGTTTTATATCCCTTTTCTTAATGAAAACAATACAGAAAGGTTTATCACAGACACAGTCTAGCTTGCATGATGAAATATTTGCAATAAGTATTTAATAATTATATACACTGCTTCAGAGCAATGAGTCAAGCTGAACATTCCCCAGTATGTGTGGTGTGCATTGAAACAGAGGAACGTGTGACCCAGTCTAAATTACAGAGATAGTGGCCCCATGTTTCTGTTGAGTACAGGACAGTTCAGGTGCAGCCAGAAACTGTGGTTAATGGAACTCCAACCAGACGCTAGGAAATATGCGGTCAGGAAAAAATCTTCCAGTCAGTCAGTGAGAGCGTGTTCATATTATCTTCAGAAAATGGCAACGATACTGAATAAACTAATACAAACCTTAACGCTTGCTGGAATACTCATAATGGTCAGTACCTGCAGATGAGGACCAAAAGCAATTGGAGGCACATCGAACCCTGTTGAATATATTGTACAAAAAATTCAGGAAGATGAAATGTCAGCACTTTACATTAAAACGATGAATACTGTTCTTAACTTCCCAAACGAGTCAATTTAACAAAACAAAGAACCATAACTCACTATCCAAACCCTGCCACCCTCACCGGAACAAATCACACTGGCATCTTCCTTGTGATCACAGTCGGATTGACCCGGCGATGAGGAAGGACAGTCGTCCAGAGAAGATTCACTTCCGGTGCACTTCACCACATCCAGACAGATAACACCGCCACCCTGGGAAAAGGTAGCTCCTCCTGGGGCGAGTAGAGCGTGGCCACAACCCAGCCCTCTGCAGACATCATTGAGAGGACTTATGGGGAGGTAGTCACACCTCAGTTAATAGAAGTAGGTAGATGGGTTACCGTCAGGGGAAGGAGAGGGAACCAGCAGGCAGTGCAGGGATCCCCTGTGGCCGTTTCCCTCAACAACAGGTATACCGTTTTGGATACTGTTGCGGGGGACGAATTACCAGGGGCAAGCAATGGGGTCCAGGTTTCTGGCACAGAGTCTGTCGCTGTTGCTCAGAGGGGAAGGGGGAAGAGGAGCAGAACATTAGTCATTGGGGACTCCATAGTTAGCGGAACAGATAGGAGGTTCTGTGGGAACGAGAGAGACTCATGTTGCCTCCCAGGTGCCAGGGTTCGTGATGTCTCGGATCGTGTTTTTGGGATCCTTAAGGGGGAGGGGGAGCAGCCCCAAGGCGTGGTCCACATAGGCACCAATGACATAGGTCGGAAGAGAGATGGGGATTTAAGACAGAAATTCAGGGAGCTAGGGTGGAAGCTTAGAGCGAGAACAAACAGAGTTGTTATCTCTGGGTTGTTGCCCACACCACGTGATAGCGAAGCAAGGAATAGGGAGAGAGAAGAGTTGAACACGTGGCTTCACGGATGGTGCAGGAGGGAGGGTTTTGGTTTCCTGGATAATTGGGGCTGTTTCTGGGGTAGGTGGGACCTCTACAAACAGGATGGTCTTCACCTGAATCAGAGGGGTACCAAGATCCTGGGTGGGAGATTTGCTAGTGCTCTTCGGGGGGGTTTAAAATAATTCAGCAGGAGAATGGAAACCTAAATTGTAGTGCCAGTGTACAGGATGTTGAGAGTAGTGAGGTCAGGGATATGGTTACAAGGACGCAACAGGGCACTGGCAAGAAAGAACCTGGTTTAAAGTGTGTCTACGTCAACGCCAGGAGCATCCGGAATAAGGTGGGTGAGCTTGCAGCATGGGTTGGTACCTGGGATCTCGATGTAGTGGCCATTTCGGAGACATGGGTAGAGCAGGGGCAGGAATGGATTTTGCAGGTTCCGGGATTTAGATGTTTCAGTAAGAACAGAGAAGATGGTAAAAGAGGGGGGGGGGGGGGCATTGTTAATCAAGGAGAGTATTACAGTGACACAAAGGACGTTTGAAGACTCGTCTACTGAGGTAGTATAGGCCGAGGTTAGAAACAGGAGAGGTGAAGTTACCCTGTTGGGAGTCTTTTATAGACCTCCAAATAGTTCCAGAGATGTAGAGGAAAGGATAGCGAAGATGATTCTCGACAGGGGCGAGAGTAACAGGGTAGTTGTTATGGGGGACTTTAACTTTCCAAATATCGACTGGAAATACTATAGTTCGAGTACTTTCGATGGGTCAGTTTTTGTCCACTGTGTGCTGGATGGTTTTCTGACACAGTATGTAGACAGGCCAACCAGGGGCGATGCCACATTGGATTTGGTACTGGGAAATGAAACCGGCCAGGTGTTAGATTTAGACGCAGGTGAGCACTTTGCTGATAGTGATCACAATTCGGTTAGGTTTACCTTGGCGATGGGCAGGGACAGGTATATACCGCAGGGCAAAAATTATAGCTGGGGGAAAGCAAACTATGATGCGATTAGGCAAGATTTAGGATGCGTAGGATGGGGAAGGAAACTGCAGGGGATGGGCACAATCGAAATGTGGAGCTTAATCAAGGAGCAGCTACTGCGTGTCCTTGATAAGTATGTACCTGTGAGGCAGGGAGGAAGTTGTCGAGCGAGGGAGCCGTGGTTTACTAAAGAAGTTGAAGCGCTTGTCAAGAGGAAGAAGAAGGCTTATGTTAGGATGAGACGTGAAGGCTCAGTTAGGGCGCTTGAGAGCAACAAGCTGGCCAGGAAGGATCTAAAGGGAGAGCTAAGAAGAGCAAGGAGAGGACACGAGAAGTCATTGGCGGATAGGATCAGGGAAAAACCTAAGGCTTTCTATAGGTATATCAGGAATAAAGGAATGACTGGAGTTCGATTAGGGCCAATCAAGGATAGTAGTGGGAAGTTGTGTGTGGAATCAGAGGAGATAGGGGAAGTGTTAAATGAATATCTTGCGTCAGTATTTACAGTAGAGAAAGAAAATGTTGTTGAGGAGAATACTGAGATTCAAGCTACTAGGCTAGATGGGATTGAGGTTCACAAGGAGGAGGTATTATCAATTTTGGAAAGTGTGAAAATAGATAAGTCCCCTGGGCCAGTTGGGATTTACCCTAGGATTCTCTGGGAAGCTAAGGAGGAGATTGCAGAGCCTTTGTCCTTGATCTTTATGTCGTCATTGTCGACAGGAATAGTGCCGGAAGACTGGAGGATAGCAAATGTTGTCCCCTTGTTCAAGAAGGGGAGTAGAGACAGCCCTGGTAATTATAAACCTGTGAGCCTTACTTCGGTTGTGGGTAAAATGTAGGAAAAGGTTATAAGAGACAGGATTTATAATCATCTTGAAAAGAATAAGGTCATTGGAGATAGTCAGCATGGTTTTGTGACGGGTAGGTCGTGCCTCACAAACCTTATTGAGTTTTTTGAGAAGATGACCAAACAGGTGGATGAGGGTAAAGCAGTGCATGTGGTGCATATGGATTTCAGTAAGGCGTTTGATAAGGTTCCCCACGGTAGGCTATTGCAGAAAATACGGAAGTATGGGGTTGAAGATGATTTAGAGCTTTGGATCAGAAATTGGCTAGCTGAAAGAAGACAGAGGGTGGTGGTTGATGGCAAATGTTCATCCTGGAGTTTAGTTACCAGTGGTGTACCGCAAGGATCTGTTTTGGGGCCACTGCTGTTTGTCATTTTTATACATGACCTGGAAGATGGTGTAGAAGGGTGGGTTAGTAAATTTGCAGATGACACTAAGGTCGGTGGAGTTGTGGATAGTGCCGAAGGATGTTGCAGGGTACAGAGGGACATAGATAGGCTGCAGAGCTGGTCTGAGAGATGGCAAATTGAGTTTAATGCGGAAAAGTGCGAGGTGATTCACTTTGGAAGGAGTAACAGGAATGCAGAGTACTGGGCTAATGAGAAGATTCTTGGTAGTGTAGATGAACAGAGACATCTTGGTGTCCAGGTGCATAAATCCCTGAAGGTTGCTACCCAGGTTAATAGGGCTGTTAAGAAGGCATATGGTGTGTTAGCTTTTATTAGTAGGGGGATCAAGTTTCGGAGCCACGAGGTCATGCTGCAGCTGTACAGAACTCTGGTGAGACCGCACCTGGAGTATTGCGTGCAGTTCTGGTCACCGTATTATAGGAAGGATGTGGAAGCTATGGAAAGGGTGCAGAGGAGATTTACTAGGATGTTGCCTGGTATGGAGGGAAGGTCTTACGAGGAAAGGCTGAGGGACTTGAGGTTGTTTTCGTTGGAGAGAAGGAGGAGGAGAGGTGACTTAATAGAGACATATAAGATAATCAGAGGTTTAGATAGGGTGGATAGTGAGCGTCTTTTTCCTCGGATGGTGACGGCGAACACGAGGGGACATAGCTTCAAGTTGAGGGGTGATAGATATAGGACAGATGTGAGAGGTAGTTTCTTTACTCAGAGAGTAGTAAGGGCGTGGAACGCCCTGCCTGCAGCAGTAGTAGATTCGCCAACTTTAAGGGCATTTAAGTGCTCATTGGATAGACATTTGGATGAAAATGGAATAGTGTAGGTCAGATGGTTTCACAGGTCGGCGCAACATCGAGGTCCGAAGGGCCTGTACTGCGCTGTAATGTTCTAATTCTAATTCTAATTCTAATTCTAATTGGCATCGGCCATATCCCAGGAGTCATCACACACCGTGCCCCAGCTGTTATTGCACAATATCTCCACTCTCTCAGTGCAGTTGTTGTTGCCTCCAAACAGGCACAACCATTGTTCTGGATCTGTCAAAGAGAATCAATGATTATTGTTGATGTAGTATGAGGCAGAAGTAGATGTCAGATAGTTCCTGAGAGCACTGTGGATTTACCAACCCCATCTGAACTGCAGCCGTTCAAGAGGCAGCTCACCACCACCTTTGCAAGCGCAATTAGTGATGGGAAATACATGCTGGCCTAGCCAGCAACGTCCACATGGCATTAATGAATACAAAAAATTGTTGATACAATAAAGAGGAGGTTTTACCTGGTGAAAGCGCACGTTTACAAACATATTCTCGAATGTGGTCCTTTGATCTGTGGGTCTGCTCCATTGTTACTTTTGCTTCTGTTGAGAACAGAAACATGCTGACTGCATCAATTTCTGAAATGACACTCGCACATTGAGAGGTTTGCTGTGTTACCTGCACAAACAACACTCGTACCTCCCTGTGTGCACATTTGTTTTTAACCCACGGGTCTGATTGACACTGCCAAAGGAACGATTCCTGTGAAGTACACTCAATCTTATTGAGCCAAATGGGTCGTGATCCTTCTCCAAATGACTGAGCGAAATAATCGATAGAACTGAGGGGACCGCACTCTAACTGTTTCCAGATCACTTCTGCATCAGGTCCATCAAGTGTATCTGAGGACACTGTTCCCCAGGTGCCACTGTAGAACACTTCCCCTCTCCCCTCACAGCGATGCTTCCCATTCACCAGCCGAAGCTCTTTGTGTTCTGTCAATGAAAGAAGAGATTTCCAGATGGTTATATGGATAATTCGTGTGTCCATCCTGCACAGATCAACACATGCTGATTCCCGGGAATTATTTAAGAGAGGCAAGAGAAAAAACATCGACAGCCCGTGATGTAATAATGAATAATCACACGGATTTCACAACAGAAGAACATGAAACTTCATTGAATTCTTTGAAGAAGGTACTGAAAAATAACAGGGATAATGCAGTCGATGAAATATGCATTTTTTTTAACAAAGGCCTCAGACAAGGTACCATATCGGAGAATCCTGACTGAGGTCGCGCATGTGGAGTCAAGGGATCAGTAAAACAATGGTAGCAAACCAGCTACAAAATAGAATGTCAGGGTTAAAGGTGGTTGCCCAGAATGGCGGAAGGTGGGAAGTGGTGTTCCACAGGGATTGGTGTTGGGGTCACTGCTGCTCAATATTTACACAAAAGATTTGTACCTAGAAGTGGGATACATAATTTCAAAATTTAAGGTGACAGCAATTTGGGGATATAATTAATATCAAGGAAGAGAGCGACTAAATACGTGAAGACATTAATAAATTGACCAAATGGGCATGCAATTGGCAAATTGATTTTAATACAAATAAAGTCTAAGGTGGTGAATTTTGGAAGTAAAAATAAAGAGGCCACGTACTTCTTGGAAAATACGAGTGAGAATGATGTATAGGAGCAAATAAATCTAGGGATACGGGTAAACTAATTGCTTATAACGTGTCAGAGACCACAGCTAGAGATCATAACTATGAGAGAGTCATCAAAGTACTAAATATGAAATTTTGCAGAATCGTTTTATACAGAGGGTGTGAATCGAATGTGGAACTTGGACTGCATGCAATAGTTGAGGCGAACAGCACAGATAAGTGAAGCTCGATAAGGACATGAGGGACAAAGAAATGGGAGGACATTCAGAGAGGGTTGCATACAGTAATTTGGAGTGATGCACGTGTGCAGCCTAAATACCACATAGACTATTTGGGCCGAATGGCCCGATTCTGTGCTGTACATTTATTATGGCCACGACCTGAACAACGCACTTCAATTCAGTCCCCTCACTCCACAGGTTGCAACATATTATTAAGGTTTCACACCCAATTGAAAAACAGCGAGATTAACCATTCTAGAAACCCCCGGAATACAACAGGCCAAACCAGGTATCTTTAGCCAACAACAAATTAACTATTTATGAAGAAATAAATCTTAAACGCTATGAAGGCAAACCTAGGTCTAAAGACAGTTTGACTTCTTATTTCATTCTAACTCCCCCATGTACAGACATACATTAAAAAATAACTGTAGTTAATTGGTTTTAATAGACGTGTTGTCAAAAATTAGTTGCTTCTTAAGATTAAATGAAATAAGCAAGTCTTTGTGGATTACTTTCCTGATGGATGAGGTATTCTAAGGGGGAATTAGTCAAAGACCGCTGCTAGTCTTCACGAGGGTTTCATGCAGTAGTCTATTATTAATAGGCACCAACAGTTCCTTCAGCAATACAAATGGTTTATTGGAAAAAAAGGTGGCTTTTCTTCCTGAGGCCCGTAGTTCCCTGTCGAATCTTTGCTGAGAGACAATAAACAGCTAATTTCGCTTCAGTGTGCTTCTCTAGCCAGTCTGGTTTCAAGCCAGATTTGCCAAATTTACACAATTAAATAGAAACATCATAACATGTGACATTTCTGTCCTGCTGTTGCCAAAGTAACAAAAATGCTGTTTCTGGCACACAATGCCTTTGAAATTCCAAATCTTTCTATCCCTATTTCTATCCCTACAGCATTATTTTTAACAGAAGCATGAAGACACACACTGTTCTTAATCTAAGGTGAAAACAACAGCCTCGCATATGGCAAAATGAAAGGCCATTCCTGCAATGCCTTTCATTACGTTGCAAAAACTAAAAAATATTAGGAACTGGGATAAAAATAACATTTTCTTCCACATTCAAACGCAATTAATTCTACTGATAGTTTACAGCATTATCTTTATACCATCGCAATCCATATAATTTAATAAGGTCAAATTCGGTACAAAGTGTCAACAATAGCATTATTTTCCCCCGATATATGTAAAATGTTTGGATGATTAGGCTGTCATAACAGACTCCATCTAAATATTCTAACATTTCGGTTTTATTTTTTTACACGAACGTTAATGTGTTATGGTCAGTGTATATTAGTATTTATTTATCATCTTAGCAGACATATATTTCAAAATGTTTGAGAGCCATCAAAAGTCCTAATATTTCTTCTTCCACAGTGGAATACATTCTTTGATGACAACTTAGTTTTCTTGAAAAATACCCTTCTGGCTTCTCTATGCCTGATTCGTCATCCTGCAATAGTACTGCAGTGACCCCCTAGGTCGCTCGCATCAATTGCTATTTTAAATGGTTTAGCAGAATTTGGAGCAGCCCACACTGGCGCATTAGTTAAGATTGCTTTCATCTTTTAAAAAGCTGTCTGGCAATCATCTGAGCATACTACATTGTTGTTGTTTTTTGCTGTAAATTGGTTAATGGAGCAGCCACAGTCCAAAAGTTCCGTACATATTTCCTGGAAAAACCGCTCATCCCCAAAAACCTCATTATTTTCCACTTAGGTTCAGGGATAGGGAACTCTACTAAGACTTGTACCTTTGCCGTTTTTGGCAGTAACTGTCCTTGCCCCGCTATGTGTCCGAGCTATGTTACTCTTGCTTTTCCCTATTCGCTTTTTGCCAGATTTATCACTAAGTCCATGGCTTGTAACTTTTTAAACATAATTTCTGGTTGGTTTAAGTGTTCTTGCGAAGCGTTACTGTATATTAGTACATCATTGCGATACACTACACAGTCGGGAAAAACTGAATCATTCATCAATGATAAGTGGCTTGGGACTTTTCATTTATGCCTGAATGGCATCAAGTGGCCTGATAAAGACCGTCAGATGTTAGACAAGCTGATATATCTGCCTCGACAAGACTGAGGAACTTGCTAGTATCCCTTTAACATGTCGATCTTGGCAGTAAATCCAGTACTGCCCACTCTGTCAATACAGTCTTCTAAACGTGAATTGGGTAGGAGTCAGCCTTTATTACCTCATTGACTTTTCTGTAGTCCATACAAAATTGGGTTCACCCTTTCAGGTATAGATACCAGCCCATTATAAACGCAAAATGCTGGTAATCTGAAATAAAAAACAAGAAGTACTGGAAATACTCACCAGGTCTGGCAGCTTCTGTAGAGAGAGAAACAGAGTAAACGTTTCAGGTCAGTGACCCTTCATCAGAACTGATACTAGCACTATTGGTGACTTCCAGCTCCTTTGACGAGTCTCGATCAAATTGTTTTCCAGCATGTACTGGATCTTAGCTTTTCTTTTGGCCTGTTTGACCAGAGATAAGCGGTAAGCATGTTGTTTTGAAGGAACGATTCCCCCTTTATCTCGATCATGTGTGACTAAGGTTGTACATCCCAGTGTATCCCTACAAACTCCATTAACTGTGTTGAAAGCCTGGTTAGCTCATTACGTTGTTTTGCCTCTAAGTGCAAAAGCATGTTATCCAATTTTCCTCGCCGTTCTGTACTCCCTTATCTGAGTGTTGGATGTTCAATCTGAGAATTTCCCATGCCTCCTTCTGCCTCATCCTCACTTTCTTTTCCCTTCTCAAGAGTACCGATTATCTGACATATCTGTACTGGCTTATCCTCCTCACGGAGATAATATTGCTTGAACATATTAATGTGACACAGCCATTCTTTCTTCGACAATCAGGGGTATCAATCAAGTAATCTACGTTACCAACTCTTTTCCAACTCGATATGGGCAACTGAACCGTGTTTATAATGGTTGTCCCTGTAACTGTAATAACACTAATCTTTCATTCCCTGGTTAAAAATCGCGGGGTTTTGCATTCTTGTCTGCCCATTTATTCATGCTGGTTTGTGATGATTTAATGTGTTTCTGAGCCGCACCACAAGTTCTCCTTACCCTTTCCCAGAACACAGATATATAGTCTAACTTCGAAGATTCAGCATTTTGTTCGAATATTCTGTCTTTTATGAGTTGTACAAGACTTCTTACTTCACAGTTGTTGACCAATTTGAAATGAATGAAGCCTAACTTACTCATTCAGGACTCATTCAGTAAAGTCTCTGGTGGCAAATTAAAGAATGTTTTGCCTTTTATCCCAGTCATGTGGATATTCGTGGCAGTCTGTTCTAATAATTGTTTTGAGTGTTTGGTGGTATCTCTCTAAAGCACCCCGTGACTGTTGGTTTGATGCAGAAGATTCTAACTGCCTAATACCCTAATTGCTCATACTTCTTGAAATACCTGAGACAAGATATTAGAACCTTGAACGATTGAACAGAAAGTGATAACCCATATCTCATAAAGAATTGTGCTAACGTTGCTACTATTATTCTAGCATTAATTGTCCTCACAGGAATGGCCTGTGGAAATTGAGTAGCCATATCCATGATGGTAAATATGTATTGAGGTCCAGATTTTGATTTTGGCCAGGATCCTACACAATCTACCATTACCCTGCCTCATGGTTCCTCAATCACTGGTATGGGAACTATTGGTGCCGGTTTTGTGGGACGTTGCGGTTTTTCTACCATTTGACAGGTATGGCATGTCCTACAAAATTGTCTCACATCCTTTGGAAGAACGGGCCAGCAATAATGTTCATTTACATGTGATTTGGTCTTCTGAAATCGTCTAAGCTGTGCAAAAGGAATGTCATGTGCTAACCGTAATAATCTCGAGTGATATTTAGGTGGTGCCACTATCTGTTCAACAACTGTCTAGTCTTCATCCGCAGGTCCATGAGACAGCCTCTATTCCCTCCTCACAATCATATAATAGCCTTCTGGAACGCCTTTTGCCTCAGCTTCTGTCAGAGCGTTTGTGATGTTCAGTATATCTCTTGACCAGCTTGCTGTAATGTAATGATAAATCCCCAAATAAGGTTTCAGACACTTGGATAACTGTTTGTGCTGCCACGTATACCTCAGACAATGGATCCTGTTTATCTATTGCTCGGTTGACTACACACTCAGGAAGTATTCCTGGAACTTGTTCATGTAATCGCTCTGTTTCCATAATTCACTTGGTTCCTCTGTAATTGTAGGCAAAACTGATTATTTTGATCTCGCCAAATCATTTCCTAGGAGTCGATCAATTCCCTTGATTGTCAAACTGTGGACACAGAATTAAGGTGTTTGGTAGAAGGATTAAAGGGGACAGGAGGAAAATCTTTTTTCACCCAGAGGGTGGTGGATCTCTATAATTCACTGTCAGGATCAGTGGTGGAGGCAGAGATCCTCATTTGTTTTAAAAGGCACCTGGACATGCACCCAAAGTGCTGTCACCTGTGGGACTGTGGGCCAGGTGCTAGAAGTTGGGATTAGTTTGGGTGGATGGCTTATTCGGCCCGTGCAGACATAATGAACTGAATGGCCTCCTTCAATTCTGCATTTTTCTATGTTCTAACTTGTACAGTTACCATACCAGGTATTAAGTCACTCTCCAGGCATACTTTATATAAAGATGCGGGTAAACACTCCCTGCCAACTCCATTAAGTAAAACTTCAGTATTCTAGGCGCTCTCTGGTAGAAACCTTATACCTTTTCCGCAGTAAGTTTGGGTTGCTCCTGTATCCCTGAGTATAATGATATGACTTCCTACCTCACATACAGGATGCGCAGTTCATTTTTCCTTTGAAAAAGAGAATCATAATGTTTGGGCATCGTTTTCTTTCCGTCTCTCCTCATTTTCCTTTATGTATCTGGTTTTAAAACTTCTGTTTAAAGCTATAGCCTGGTATGCTATCCTCTTCGGCAGAGTATTTTCCTCTGCGCTAACCTTGTGTACCCTGCGTCCTATGGGGTTGCCTTGCGATTTCCAGCATTCTGAACGAAGATGTCCCGTTTTGTGTCAATGATAACACGTTGGCTTGTGAACCTCACTTCTATCCTCAGCACTTTCCTGTC
Source organism: Heterodontus francisci (assembly GCF_036365525.1). Taxonomy (NCBI): domain Eukaryota; kingdom Metazoa; phylum Chordata; class Chondrichthyes; order Heterodontiformes; family Heterodontidae; genus Heterodontus; species Heterodontus francisci. The sequence continues at coordinate 2,849,696 of NW_027140357.1, read as the reverse complement.
TGAGTTCAGGACGTGCTACTAGGGCATTTACAACTATTCATTCTTGTCCCTGGATACTTGCCTTCCTGTCACTGTCCCACTTTCTATTATTCTCGGGTTTATGGGGGTGACGGACAAATGGTTTTGCTTATTCACAAGGTCAAAATCATCCACAACTTCCGCTGCCTGCCTAGCCTTCAAAAGTTTCAGATTATCTACATGAGTTCACACTACTGAAGGAATGCAATTTTTAAATTCCTCTAAGTTAATTAACTCTCGAAGGTTCTCATATGTGGTGTTCATCTTTACTGCCCGTATCTAACGGTCAAAATTAAATTGTTTCACCCTCTCAAATTCTACATTTGTCTGCCCAGCCAATCTCTGTCAGTCCTTAAACTTCTGACCATAAGCTTCAGGGCCTAACTCATACGCGAGGAGAATAGGATTTTTGCCATCTCACACTCTGCAGAAGCCTCTTCAGGAAGCAGCACATAAACTTCATGAGCTCTGCCGACAAACCGGCTTTGCAAAATCAGTGTCCAGCTTTCCTTCGGCCATTTCATCTGTTTGACTATTTTTTTCAAAAGATAGGAAAAAAGTGCCACTACGTCCCTTTCTCCCAACGTAGGAACAGCTTTTATAAGTTAAACAGCTTTTTGCTGGGTCCTGGGCTGAATTCAGATTCGTCATGACCCGACATTTCCCTGGATTCAAGACTATTCCCTTGTCTTAGTTCCATCTCTTTTAGGCTAAATTCCTTCTCTTTCTCCCTTTCCTCTTTTTCAAGTGCAAGTTTTCTTAATTCTTTTCCAGCCTCAAGTTTTCTTATTGTTATTTATTTTTCTGTTTCCTGTTGAAGCTCCAGTTGACTTAACTGCAACTGAATGTTTGCCAATTCTGCTGCATCAATCTCTGACTTAGTACGTTCTTGTTCCTCTTATTTTCCTTCTAATTATTAGAATTATTGACTATTAGGTCAATTATCGCTGCATTGTTGACTTTCAATTCCTGAAAAAGGAATTTCAATTCCTACCACTATTTTGCTGCCAATTCTTTTCATTTATTCTGAGTTAAAGGTATCGAGCCACTGAGGGAAACATTTTCCTTTCCCGAGAACTCTGCTGCAACTGCTGAGCCATTCTGATGTTATAGACTCTACCTTACTATACAAGAAAATTCGTTCCATCTTTTTCATAATTGGTGTTAGATTTGGATCCTGACAACCAAGTTTCCAATTAATATGATCCCAAAGCCGACAGCAAGTAATATGCTGCCAGACACAAGATCCAAAATTTTATGCTGTCCAAGAGACAAGTAATTTATATGATTCCAAACATGAGACCCTCAATTCATCTGATTCTGATCTCAGACGAGCCACCCAATTAATATATTACAACCACGGTGGGAGCAATACACTGTCAATTCAGTCCCGTCACTCCACAGGTCGCAGCATATTATTAAGCTTTCACACCCAATTGGAAAACTGCCAAAATAAACACTCTGGTAACCCGAGAATAAAAGGGACCAAACCAAGTATCTTCAGACACCAACAAATTAACTATTTATTGAAACAAAAGTCTTAAATACTATTACGATAAACCTATGACTAATGACCTGATGATTTTAAACTAACTCCCCACATTCGCACACATGCATTCAAAACCAACAGTAGTTAACTCGTTTTAAAATTAGTGTTTTTGAAATTTAGCTGCTTCTCAAGAACGAATAAAATAAGTAAGCCTGTGAATTACTTTCCTGGTGGATGAGGCATTCTAATGTGGAAATAGTCAAAGGCCACTCGAAGTCTTCATGAGGATTGGATGCACTGGTCTGTTCTTAACAGGCGTTTAACTGTTGAGCTGCAGGAGGCAACAGCAGTTCCTTCAGCAATACAAACGGTTTCTTGAAAAAAAAAATGAATTTCTTCTTTAGGCAATTAATTCGGCCTGTAGCTCTCAAGAGAATTTTTGCTGAGAGAGAATAAACAGCTCCTTTCTCTTCAGTTCGTTTCGCTGGTGAGTCTGCGTTCAGCCGCTTTTTTTTCAGTTTTACACATAGTTAAGTAGTAACATTACACCATGTGACCTGTCTCTCCCGCTGCCGCCTTGGTAACAAAATGCAGCATCTGGCACACTGTGCCTTAGAAATTCCAGAACGTTCTCTCCCTTAAAGGTGCTCTATTTTTAACAGAGTCTTAAAGTTGCACATTGTTTTTAATTGTAGGCGAAAAAACGAGACAAGTCCATGACACATTCCATGCAATTCTACATCATAATTTCTGTGTGAACCCTCGTTTACACAACTACATAAAATGAGTACATTCATAGCAGTCTTACCTGAACACATGATCCGCACATCTTCTTTATGAGAACAGTCGTGGTTACCCCACGATGCTGAGGGAAATTCCCAGTGAAATTATTCGTTACCAAAACAGTTCAGTTCATTCAACCAAGCTGACCCTGAGCCTGGTTCACAAGAAGCAGGAAGTATCATGTCTAATGCTTTTCCACAACCCAGCTGTTTGCAAACCAAGTTGACTTCCACCAGATCCCAGGAGTCATCACAAACTGAGCCCCATGTCTCGTTGTAATAAATCTCCACTCGGCCAGCACATGGGCTCCCACCATCGGACAACCTTAACTGCAAATGGTCTGTTGGACAACAATATAGGAGGATTAGATTTACATTAGTCATTCACCTCATCACTCAATCCAACTCATTGTACCATCACTCACTAGAAATAAACATTCTAAATGCATACGTGAAAGGTAAATGAAACTATACAATATTTATAGCAGAAAATCTGTCTGCAGTTACATATTACATGTAATGAAATGCGCAGAAATGTTTCAGATATCCTACAACATCCAGTCCCCCTTTTATGTTTCAAACTCTATCTACATTGTTGTAAAGGCAATCACTCACGTGATTAACCATCAATTTATACTCATGTTATATAACTGTAACTGTTGCTTGTCCACGTATGTTACCCTTATCTATTATCTTGGCCCGACATTTACTGCCATCTCCTATTTCCTTTATCTTGAATAGCAAGTGACTTGCATTTATCTGGCGCCATTAGCGTAATAAACCATCCCAAGGTGCTAAACAGGAGTCATATCAAAGAAAGTTAGACACGGAGTGCCTAAGAATATTCTGGTCAGATGACCAGAAGCTAAGTAAAAGATTTAGGTTTTATGGAGTGTCGTAAAGCAGGAAAGAGATTGATAGGTAGAGAGATTTAAGGAAGTAACTCTAGCACGTGTGTCCTTCACAGCGAAAGGCACGGCCGCCAATGGTGTGCAATTAAAATCAGGAATGCTCAAGAAGCCAGAACTGGGAGCTGTCAGCCTGGAGCCGATTGCAAAGACAGGAGCTGTGAGGCCAGGAAGGGATTTGAAAACAAGGATGAGAATTTTAAAATCACGCATTGCTGGGCAATGTAGGTCAGTGAGCACAGGGCAGATGCCTGAGTGACACTTGGTCAAGGCAGCAGAGTTTGCAGAGGTTGTAACCAGGGAAGACAACCAGGAATGCATTAGAATCATCAGGTTTAGAGGGAACAAAGCAATGGGTAAGACTAGATATGGGCAAAGTCAGGTGATATTATGGAGGTAGAAAATAGACAGTGGTCGTATTGGTATGGATGTGTGCGAGGAGTTAAATATAATACCAAGGTTACAAGCAGTCAAGCTCAGTCACCGACGGTTGGCATGGGGAGAAATAGAGTTGGTGGCAAGGGAGCAGATGCGATGGGGACTGAAGGCAATGACTTCTATCCTTTCAATACTGAAATGTGGGAATTTTTTGCAAACGCAGTACTGAATGTCAGACTGGAATTCTGGCAGTTCCCAAGCAGTGGTGGGATCAATAATGTTGGATTTGACGTATAGTTGGGTACCGTGAGATACCTGTGAAAACTAAGGTTGTCTTTGTGGATATCACTGAGAGGCAGCATGTAAATGAGAAGTCGAAGGACTTTAGTCTTCAGTCTTTGGTGACTTTACAGGAGCGGGAAGAGAAGCCATTGCAGATAACTTTCTGACTATGACTGAACAGATAAGACTGGAACCCCCAGCTGCATGCAGTTCCACCCAGCCGTGTGTGAATGGAGAGGAGTTGGAGCAGAATTCCATGATCAATCATATCAAAAGCTGAAGACAAGTCAAGAAAGAGGAATCGTTTACATTTGTCACAATTATTTAGGATGCCCTTTATGACTTTGATAAGAGTTGTTCTTTTTTATACATACATATTAGCGATACAGCACTGAAACAGGCCCTTCGGCCCACCGAATCTGCAAAACTCCCACATACCCTACCTGCAGCAGGAACAATTTTCAACAGCCAATTTATCTATCAACCTGCACGGCTTTGGCTGTGAGAGGAAAACCCACACAGTCGCAGGGCAAACTTGCAGACTCCACACAGGCAGCATCCAGAATCGAACTCGGACCTTTGAAACTGTGTGGTTGCGGTGCTAACCACTGCGCCACTATGCCACCCTTTAAACTTACTTTAGTACTGTGGTTTTACTAGAAACGTGATTTGAGGAATTGAAACATGCAGCTCCATAAAAGATGAGCATGGATTTTAGAGGTGACAACACATTCAAGGACTTTGGTGAGGTAATAACAGTTGGAGCTGCAGCAGTAATTTGCAAGTACAGGTGGTCAATGGTTTCTTTAAGGGGAGGTGCGATTCCCACCGATTTGAAGGAGAGGAGTCAGAACATGAAGCGAGGGAGAGAATCGTTCATATTGTCAGCTAACATGGGGACAAGGAAGGTGTTGGAGAAAATCCAGATTGTGCCCAATTGCTGAACAAATTCTCCGGACTCAGACGTTGAGAACAAACACTTTATTGCATGATATCATGGTTGGTACACCTTACCTAAATGCGGTCCAGCGCTACTCCCAAAGAGCTACAGATCGCCGTGGACCTAAACAGTATAACAGAGGCAGAGCAGACAGTTTCTCAATCAGACATAAAACCACAAGATAACCACAGGACTGCCAACGTGACTATACACCATGCACAGCCCAAGGTCAGCTTCGCATAAGGCTGCAAGTCAATGCACACTCCAGGTTCAACATCAGCCCGTTGCTAATGTCTCTCTGGGTTGCACAAGCAATTTTCAAGGCAGAAGGTTCAGCAGAATATTCTTTGCCCACTTCCCCACATTCGCCATGACCTCTGTCGCCACCTTATAACTGTTGATTGTGGTTAGCTGCTCTGTCTACAATTTATGACCATTGGTTGTGGTTAGATTAGCTACAAGCTGTGTCCTGCTTTTCTGCTTCTACAAAGTTATGTTATAATTAGCAAAGCTCAGAAAAATTCTCCAACTGAAGGGAACGTGTGTGTTCAGTAGTTTGGTAGAAATAGGGTGCAGACAGCAAGATGCAGATTTCATCGACAGCATCAGTTCAAAGAGAGCGTGAAGGCCTCCAGGAGAGACACAAGCAATGCGAATTCTGGATGATGGGATGCGGGCTCACTTATAGGAAGTTAGGCCTGGTGGGTTGAGGAAGAAAGGGAAGCAGTTTAGGCGACTGAATGGATGTTTTTGAACTTTGTAACTAAACGTTCACGAGCTCCTCTCAGTTATGTTTGGAGTTGAGGGTTGATGAGGCAGGGGAGTGGTTTAGGAGGAAGATTTGTGATGGAGAATATATGCTGTGCGTGTTCCTTCCCTTCGTGGATGATCTTTGACTAATGAGCATTTTTTTTTCAAAGAAGAGTAGGACCCGATGATGCTTTCTGTGATTCATCCATTCAGGTTTATATTACCAGATAGTTCACCAGATGTCGCTTTGCCTATTTGGTTTAAAGTTTCACCCACCCTATTCATCACTTCCGCTTCACACCGGAGAATGTAACGTCCACAAGTACTACCCTTGAATATCAGCAGTCCAATATGCTGCATCTTTGTATTCAACTATGTTCTCGGGTTGTGGTGCTTATAACATTATCATAAATCAATTTAATGTTAATTACATAACAGAATCGCTTACTTTTGTAAGGATGGGACTCTGTCTTTGACAATGAAGATATTCGAGTAATTTTAGAAACGAAAACAGCATGTCTGAACAGACAATGTGCAGACCTCTCTTTCCAGACAAGCCAATGCCATGAGGGAAGAGCTTATGTTAAATGAGTAAACGAAATGTGTGAGGTACATTAGCAATTTCTATTGTCTGTAAAGGATCAATGAACTAAACTGCTAATTATATCAATATATGACTGTTGGACTGGACCAAAGAGGGCAGAAAACAAGATCTCTCTGCGAAATTTTGGGCATGATCAGGATGTGTCTATGGCAATTGAACTCAAAATATGCAGAGCTCCTGGTTCAGTGGAAAATCAATATTTAAACTGGTTTGGATAAAGGTGATTGGATTTGTTGCATCAGGCACTTTGGAGAATAAAGAATTGGCGTTGTGAGAGGAAACGAAGAGTAGTGGTTATGGATATTTTTCATGCTGGATGAAGGTTTGTAGTCGAGTTCCACAGGGGTCAGTCTTGGGACACTTGCTTTCCCTGATATATATTAATGACCTAGGCCTTGGTGTACAGGACATAATTTCAAAGTTTGCAGATGATATAAAACTTGGAAGCATTGTGAACGGTGAGGAGTACAGTGCAGAACTTCAAAAGGACATAGACAATTTGGTACAATAGGCAAACAGGTGACAGATGAAGTTCAATGCAGAGAAATGTGAAGTGATTCATTTTGGTAGGTAGAACATTGAGACAAAATATAAAATAAAGGGCTCAATTCTAAAGGGGGCGCATGAGAAGAGGTGCCTGGGTATATATGTGCATAAGTCATTGAAGATGGCAGGACAGGTTGAGAGAGCTGTGTCCTGGGCTTCATTAATAGGGAAAAAGAGCAAGGAAGTTATGTTGAATTTGTATGAGACACGAGTTCGGACTCAGCTGGGTATTGCGTCCAATTCTGTGTGCCGCACTTGAGGAAAGATGTCAGGGCATTTGAAAGCGTACAGAAAAGATTCAGGGGAATGGTTCCAGGGATGAGGAATTTCAGCTATGAAGATAGATTGCAGAAGTTAGGACTGTTTTCCCTGGAGAAGAGAAGGCTGAAGGTGATTTGATGGAGGTATTCGAAAGCATGAGGTGTCTGGACAGGGTAGATAGAGAGAAATTGTCCCCACTTGTGAAAGGATCGGGAAGGACAGGGTACCGATTTAAAGTAACGGGTAAAAGAAACACACATTACTTGCCGAGAAACGTTTTCATGCAGTGAGTGGTTAAATTCCCGAATGCGTAGCCTGAGAATTTGGTGGAGACAGGTTCAATTGAAGCATTCAAAAGGGAATTGGGCAATTAATTGAAAACGAAGAATGTGCAGGGCTATGGAGAGAAGGCAGTGGAATGGAATTGAGTGAATTGCTCTCTCAGAGAGCCAGTGTGACACGTTGGGCTGAATAGCCACTTGTGCGCTGTAACAGTTCTGCGATGCTGTGATATTGCATCTCCTCCTTGTTCCAACCAGAATGCATTAGTTGATACTTCTCTGCATTAAATTACATCTGCCACGTGTCCACCCATTTCACCAGCCTCTCATTGTCCTCTTGAGGTCTATCACTATCTTTCTTAGAGTAACTGGCCAGGATTTCAGGAAAACTCGCCGCTTTTCTTCCAATAGTTCAGCGGTGTTGAGTTTAATCGTTGCAATTGCTTTCTGCACTATGGTCGCTCTGTTGTTTAATGTTCTGTGCATTTCACTTTCATAATATTTCCCAAACTTAAATGGGAATGCACAGGCAGCGATGGGATCTGAAGCGCAGTTTCCTCTTGTGATACCCACATTAATCCATTGCTCCAGATCCCCGAGGCTGAGAAACCTCCCTCCGCTATTCCCCAGTTTCAGCTTCACAACATGTACAATATACCAGATCTGAGGCCAGCGATCAGCAGAGGCGCACAATCGGGCTGACAGAACATCCCCGGTAGCGGCTTCTGGGTTGATGAATGGAGAGATCGATTGAGATTGTGCCATTTACAGCAGTTCAGATCATTCACTGTGGCTTCAGGGCAAATCTCAATGGAAACTGCTCTGTCTGTGTTATAAATGTACTCAGTATCAGGTGGAGAATGTTTATTAAATATAATACGAGTGATATAATTTTAACAAACAGTGATTCAAATAGTTATATAACATTATTACTAACCAGAGAATACTATAAGGATTATCTCACGGTCCAGGTATGGATCATCACGGATTATTTTACTTCAAATTTTTCCTCCGGATTCTATCTGACGCAGTGGGAGATGAGAGACTGAGAAAGATTTTTACCTGAGCAAATGACGCCGCCATCACTGGAGTGTGGCCAGGAATAGTAATCCCATTCATGTGACTTACATTCCCTCAAAGCGGCCTCGGTCCCGCCGCACTTTACAGCTTCCATCACAATGGGTCCGAAGCCTTCCCCAAAGTGAGCCTGTCCCAGTGCAGAGACCACGGTCCCACAGCCCAGCTTTGGACACACAACAGTGGCGTCCTGCAGGTCCCAGTAAGAGTCGTCCACTGTCCCCCACTACCCCTGTAGTGAATCTCCACTCTCCCACTCACCGACAGCCGCCATTCACCAGTCTCAGCTTCACCGTCTCTGTAAAATATTTGAAGTGTCATCAAGCGATTACAGTCAAATAAACCCACAGGCTTCCAGCGCGTGGTACGCCCCTTCACCAGGCAAGAGGGGAATTAGTGTCAGACTATGTCCAGAACCCGAATAAAACCTAGAGTAAATAACAAACATGGCAAAAAGCAGAGGGAAATGCTCATAAACGGTGCAATCCAGCATGGAACCAATGGACAACCGGAAATTACCACCAACAAAGCAGCTCCAATGGAATCCGGGTGGCGATGCCGGCTCAGAACAGACTTAACCTGCAAAAATAGGGAGATGGGCATGGCTGTAATGATTACATATTTACATGCTCAGTACTGATTGGACGAACACAGTCAGATCCCAGCATCAGGAAAGAGCAGAAGAAATTGCACCCTCACCCATCATAGCCAATAAAGTCAGGACTGGGTGGTCACGTGATCTCGATCTCAGCGCTGATTGGGGAGGTGTAAAATGTGATCACCTTTGGGAGCAGTGTTATTGGAGCTGATGCTTTACACTCTGCTTTCAGAGACCCTCAGTTAATGTCCCTCCACATAAAGCCAACAGCCATCTCTCAGCCAGAATTAAAGGTCTTTAGTAACACTGTGAGGGGCACATTCCCTTTCTGACTAGCAACATGGCAGTAGGTTAATCCGTGATCAAAAAGGTACTGAGATTGTCGCCCAAGCTTAATATTTAATGGGATGGATTAGAGCAGAGAGACAGCAGATAGTGTGAAAATCAAGGGCGATTACCTGACAGGTCAGCCTGACTGTTCCCAGGCCTGCCTGAAATGAGAAGTTGACAATTACAGTTCACTGGGACAAGAAATGAATGAAACTGTCAGAAAGAAAAGACACAAATACAACTAACTTCAGGGTCATTATTCCCGTCACGTTGCAGAAGAAATTATATTGGGATCTGTGATCTCATCTGAGCTTCATTCCTTAAATTGAAAATACAATTTCTGTAACAAATTAATTTTGGTAATGGGCCAAAATGTATCCAGAATTGTTTTCACATATACACACACTGAGACCCGGATACACTCTCTCCTTGTGGTGACGGTGGGTGGGCTCCATGTATTACCAATATGACGGTGCTCTGAGAAGGCGGTGGTGATGGTTGTCTCCCTCAAAGAATCTTACAATGAAACAGCACAGAGGGACGCCATTCAGCCCATGGTGCCCATGCTACCTCTTTGTAAGATGTGTCTCATTATTCCCACTCCCTTTTCCCATCGCCCTGTAAATTTGTGTTGATGGTGCTCTCACCTTTGATGACCGTGTTTAGGTGCCCTGAGAAGAGGGTGCTGATAGACCAGCTTGGAAACCCGCTGGTGATGGTACTCGCATTGAATTCACCATTCCGATCCCAAGTTTTTGAAGGGACGGTAACAGAAAATAAATATTTTCCGATCCTGAGGTAAATTTCAATGTCTTTTAATTTACTGCAAATCAGTAATACAGAAATATTAATTACAAATAAAAATAAATTCAAAGGAAGGTGAAGTGAAACGGGACAAATGTGGGATATTCAAAGCTCAGAATTTAAACTCTTGAATGAGTTGCAAAACCAGGTACAGGGGTGGTTTAGGGATTACAAAATGCAGTCAATACAGAGAGTTTATAAGTACATGCTTCTCACGGCAGATTATTAGGTGGGTTAAGAATCTAAATAGTTAAATTATATCAAATTATTTTAGGCCCAATTTGAACAACTTTCGCAATTAAGTGAGCTCTTGCAGATGTCAGAAATAATTTCATTGATAATATTCAGTTATTTCAGCTTAAAACATAAGCATAGCACTGGGCAAAAGGACCTCACATCAAAAAAAAAATCTGGATTCTGTGCGTCAACAGCATTATCAGTAACTTTTAACAATCTATCTCTACAACACATGGGCTAGTGCCAAAAGACACGTTACCATGGTTAGAAATAACCAAACACGCATCGAACATTTACAGTACCGAAACAAATTGTTCTGGGCACTGTCTGTTGAATTTATATATGCAAACGAATTCAGGATTTGTCTCGCAAGGTGACCAGAGTATGAAACATGTGGAAGGACATTAAATAATTTAATAGGAGTTGGATTAGGCCATACTGCCTACCCATATTTCACTGTTCAATAAAATCATGGCAGACCTACTACCCCCAAACCACTTTCTTGGGCTTTCCCCAGGGATTGGGAAGGAACTCCGCATCTTTCATTAAACACTGCATCACACGATATAAAAAGTATGGGACTTGTGGAAAGAGATTCAGAAACACGTCTGGATATTAAATACTCCACGGAATGTATGAATCATGCAGAAAGAGACTGAGAAACACTAATCATTACACGACACCGTGCATATAAATGTATGAATTAGAAAGCATGATATATTGTAAAAATGGTGAGTTTTGAAGATTGTCGCTGACTAAATAAAACAGCTCATACAGCGAATTCCCCTAAGATCAGTAGCAGAATTTTTGGAGAGTGTAATTGATAACTCTATTAATAATTAATGCAAATGAATCAATATTGGTTCCACCTCCAGGTAACATATTACACAATATTTATAGTCATTTCCGAAGTTTCCAAATGCTGTACAAGCTATTTAATTTAATTCTCTGAATCACAAGGCACTTCACTGAGAAATTCCGAGGGCAGAAACCTCAATGTGGATGAGTTGGATGGATGCAGATCCCGGTATTCTGCAGTTCTGACTCCCATGCACTCGCTTGCAACACAGAGCACTTTCTATTTCCAGTAGTCTCCATTTTAAATGCCTGATTAGAATTTTAACTCCACTCTACTGCGTCTGTCCGAGAGCCACTGGAAACAACATAAAACCAACTCTTGTGGTATTTATGCTCAATGTTTAAAACAAAACTAGGTTTAACTCAAATATTTCTGTTAATGCAATTAAATGTTAATCAGATGACAAAAATTAGATCCGTTTTTGCTGTCAGCGACAACAATTGATAACAGTTTCCTATTTGATTTTGATGAACTTAAAATCAAACAGGACAAAATGTAAAAATGTATTAAGTGATAAATTTACAAATTAAGGAAGCTGTTTCAATACTCACTTTATATAATCTCAATAAATGACAAATTTAAATAAGTATGCACATTTCCTGTAAATTGATTTTGATCTGGGCCGATTGCTAAGAAAAAAGATTCAAGGAGTCAGCGACATTCAGTACTTTCTCCGAAGAAGGGTCACTGACCCGAAACGTTGACTCTGCTTCTCTTTTCACAGATGCTGCCAGAGTTGCTGAGTGGTTCCAGCATTTCTTGTTTTTATTTCAGATTTTCAGCATCAACAGTATTTTGCTTTTGTTTTTTTTCCATACTTTCTCTCCGTTCTGTGGCTTGCAGAAAATATTCTGAAAGTACCTTCAAAATCAGGAATTTAGAATACAATCCCTTTGACAAAAACAAAAGAAGATTCATCATGGAAGTCTGTAATAACATTTAGGGAACATTTCCCTGTCGTGAACCAGCATTTGTTGTCGATAGACATTAACAAATGTAACCAAACCCGCACTAGAAACAGTGAGAAACTGCATCGAATCATCCACCGAAAAACTCCGCAAAAATATGGAGCAGGTGGAAGGAGACTATTCATGATATCTCATTAAACACTTCACGATGTTTTACATAAAAGCAGCATGTGGAAGGAGACTTTGTCACATTAATTATTACTTGACACTGTACATATGAATATGTGAAATGAGTTGAGAATTTACAATTAACAAGTTTGCAGACGACACTAAGATTGGTGGAGTAGCAGATAGTGAAGGGGACTGTCAGAGAAAACAGCAGAATATAGATAGATTGGAGAGTTGGGCAGAGAAATGGCAGATGGAGTTCAATCCAGGCAAATGTGAGGTGATGCATTTTGGAAGATCCAATTCAAGTGTGAACTATACAGTAAATGGAAAAGTCCTGGGGAAAATTGATGTACAGAGAGATTTGGGTGTTCAGGTCCATTGTTCCCTGAAGGTGGCAACGCAGGTCAATAGAGTGGTCAAGAAGGCATACAGCATGCTTTCCTTCATCGGACGGGGTATTGAGTACAAGGAGTTGGCAGGACATGTTACAGTTGTATAAGACTTTGGTTCGGCCACATTTGGAATACCGCGTGCAGTTCTGGTCGCCACATTACCAAAAGGATGTAGATGCTTTGGAGAGGGTGCAGAGGAGGTTCACCAGGATGTTGCCTGGTATGGAGGGCGCTAGCTTTAAAGAGAGGTTGTGTAGATTAGGATTATTTTCATTAGAAAGACGCAGGTTGAGGGGGGACCTGATTGAGGTGTACAAAATCATGAGAGGTATAGACAGGGTGGATAGCAAGAAGCTTTTGCCCAGAGTGGGGGATTCAATTACTAGGGGTCACGAGTTCAAAGTGCGAGGGGAAAGGTTCAGGGGGGATATGCGTGGAAAGTTCTTTTTGCAGAGGGTGGTTGGTGCCTGGGACGCGTTGCCAGCAGAGGTGGTCGATGCGGGCACGATAGCGTCTTTTGAGATGTATCTAGACAGATACATGAATGGGCAGGAAGCAAAGAGATACAGACCCTTAGAAAATAGGCAACAGGTTTTGATAGAGGATCTGGATCGGCGCAGGATTGGAGGGCCGAAGGGCCTGCTCCTGTGCTGTGATTTTCTTTGTTCTTTGTTCTTTAATACAAATTTCTAAATTTGCAAGGTCATCATTAAGTAAGCACTAATAAATGGAAAATCCTCCGGAGATTTTGTAATAATCAATAACATAATCTTTTGGAGAGGCACTTCACAATTACTGTAATAATTAATGCTAATTGAAATACGATTGGTTCTGACTCTAGTTAATATATTCCACAATGTTTATAGACCATGTGCAACACTCGAACGTGGCACAAGCTATTTAAATTATTTCAGTTCCATTCAGCATAGCACAGAGATTCAGACAGCACTTCTACTGTGAAATACCTGGAACAGAAATGCTCGTGTGGGTTCAGTCGGCCATAGGCTTAGCTTTGACTGCTGTTCTAAAATCCTTGTGTTACAATGGACCCCAAACCCCGAGACCTTCTTTTCTTCCTGTGATCACGCTCTAATTCTAGATTTTGTGTTTGAATAATCTGCTTAGAATTTCAACTCCAGTCAGTTGCGTCGGGAGAGGAGCCGCAGAGGATCAAAAAAATCAAATTGCCACGATATTTATATTCAATTTTGGATTTAAATCAAAGTTTCGCACATGTCCCACCTGGGAATTGCGAAGATGTGTTAATGAGATGCAATATAATATGAAAACAATATTTTCTGATGGCGAAAGAATTGATAATGGTTCCCTATTTAATATTGATAGAATGTAAAATTCAACCAACAGCCCAAGCTCCGTATTCAATGTGAATTCTACAAATAAGATGAACTATTTCAATATTCGCTTCATGCAAAAGCAATGAAAAAAATTTGTTTTCATTAAGCATGCCTGCTTTTTAAAAATGGTTCTGAATAACTAGCGATTGGAGAAAAGGATACAGGGAGTCATCTGCAATTATTTTTTACCCTGTCTGTGCCTTGAATCAAATGTTCTTTAAATGATCCACAAAATATGACTTTTGTCTCCAATTAGGCAATATTCACGTTAATATAATTAGTTAAATATATAAAGTATCTGATAACACTGGGACTAAGTTTCCCTGTTAGCAAACCAATAACGTTTTCTTTATAGACAGAGATTAATAAATGTAACCAATCACACACGGGAAGTAGTGAGAAACAGAGTGGAATCATCGATGGAATAAAACAGCAAACATCGAGCTGTTGCAAATGTACTAAAGAACAATATCGCTAACTCATTACACACTACATGACACTATGTAAACATATATGATTGGGAAAACCTAAATATATTTAGGCACTGCACATATAAATGGAGGAAATAAAATAATGAATTAATATAAAAGATACTAATTTTGAAGATCGCCACTAACTGATCAATAATACAGAGCAAGTTCCCAACGATTTAGGTACTTTCAGTAACATCATTTTTTGCAGAGTGCATTTGATAATTATACTGATAATTAAAACGAATTAAGAAAATTTTGGTCCCAGCTCCAGCTGGGAGGTTATTATCGATTTAACATAACACTTTAATGCAGAAGAAACTATTTTAAAATATTTATTTTCGTGAACTGTACCACTAGGCGAGCAGACAACACTTGTGTTGAGAAATATCTCTGACAGAAATGCATGTGGTGGTTCAGTCGACAGTAGATGTAGTTTTGACTGGTGTTCTACACTCAGTGAGATAACTTACACCCAGACTCTGAGACACTCAATTCAAACAAAGACCGCACTCTACTTCTATCAGACTCGCTTTAAATAATCAGATTAGAATTTCAATTCCAGCTGGCTCTTTCAGCATAAGAAACGCAGGGCGAAAAATAAAGCTAACTATCGTGGTCTTTGTGTTCGACACAAATCTCAACTGGGAATTTAAAAGACCGGTTAATTAGATGTAAAATAGTCCATCTCCTTTAATGTCACTGAAACAGTTGTGCTGTCAGCAGTAGCTCAGTTGGTAGCACTCTCACCTCCAAGTCAGGAGACGCTGGGTTCAAGTCAAATCCCCGAGACTTAAGCACAAAATCTGGGCTGCCACTCGGAAGAAAAAATAATCCGAGGCTCCCTCTGCCCTCTCAGGTGCACTACTTGAAAGAAGGATGGAAGACTTATCCCTTGTATTCTGGCCGATGTTGATCCGTCAACCAACGTCACACACACAAATACATGTTATTTTGGTCATTATCACAGTGCTGCTGTCGAAATTTGCTGTATGAAAATTGTCTCCCGTGTTGCCATCATTACAGTATGGGCAACACGACAAATCAGTACTTAATTGACAGTGAAGCTCTTTGGGCCGCCCTGATGTCGAAAAATGCGTTATATTAACGCAAGACTTTCTTTTATAAATGGAGGTTTTTTCCTATTTGTACTTGATAGAACTTAGAATGGAGACAAACAATCCAAAATATGTATCAAATGAAACTTCTACAAATTATATAAAAAATTTCAGTATCCATTTCATAGCATCTCAATGAATGATAACTGTAAATAAAATAGATCCGTTTTCTGTAAATTGATCCCAGACACTGACAGATTCTATTCTAACAGCGAAGTGGCTCTTTTTCTGACAGACTCAGCTTAAATAGTCCCATTACATTTTCAACATCAGTCTGCTCTGTCTGTACGAGCGGCAGGTAGAAGGCAATAAACAAGTTCCAATATTTCATTAAACTCCACACAAGAAAATTAAAATGTATAAAGCATTATTTACTTTCTACATCATCTGAATGTGTTCTGTAGTAAAGGTGATAATCAGATTAATTATGTACATCTTGCAATAATAATCAGCGTATCAATAAATAACATAATGGATTCAATAATCCGTAACTCACAGTTCAAAAGCTGCAATAGAAATAGGGTCAGGAAGGACTGCAGCATGGTTCTGGAGGCCGGTACAGGATGAGATCAGAACATTAACTGAACGTTTTCCAGTACCCTCTGAATGTCCGGCTGTTGTGGAAGTTAATTCTTTACAGCAGTATCTACAGAAACTAATGTTTTCTTCCAAATAACCAATATATTTTGACTTGTGTGAACCGCGAATAACAGTCTGGTAAAATGCACCAATAAGACGAAATGTGACCATTCATGGATACAATGTACCCGGGTTCCAACTACCAACCCTATCCTGCGAGGACAATGCCGTGTGACAGTGTGAAAGGTAAATGAGTCACTGATCTGGCGTCCAGATCATAGAATAATCGATGCACAGGAAAGGCTATTCGGCTACTATAGTCAGAGTCGACCCTTTGAAAGAGCTATCTAATTTATTGCCACAAACGTAGATTTTTCTCATAATCGTGCAAATTCGTCTACTTCAAGTATTTATTCAATGCCTTTTAAAAGTTCCTCTGGAAGCTGATTTCATCGCTCTTTCAGGTCGTGCTTTCCAGAACTTAACAAGCCTCTGTGTGCAGAAATGTCTCTTCATCCCCCTCTAGTTTTCTGCCACTTCTGCAGAGGGCCTCGGACCCTGGCCCAGAGCTGGAAAACCCGAAAAGATGTAGGTGAGGCGTGGTCACCGGAGAAATTCGATAAGGCCCCAGTGAGAGGGTCGGGGCGGTTTTCCTGTGCACCAGGAGGAGGGAGGTCCCAGGAAATGCATTGGTTCCTCTTGGGGGTGCCCTGTGGGCCAGAAATTGGCCCGGAAGTAGGCAAACCCCCACCCCATCCACAAGGCCGCAGGGAGAATGCTTCGTTTTACAAGGTGTCCTCTCCACGTGACGGAAGAATCTGTCACTAGTAAGATCCCAGCGGCGATGGAATTTTCCCATAATTGGCCCTTAATAGGCCAATTAAGATCCTGAATCTGCGTCCGGGCGCGAAGGCAGTTTTCGGCCTATCCCTTCCCCAGGATCACTGCACGATGAGAGGCGATGGGATCTCTATTCTGCTACATCAACTGCCACCCGCCACTTTTCTCCATGGTCCCCCCTCCCCACTTCCTTCCTGGCTTCCGTTCTGCTTGAGGCCAGTAAAATCCTTGCAATGATCGCTGCTGACCATGCTTACTCTATCATAACCCTTCATCATTTTGAACTCTGGTAGATCCCCCTGATCATGCTCTGCTGTAATGAGAAAAATCCAGGCTCCTCCATTCTCTCCACCTAAATGAATTCCCTCACCCATGGTGCCTTCTTGACAATCCTCCTCTGTACCCTCTCCAGGGCCTTGACATTCCTCTGAGGTATTCTTCCCCGAATTGCACACAAGACTCCAGCTGAGTCATAACAATTGATTTGTTATGGCTTAGCTTGATTTACTTTATATTTACATTCAAAATCTCTATTTTCAAAACAAGTATCCCATACACTTTCTCAATCAGCTTCGCTACTTGTCTTGCAATCCTCAAAGATTTATGGACGTGCATTCCCAGGATCCCTCTGCACTTGCATTCCCTGAAAATGGTGCCATTTATATTATACCAGCATGATATTTTCCCAGCATCACTTCTGACGTGACCACAATAAATTGCATCTACCATGGATCTGCCAATTTCAGCAGATTGTGTATGTCCTCTTGAAGTCTGCTATTATAATATTCACAGTTTCCTAAGAGCCATGTTTTATTTTACCATCCACAAATGTCATCAAACACTTGCAGCAATCACTGATATTCAGCAAAGAACCTGTATAAATACACATGCAAGATCTCCTCAGAATTTCTCAAATACTTAAGAGAATGCAGTATGAAAGTAGAGATCTCAAGATCTCTCTGCGAACACTATCATTTTCTGGGATCCCTGTTAATATTGTGACACTCAGGCAACTCAATAAACCCTGACCTTAAATCAGAATGTGCTGGAAATACTCAGCAAACTGACAGCATCTATGGAGACAGAGTTAGCATTTCAGGTCTGTGACCTTACATCAGAACTGGAAAATATTAGAAAGGTAATAGTTTATTTTTAGAAAGTGAAAAGAAGGTTCAAGAAGAAATAATGTTAAGATGTGTGATCAGGTGGAGGGCAGGAACGCTATTTCTTTTATTATTGATTCATAGGACGTGGGCGTCCCTGGCAAGACCAGCATGAATTGACCATCCTTGATTGCCTTTGAGATGGTGTGAGTTGCCTTCTTTAACTGCTGCAGTCCTGGGGGTGTAAGTACACCAACAGTGCTGTAAGGAAGGGTGTGCTAGAATTTTAACCCTGCGACAGTGAAGGAACGGCAATATAGTTCCAAGTCCGAATGGTGTGTGGCTTGCAGGGGAACTTTTAGGTGTTAATGTTCTTATGCATCTGTTGCTCTTGGTCTTCTAGGTAGTAGTGGTACCGGCTTTGGCAGGTGCTGTTCGAAGGAGACTTGGTGTATTGCCACAGTGTACCTTGTTCTTGATACACACTGCTTCCACAGTGCGTCGGTGGTGGAGGGAGTGAATGTTGAAGGTTGAGGATGGGGTGCCAGTCGAGCAGGCTGCTTTGTCCTGGGTAGTGTCGAGCTTCTTGTGTGTTGCTGGAGCTGGACCCATCCAAGCAAGTGAAGAGTATTCCATCATACTCCTGACATGTGCCTTGTAGATGGTGAACATGCATTTGGGAGACGGGATATGAGGCACTCGCGGCAGAATTCCTAACCTCTGACCTGCGCCTGTAGCCATAGTGTTTATCTGGTTGGTTCAGTTCAATTTCTGGTCAATGGTTACCCACTGGATATTGGAAGTGGGGGATTCAACAATTCTGATGTGATTGAACATCAAGGGGAGATGGTTAGATTAGCTCATGTCTGAGATGGTCACTGACTGGCACTTGTGTTGTGCAAATGTTGCTTGCCACTTATTACGACAAGTCTTGATGATGTCCAGATCTTGCTGCATGTGGATACAGGCTGCTTCAGTACATTATGAGTCTCAAATATTGCTGAATATTGTGCAATCATCAGCGAATATCCCCATTTCTGACCTTATAATGGATGGAAGGTCATTGATGAAGCAACTGAAGATGGCTGAGCTGAGCACGCTGCCCTGAGGAACTCCTGCAGTGATATCCTGGGGCTGAGATAATTGACCTCCAACAACCACAACCAACTTTCTTTCTCCTAGGTATTGCTCGAAACAGTGGAGATCTTTCCCTCTGATGCCCTTTGATTCCAGTTTTTAATATGGCTTCTTAATGCCATGCTCAATTAAATACTGACATGATGTCAAAAGCTGTCACGCTCCCCTCACGTCTGAACTTCAACTATTTTGCCCATGTTTGGACCAAGCCTGTGATGAGGTCAGGAGCTGAGTGGCCCTGGTGGAAACCAAATTGAGCAGGTTATTGCTGAGCAAGTGTCGCTTGAGAACACTGAACACCCCTCCCCCCACCCCCATCACTTTGCTCTTGATCGAGAGTAGACTGATAAGGCGATAATTGGCTAGGTTTGATTTGTCCTGTTTTTTTTTTGTAGACAGGACATACCTGGGCAATTTTCCACATTGCAAGGTGGAAGCTATTGTTGTAGCCGTACTGGAACAGCTTGGTTCGGCGTATGGCTAGCTCTGGAACATAAGCTATACTATTGCTTGAATATTGTCAGGGCCCAGAGCATTTGCAATATCCGATGCCTTCAGCTAGTTCATGATATCACGTGACGTGAATAAGATTGGCTGAAGACTGACATCTGTGATGCTGGCGGCCGTAGGAGCAGGCCGAGATGAAACATCCAATCTGCACTTCTGGCTGAAGATGGATGTCAATATTGCAGCCTTGTCCTTTGCACTGATGTGCTGGGCTCCCCGAGGAGTGAGGATGTGGATATTTGTGGGACCTCTTCCTTCTGTTACTTATTCACTTGTCCACCACCATTCGTGACTGAATGCGACAGGACTGCTGAGCTGTTTGTGTTATTGGACCTGCACTCATCCAGGTAAGTGAGTGGGGACAGTATGAAGAATGATTTTTTAACTGTTACCTTGCTGGTGTAAGAGAGAATGAAAAGCTTGTGGGAGGGGGAGGAGGAGTTTTATATGAACTGTGGGAAAAAATGGAGTTCTTCGACCAAAGGACTTTCCTTTTTCCTCTACAAGTTATTTTTTCTGTTGCGTCATGTGGATGGAACCCGTTCCTGATTCAATAGGCGGAATTTCTAAAGCCTTTTGGAGATGGCATGGGAGTCAGGAGAGCTGGCTATACGGGTGGAGAAGGCTTCGGGTGAGGAGCTGACTTGTTGGTTGTGGAATTGTTTAGCTCTGTCTATCACTTGCTGCTTCCACTGTTTAGTTTAGTTTAGTTTAGAGATACAGCACTGAAACAGGCCCTTCGGCCCATGAAGTCTGTGCCGACCATCAACCACCCATTTATACTAATCCTACACTAATCCCATGTTTCCTACCACATCCCCACCTGTCTCTATATTTCCCGACCACCTACCTCTACTAGGGGCAATTTATAATGGCCAATTTACCTACCAACCTGCAAGTCGTTTGGCTTGTGGGAATAAACCGTAGCACCCGGAGCAAACCCACGCAGACACAGGGAGAACTTGCAAACTCCGCACAGGCTGTACTGCTGGGCATGCAAGTAGTCCAGCTTTGTCGCTTCATCAGGCGGACATTTCATTTTTAGGTATATTTGGTGCTGCTCTTGGGAAGCCCTCCTGCACTCTCATTGAACCACGTTAGATCCCACAGCTTGATGATAATGGTAGAGTGAGGGATATGCTGTGCCATGAAGTTACATCATTTTAGCATGGTGGCAGTGCCACACCCCACAATGGAGAGTACAATGTAAAGACAGGACTTCGTCTCCACAATGACTGTGCGATGTTCACTCCTCCCAATACTGCTTTAGACAGATGCATCTGCAGCAGGGAGATTGGTGAAGACGAGGTCAAGTAGGTTTTTCCCTCTTCTTGGTCCTCTCACCACCTGCCACAGACGTAGTCTCGCAGTTGTGCCCTTCAGGACACAAGCTGCTTGGTCAGTAGTGGTACTACCCAGCCATTCTTGGTGATGGGCATTGAAGTCTCCCACCCAGAGTACATCTTGTGCCCTTGCTGCGCTCAGTACTTCTTCCAATTGGTGTTCAATATGGATAATTTTTGATTCTTCACCCAAGGCATGGGGGAGGGGTCGAGCAGGTGTAGGTGGCAATCAGCAGGAGGTTTCCTCGTTCATGTTTGATCTGATGCCATGAGACTTCATGGGGTCTAGAGTCATTGTTGAGAGCTTCTAAGGCAACTTCATCCTGACTGTATACCGCTCTGCCACCAGCTTCGGTGGGTATGTCCTTTCAGTGGGACAGGACATATCTGGGAATGATAATGGTGGTGCCTGAGACATTGTCCGTTATGTATGATTCCATAAGTATGAATATATCAGGCTGTTGCTTGTAAAGCCTGTGGGACATCTCTTCGAGTTTTGGCGCATGCCCCCAGATGTTAGTCAGGAGGACTTTACAAAGTCGACATTGCTGTGTTTCCGGAGCCTGAGTCAACGTTGGATGGTTCTTCTGGATTCATTCCATTCCTTAGACTTGTTAGTGGTTTGATACAACTGAATGTCTTGCTAGACCATTCCAGAGGACATTTTATGAGTCAGGCACATTGCTGTGGGTCGGGCGTCTCCTGTAGGACAGGCCGGTAAGGACAGCAGATTTCCTTTCCTGAAAGACTTCAGTGAACCAGAGGGGTTTTTTCAACTATCGACAATCGGTTCACGGTCACCATCAGACTAACTTTTAATTCCAGATGGACGAAATAACAGACATAACACGGAATAAAAGGAAAACGGGGTGCAAAGAGTTGTCGTAAAAATACATAGTATTACTCCAGAGAGGGTGTTAATTGCCGTGCAATATCCTACATTTGAGGTCTGGTTGTGGTCTGCTTGGAGAGGGGAAAAGAGCCCTAAAGAGAAAAAAGACCTAGGAAAAGAGGAGTTGCTATATTCTGTGGTGGAAAATTACACTGCAGAAAGGAAGCCCTGCATTGTTAAAGGAACAGGATCATATTGCCTACAGTCTCTGAAAAAGCTCAGTCTCAAGAGTGATTTCTGTTGCCTCTTATATTTTAGAAGACCCAGAAAGCTCAGGAAAGCTTATATTGCAAGACAGCTACTTCAAAATCCAAGTAGGCCTGCTGCTATACCCTTTGCTGAAAGATCTGTGTGGCGGCTGCTGCAGACGAATTGCCTTGAACGCCAAACCATCACAGACTATTCATTAAACCCACCTGGAGAGATTTCAAGTTGCATCCGACTATTGGACTCTGGGGCAGCTCACCGACCCGGGAATATGCGACCAGAATATTATGACCATGTTATGTTATTATTCTCAAGAAACAGTTGTAAAGAGAAAAGCATTTCCCCCCGGTTAACTGGTGTTTGAGTGCATATGTATGTGAGCATGAGAGTTAGGAAGAGTTAGAAGTTATAAAATATTTTCAGCTATAGATTTGTTTCATTATTGTTTAAGATTTTGTTTTTTAAAAATAATTGATTTTGTTGTTTAAGAAACCTGGCTTGGTATGCTTTATTCTGAGGTGGGGGGAGGGGGGGCGGGCAGGGGCGAGGGGTGGAAAATTAAGTGTTTAATGTGATTATGTTTCTGCTCGCTGGGAAACTAGGGGTGACGGCATAAGTGTGGGAAATGTGTTCGACAGATGCAGACAAATGCCTGATCTGCAAATTCTTTGACATTCACGTTGCCAAACCCCCTCGAAGGTGCATCT
The DNA here is from genome assembly GCF_036365525.1 of Heterodontus francisci. NCBI lineage: Eukaryota > Metazoa > Chordata > Chondrichthyes > Heterodontiformes > Heterodontidae > Heterodontus > Heterodontus francisci. The sequence continues at coordinate 2,826,823 of NW_027140357.1, read as the reverse complement.
AGACTCCCAGAGATCCTGATCAAATACTGTCAATTCCATGGAATACCCGGAAATATCGATACACAATCCATAACCGGCTATATTTCTATGAAAATTTAGAAGCATCAATATTTGGACTTCGAGTCTCTCCAGGAACACCAGCATCAGGAGTCGGATATAGTGCAACCCTGAACTGCAATATATATCCGAATTTCAAAAGATGGTAGTTGGTCGTTTGACTATACATATTTAAGCTTGCTGATCAATCTCTTCCAAAGTAATCTTCTCAGACATTGATCCATTCTCTCCCTCCCTATCGAGCGGCTGATACATGTCTGTCCCCGAGTTGATGATCTCACTGACGTTTGGGAAGAATAACATAACAATGAAACTCTGATTCAAAGCAAAGAAATTCAATTGGGCCCAATGAAAATTGACATTCATTACAGTCACTAAATAAACAAGTTCAGCGAATGATTTTCATCTTTCATATATATATATATACATTCTTTTTTTCTTTTGGGCCTCCTTATCTCGAGAGACAATGGATACGCGCCTGGAGGTGGTCAGTGGTTTGTGAAGCAGCGCCTGGAGTGGCTATAAAGGCCAATTCTGGAGTGACAGGCTCTTCCACAGGTGCTGCAGAGAAATTTGTTTGTTGGGGCTGTTGCACAGTTGGCTCTCCCCTTGCGCCTCTGTCTTTTTTACTGCCAACTACTAAGTCTCTTCGACTCGCCACAATTTAGCCCTGTCTTTATGGCTGCCCGCCAGCTCTGGCGAATGCTGGCAACTGACTCCCACGACTTGTGATCAATGTCACACGATTTCATGTGGCGTTTGCAGACGTCTTTATAACGGAGACATGGACGGCCGGTGGGTCTGATACCAGTGGCGAGCTCGCTGTACAATGTGTCTTTGGGGATCCTGCCATCTTCCATGCGGCTCACATGGCCAAGCCATCTCAAGCGCCGCTGACTCAGTAGTGTGTATAAGCTGGGGATGTTGGCCGCTTCAAGGACTTCTGTGTTGGAGATATAGTCCTGCCACCTGATGCCAAGTATTCTCCGAAGGCAGCGAAGATGGAATGAATTGAGACGTCGCTCTTGGCTGGCATACGTTGTCCAGGCCTCGCTGCCGTAGAGCAAGGTACTGAGGACACAGGCCTGATACACTCGGACTTTTGTGTTCCGTGTCAGTGCGCCATTTTCCCACACTCTCTTGGCCAGTCTGAACATAGCAGTGGAAGCCTTACCCATGCGCTTGTTGATTTCTGCATCTAGAGACAGGTTACTGGTGATAGTTGAGCCTAGGTAGGTGAACTCTTGAACCACTTCCAGAGCGTGGTCGCCAATATTGATGGATGGAGCATTTCTGACATCCTGCCCCATGATGTTCGTTTTCTTGAGGCTGATGGTTAGGCCAAATTCATTGCAGGCAGACGCAAACCTGTCGATGAGACTCTGCAGGCATTCTTCAGTGTGAGATGTTAAAGCAGCATCGTCAGCAAAGAGGAGTTCTCTGATGAGGACTTTCCGTACTTTGGACTTCGCTCTTAGACGGGCAAGGTTGAACAACCTGCCCCCTGATCTTGTGTGGAGGAAAATTCCTTCTTCAGAGGATTTGAACGCATGTGAAAGCAGCAGGGAGAAGAAAATCCCAAAAAGTGTGGGTGCGAGAACACAGCCCTGTTTCACACCACTCAGGATAGGAAAGGGCTCTGATGAGGAGCCACCATGTTGAATTGTGCCTTTCATATTGTCATGGAATGAGGTGATGATACTTAGTAGCTTTGGTGGACATCCGATCTTTTCTAGTAGTCTGAAGAGACCACGTCTGCTGACGAGGTCAAAGGCTTTGGTGAGATCAATGAAAGCAATGTAGAGGGGCATCTGTTGTTCACGGCATTTCTCCTGTATCTGACGAAGGGAGAACAGCATGTCAATAGTCGATCTCTCTGCACGAAAGCCACACTGTGCCTCAGGGTAGACGCGCTCGGCCAGCTTCTGGAGCCTGTTCAGAGCGACTCGAGCAAAGACTTTCCCCACTATGCTGAGCAGGGAGATTCCACGGTAGTTGTTGCAGTCACCGCGGTCACCTTTGTTTTTATAGAGGGTGATGATGTTGGCATCGCGCATGTCCTGGGGTACTGCTCCCTCGTCCCAGCACAGGCATAGCAGTTCATGTAGTGCTGAGAGTATAGCAGGCTTGGCACTCTTGATTATTTCAGGGGTAATGCTGTCCTTCCCAGGGGCTTTTCCGCTGGCTAGGGAATAAATGGCATCACTGAGTTCCGATTTGGTTGGCTGTATGTCCAGCTCATCCATGACTGGTAGAGGCTGGGCTGCATTGAGGGCAGTCTCAGTGACAGCATTCTCCCTGGAGTACAGTTCTAGGTAGTGCTCAACCCAGCGGTCCATCTGTTTGCGTTGGTCAGTGATTATGTCCCCCGATTTAGATTTGAGGGGGGTGATCTTCTTGATGGTTGGCCCAAGAGCTCTCTTCATGCCATCATACATTCCTCTGATGTTTCCGGTGTCTGAGGCCAGCTGAATATGACTGCATAGGTGTTGCCAGTAGTCGTTTGCGCAACGCCTAGCTGTTCTTTGTGCAGTACTTCTGGCTGCTTTCAGTGCTGCGGATGTTAAATCGCTGGGGGCTTTCTTGTAGTTCAAAAGTGCAATGCGCTTAGCGGCTATGACAGGTTCCAGCTCTTCATTATGAGATTGAAACCAGTCTGCATTTCTCTTCGCACTTTTGCCGTAGGTGGTCAAAGCTGACTCATAGATGGCGTCTCTGATGTGGGCCCACTTGGTCTCAGCATCCCCTGTGGGAGTGTTTTGAAGGGCTGTTACAAGTGAATTTAGAAATTTTTGTAACAGCTGTGGGTGAGAAATTCTGCTCGTGTTGATGCGCGGGTGGCCCTTCTGCTTGGAATGATGCAACTTCTTTGGTCTGAGTCTAACCTTGCTGCACACCAGGGAGTGGTCGGTGTCGCGACACCGACCACATATATACATATATATATGAAAATAAACTTAGCTAGATAAAATGAAGACTGAAATTCTAACTTCCCAGATATAAGTTGACTAACTGTCACACTGGTGAAAACTGCACAGCGCAATGATTACATTGATTCAATAATGTCCACATCTGCCTGCGGATTCTGTACAGAACCATAATTACAATAATGCCTCCCTCTGCTGGTCAATAGTGCACTGTTCTTCGGCTGCATTAAAGCAGTAATATGTCCCTCTACTTGTGCATAAACAATTCAATATTTACAGTTATAGAAATGATGAATGCTGAAGACTGAATAACGTAATTTGATACATTAATATCTGCCTCCATTGATAAGTCCTGGATTTTACCTTTGTTGTGGAATTCTGCACAGTGCACGGCTACATTAACACAGTGATATTCTCATACTCCTTTGAAGTGGTTATACTTACACCATAATGCGTACATGCACTTGCAGACCCTCCTGCATAAACTGTGCCAATGACTCCAACTGATGCAATATTTGCTTTCTCAACGTGGAACCGTACACCCATCCAGTATTTCTGCATTTGTTCAAGATCAAGACAAGAACTGCAAACAACAGCCAGAGAATGAAGCATGAACCAACTAGTGGTACAGATGAGGTTTACCAGGATGTTGCCTGGTATGGAGAGCATGAGCTATGAGGAGAGGTTGGATAAACTCGGATTGTTTTCACTGTAACGACGGAGGTTGAGGGGCGACATGATAGAGGTTTGCAAAGTTATAAGTGGCATGGACAGAGTGGATAGTCAGAATCTTTTTCCCAGGGTGGAAGAGACAGTTACTAGGAGACATAGGTTTAAGGTGAGAGGGGCAAAGTTTAGGGGGGATGTGCGAGGCAAGTTCTTTACACAGTGGGTGGTGAGTGCCTGGAACTTGTTGCAGGGGGAGGTGGTGGAAGCAGATACCATCGAGACGTTTAAGAGGCATCTTGACAAATACATGAGTAGGGAGGGATAGAGGGAAACGGACTCCAGAAGTGCAGAAGGTTTTAGTTTAGGCAGGCATCAAGATTGGCGCAGGCTTGGAGGGCCGAATGACCTGTCCTGTGCTGTACCGTTCTTTGTTCTAAACATAAACTTATAGTTTTCATAAATTGACCTCTTTGCATACACACACAATTATTTTTAAACAAACTGACAAACGCCATAATTCGAATTTACACATTAGATGACCCGTGACTTATCAACTGAACACCTCTCCAAAGATAACACATCGGCAATGAAGTATCTGACCATCCAAACTGATCTGAATTGCGATTGGCTCTCTTCTCTTCTATTTATTCCACCAGCGAATCTCTTTCAGGAAGCTTCCCATGTTTTGGATGCCTAACCACTCCCAGATCGAGCAAGCTGTATAACCTGCCCAATGTTTTCCATTCGTTCATCCTTTTTTTCTGTTTTCACTGGTTAGGCCCTTCAGAAGATGGCGAGCCCGACCAGCAACCCCTATATGTACCATCACCCCCTCAGTCTTCAACACGCACCAACTCAGAGATTATCATCCCGCGTGGGAATGATAGTGAGTCAGAGGAGTCCATTTAAGGTAAAGTTCACATCACAGTTGCACAGGACCGACAGCGGTGGAAGGTGCAACAGAGGACTGATGTGACTGGAAGGTAAGCATGGACGCAGGCACTACTGAAGAAGCTGCGATAAACAGTTCATGAACCCATCTTTAACAGAAGGTTCCGAAGAAGGGTCACTGACCCGAAACGTTAACTCTACTTCTCTTTCCACAGATGCTGCCAGACCTGCTGAGTGAATCCAGCATTTCTTGTTTTTGTTTCAGATTTCCAGCATCCGCAGTATTTTGCTTTTAATTTAACAGAAGGATATTGTAGTTATACCAGTAGATCACGGATGCATGAATTACCTGCCAAGGAGCTCTGATTCTTTGCTCAGATTATGAAGGCAGTCATATGTGTATTTATAGTGCAAGAATTAAGTTTTCTGTGGTCTACTATGAAGCATACATATACTTAATATATACTTAGTATACCTAATCAAGACTTAATATCAGTCTTCACTCAGGAAGTGGAAACTGACAAAATATCTGCAGAAGCAGGGAGAGTGGAAGCAATGGATAGGATAAACATTGAGAAGGAGAGATACTAAAAAGGGGGCTAAGCTTAGGGTGGATAAGACACCTGATCTAGATGAATAGATTCCCAGGCTGCTATTGGAAGTGTGGATGGCGGTAATGGAAGGGCTTACTATAATCTTCAATCCCCTGCATAACGAGTGGCGGGGGTTGGGGGCATGGGCGGGGTGCCAGAGGATTGCAAAGTGGCAAATGCTTTCAAGACAGTGTGTAAAGACAGTCCTCGCAACTACAGGCCAGTTAGTTTAGCATCAGTGATGGGTAAGGTTTTAGAAAAAATAATGAGGGAAAAATCTGCACACACTTGGAGAGGTTTTAATTTCAATGGATAGCCGAAACAATTCCGCAACATGCAGATTTTACTTGACTAACCTAATTACATTTTAGATTAAATAACAGAGAAGGTTGATGAAGGGAATGTGGTGCATGTTGTTTTGTGTGGTTTTGAAGAAAATGATTGATAAGGCAACACATAAAGGTTGGTGAACAAAATTGAGGTTCACGCAATAGGAGGGTCAGTGTTCAATTGGATCAAAAATAAGCTTCAGGACAGAAAACACCGAATCGTATTAAATTATTGTTTTTCAGACTGGAGGATGGTAGACAGTGGTGTTCCCCAAGAGTCAGTGGAGCAGCAATGTTTTCCTGTTTTGATCTGTATAAATTCTTTGGATCTTAGAATACAGAGTAGAATTTCAAAATCTCCAGACGACACCAAACTTGAAGAGGTGGCAAACAGTGAGGATGATATGAACCGCCTACACCAGGACAAAGATAGGCTAGAAGAATGGGAAGACAGGTGACAGATGGAATATAACACTGACAAGTGGTAGTTGATGTATTTTGGCAGATGGGATAGCGAGAGGAAATATATACTTAATGACACAGTTCGAAAGAGTGTGGGAGGAAAGAGTGACCTGCAGGATCATGTGCATCGATCTTTGAAGGTGACAGAACATATTGAGAGAGCGATTCGTAAATCATATGGGATGTTGGGCTTCCTGAACAGAGGCATTGAGTACAAAAGGAAGTTATGCTGAACATGTGTAAAGCTCTTTCTTTAGGCTCCAACTGGAATATTGTGTCCAATTATCATCACAACACTTTAGGAAGAATGTAACGTTTTTTGAGGTGATGCAGAGGAGATTTTCCTGAGGATGGAGGATTTTAGTGATAAGGTTAGGTTGGAAAAGCTGGGCTGCTCTCCTTCGAACAAAGGAAGTTGAGGGGAAATTTAATGGAATTGTACACGGTTATGACAGGCTTAGATAAGTTAGAGAACGAAAATCCTTTCCCAGCAACTCGTGGTACAAGGACGAGAGGACACAGCTTGAAGGCTTTGAGCAAGAGATACAGGCTAAATATGATTGGGAACTTTTTTTACACAGCGGGTACTAATGATCTGAATCCTGCTGTCCATAAGGGTGGTGAAAGCAGAGGCAATCAATGAATTCAAATTGAAATTGTATGGCAAAGTGAAGGAAATAAATTTGCAGGGCTATGGGGATTGAGTGGGGGGAGTGGGAATGACTGGATAGCTCCGTGAAGAAACGGCATAGACGCAATGAACCGATACACCATCTTTAGAACATCGAACATAGAACATTGAACATTACAGCGCAGTACAGGCCCTTCGGCCCTCAATGTTGCGCCGACCTATGAAACCATCTGACCTACACTATTCCATTTTCATCCATATGTCTATCCAATGATCACTTAAATGCACTTAAAGTTGGCGAGTCTACTACTGTTGCAGGAAGGGCGTTCCACGCCCCTACTACTCTCTGAGTAAAGAAACTACCTCTAACATCTGTCCAATATCTATCACCCTGAACTAAAAGCTATGTCCCCTCGTGTTTGCCATCACCATCCGAGGAAAAAGACTCTCACTATCCACCCTATCTAACCCTCTGATTACCATATATGTCTCTATTAAGTCACCTCTCCTCCTCCTTCTCTCTAACGAAAACAACCTCAAGTCCCTCAGCCTTTCCTCGTAAGACCTTCCCTCCATACCAGGCAACATCCTAGTAAATCTCCTCTGCACCTTTTCCAAAGCTTCCACATCCTTCCTATAATGCGGTGACCAGAACTGCATGCAATGCTCCTGGTGCGGCTGCACCAGAGTTTTGTACAGCTGCAGCATGACCTCGTGGCTCCGAAACTCGATCCCCCTATTAATAAAAGCTAACACACCATATGCCTTCTTAACAGCCCTATTAACCTGGGTGGCAACTTTCAGGGATTTATGCACCTGGACACCAAGATCTCTCTGCTCATCTACACTACCAAGAATCTTCCCATTAGACCAGTACTCTGCATTTCTGTTACTCCTTCCAAAGTGAATCACCTCACACTTTTCCGCATTAAACTCCATTTGCCATCTCTTAGCCCAGCTCTGCAGCCTATCTATGTCCCTCTGTAACCTACAACATCCTTCGGCACTACCCACAACTCCACCGACCTTCGTGTCATCCTCAAATTTACTAACCCACCCTTCTACACCCTCTTCCAGGTCAATTATAAAAATGACAAACAGCATTGGCCCCAAAACAGATCCTTGCGGTACACCACTAGTAACTAAACTCCAGGATGAACATTTGCCATCAACCACCACCCTCTGTCTTCTTTCAGCTAGCCAATTTCTGATCCAAAGCACTAAATCACCTTCACTCCCATACTTCCGTATTTTCTGCAATAGCCTACCATGGGGAACCTTATCAAACGCCTTACTGAAATCCATATACACCACATCCACGGCTTTACCCTCATCCACCTGTTTGGTCACCTTCTCAAAAAACTCAATATGGTTTGTGTGGCACGGCCTACCCTTCACAAAACCATGCTGACTATCGCTAATGAACTTATTCTTTTCAAGATGATTATAAATCCTATCGCTTATAACCTTTTCCAACATTTTACCCACAACCGAAGTTAGGCTCACAGGTCTATAATTACCAGGGCTGTCTCTTCTCCCCTTCTTGACCAAGGGGACAACATTTGCTATCCTCCAGTCTTCCGGCACTATTCCTGTCGACAATGACGACATAAAGATCAAGGACAAAGGCTCTGCAATCTCCTCCCTGGCTTCCCTGTGGTCGTTCCCCTCAACAACAAGTATACAGTTTTAGATACTGTTGGGGGGGACGGCCTATCGGGGGCAGGCTGCAGTGACCGGGCCTCTGGCACGGGGTCCTGCACTGCGGCTCAGAAGGGAAGGAGGGAGAATGGGAGAGCACTAGTCATCGGGGACTCGATGGTGAGGAGTACGGACAGGCGGTTCTGTGGGCGCAGGCGAGACGCACGGATGGTTTGTTGCCTCCCTGGTGCCAGGGTCCGTGATGTTTGTGATCGCGTCTTCAGGATCCTTAAAGGGGAGGGGGAGCAGCCAGAGGTCGTGGTGCACATTGGCACCAACGACGTAGGAAGGAAGGGTGGCACAGATGTTAGAAGTGAGTTTAGGGAGTTAGGCTGGAAGCTGAAAGCTCGGACGGACAGAGTTGTTATCTCTGGTTTGTTGCCGGCGCCACGTGATAGTGAGGCTAGGAATAGGGAGAGAGCACAGCTGAACACGTGGCTGCAGGAATGGTGTAGGAGGGAGGGCTTCCAGTTCTTGGATAATTGGACTGCATTCTGGGGAAGATGGGACCTGTTCAAACAGGACGGGCTGCATCTGAACCAGAGGGGCACCAATATCCTGGGAGGGAGGTTTGCTAGTACTGTTCGGGAGGGTTTAAACTAGTTTGGGAGGGGGATGGGAACCGGACTTGTAATCCAGGGACCAGTGGGTCCACTCAGAAAGACAAAGAGTGTAGTGAGGTATTGGGGAAGGTAGCACTGTCACAGAGGACAGATGGGCACGGAGAAGGGTTAAAGTGCGTATACTTCAACGCAAGAAGCATCAGGAATAAGGTGAGTGAATTGAAGGCGTGGATGGGCACTTGGGACTACGATGTTGTGGCCATCACTGAAACGTGGATAGGTGAGGGGGAGGAATGGTTTTTGGAGGTACCTGGTTATAGATGTTTTCATAAGATTAGGAATGGTGGTAAAAGAGGTGGGGGGGTGGCATTGTTAGTTAGAAATAGTGTAACAACTGCTGAAAGAATTTTCGAGGAGGATCTGCCGACTGAGGCACTGTGGGTTGAGGTCAGGAACAGGAAAGGAGCAGTCACCTTGATGGGAGTTTTCTATAGGCCCCCCAATAGCAGCAGGGAGGTGGAAGAGCAGATTGGGAAACAGATTTTGGAAAGGAGCAGAAGTCACAGGGTAGTAATTATGGGGGATTTCAACTTCCCAAATATTGATTGGCAACTCTTTAGATCGAATAGTTTGGATGGGGTAGTGTTTGTGCAGTATGTCCAGGAAGCTTTTCTGACTCAGTATGTAGACTGCCCGACCAGAGGGGAGGCAATATTGGATTTGGTACTAGGTAATGAACCAGGGCAAGTGATAGAGCTGTTGGTGGGCGAGCACTTTGGAGATAGTGATCACAATTCTGTAGCATTCACTGTGGTAATGGAGAGGGATAGGTATGTGCAACAGGGCAAGGTTTACAATTGGGGGAAGGGTAGATATGATGCTGTCAGGCAGGAACTGAGGAGCATAAGTTGGGAGCATATGCTGGCAGGGAAGGGCACGGTCGAAATGTGGAACTTTTTCAAGGAGCAGATAGTAGGGGCCATTGATAAGCATGTCCCTGTCAGACAGGGAAGGGATGGTCATGTGAGGGAACCGTGGTTGACAAGAGAGGTTGAGAGTCTTGTTAGGAAGAAGAAGGATGCGTATATAAAGTTGAGGAAAAAGGGCACAGGCATAGCTCTGGAGGGATACAAGATGGCCAGGAAGGATCTGAAGAAAGGGATTAGGAGAGCTAAGAGAGGGCATGAAAAATGCTTGGCGGGTAGGATAAAAGAAAACCCCAAGGCCTTTTACGCGTATGTCAGAAATATGAGGATGACTAGGGGGACCATAGGTCCGGTCAAGGACAATAGCGGGAGACTGTGTGTTGAGCCGGAAGAGATAAGTGAGGTTTTGAATGAGTACTTCTCTTCGGTATTTACGAATGAGAAGGGGTGTATTACTGAAGAGGACGGTGTGAAACAGACTGGTAAGCTCGAGGAAGTGCTCGTTAGGAGGGAAGATGTGTTGGGGTTTTTGAATAACTTGAAGATAGACAAGTCTCCCGGGCCTGACGGGGTATATCCAAGGATGTTATGGGAAGCAAGGGATGAAATTGCAGAGCCGCTGGCAATGATCTTTTCATCTTCTCTGCTGACGGGGGTGGTACCAGGTGATTGGAGGGTGGCAAATGTTGTGCCCCTGTTCAAGAAAGGGAATAGGAACAACCCTGGGAATTACAGGCCAGTTAGTCTTACTTCGGTGGTAGGCAAGTTGATGGAAAAGGTGCTGAGGGATAGGATTTCTGAGCATCTGGAAAGACACTGCTTGATTCGGGACAGTCAGCACGGTTTTGTGAGGGGTAGGTCTTGCCTCACAAGCCTGATTGAATTCTTTGAGCAGGTGACCAAGCAAGTGGATGAGGGTAAACCAGTGGATGTGGTGTACATGGATTTTAGTAAGGCATTTGATAAGGTCCCCCATGGTAGACTTATGGAGAAAGTCAGGAGGCATGGGATAGTGGGGAATGTGGCCAGTTGGATTAAGAATTGGCTAACTGATAGAAGGCAGAGAGTGGTCTTAGATGGTAAATACTCAGCCTGGAGCCCAGTTACCAGTGGCGTGCCGCAGGGATCAGTTCTGGGTCCTCTCCTGTTTGTGATTTTTATTAACGACTTGGATGAGGAAGTCGAAGGGTGGGTCAGTAAATTTGCAGATGATACAAAGGTTGGTGGAGTTGTGGATACCGAGGAGGGCTATTGTCGTCTGCAAAGGGACTTGGATAGGTTGCAGTGCTGGGCTGAAAAGTGGCAGATGGAGTTTAACCCTGAAAAGTGTGAGGTCGTCCATTTTGGAAGGACAAACATGAATGCAAAATACTGGGTTAACGGTAGGGTTCTTGGGCATGTGGAGGAGCAGAGAGACCTTGGGGTCTATGTGCATAGATCATTGAAAGTTGCAACTCAAGTGGATAGGGCTGTGAAGAAGGCATATGGGGTGTTAGCGTTCATTAGCAGAGGGATTGAATTTAAGAGCCGTGAGGTGATGATGCAGCTGTACAGGACCTTGGTAAGGCCTCATTTGGAGTACTGTGTGCAGTTCTGGTCGCCTCATTTTAGGAAGGATGTGGAAGCCTTGGAGAGGGTGCAGAGGAGATTTACCAGGATGTTGCCTGGAATGGAGAATAAGTCTTACGAGGAAAGGCTGAACATTCTAGGCCTCTTCTCATTAGAAAGGAGAAGGATGAGGGGTGACATGATAGAGGTTTATAAGATGATCAGGGGAATAGATAGGGTAGACAGTCAGAAACTTTTTCCCCGGGTGGAGCAAAGCGTTACAAGGGGTCATAAATTTAAGGTGAAGGGTGGGAGATATAAGGGGGATGTCAGGGGAAGGTTCTTTACCCAGAGAGTGGTCGAGGCATGGAATGCCTTGCCCGGGGAAGTTGTTGAGTCAGAAACTTTAGGGACTTTCAAAAGGCTTTTGGATAGGTATATGGATAAAGGAGAATGATGGGGTATAGATTAAATTGTCCTTGACAGAGGACAAAGGATCGGCACAACATTGTGGGCCGAAGGGCCTGTTCTGTGCTGTATGTTCTATGTTCTATGTTCTATGTTCCCAGAGAATCCTAGGATAAATCCCATCTGGCCCAGGGGACTTATCTATTTTCACACTTTCCAAAATTGATAACACCTCCTCCTTGTGAACCTCAATCCCATCTAGCCTAGTAGCCTGTATCTCAGTATTCTCCTCGACAACATTTTCTTTCTCTACTGTAAATACTGACGCAAAATATTCATTTAACGCTTCCCCTATCTCCTCTGATTCCACACACAATTTCCCACTACTATCTTTAAACTGCTTCACTCTCTATCCTACTTTTAATACACTCCTTTAAACGTTCCTCTTTGATCAAGCTTTTGGTCATTTGCTCTAATATCTCCTTTGGTCATTTGATCTAAATATCCCCTGTCTTGGTGCCAATTGTCCTTTGGTAATGCCCCTGTGAAGTGTCTTGGCACATTTTGCTACCTTAAAGCTACTGTATAAATACAAGCTGGTGCACTGTGCAATGGCTGCTCCGGACTGATCTTCTGTTCAAGCCTGTAATTCCACTGAATTCCAATTTGACAGGTGTTAGTAGTTCCCCACCACTTTCCCAAGTATCTGTTCTTCATATGTAAGCCTTCGAACTGAGTGGCTGCAGCCTATTCATCTGTGTGGGTTTTGACAGCTAATTTTGCATCTAAAGCCCACACGTGACTACTTCCTGTGCTGCGAGGCTTCGATCACATAGTGTGTTTACCATGTGTAGAAGATGAGTAATCTGCAATCTGTCGGCTGTGGGATCAATATGAGGGTGTCTCATTTGGGTTCATTTCTACAACATTACAGATATACCACAAGTACCCAGCTACCCCAAGTCTGCCATACACTTCTCCTCCGAGATCACTGTACTTATGCTGGGGGTAGAGAGACGTTCGGTATGTCCGCAGTGCTGGTTGGGTGATGAATGCTAACACAACTTGCTTTGCTCTTGAATGTCAGGAACCTGCTTCTTTTGGAGGTAACTGGCACCCACCCGGAGTCATGGACAGCTCACCTCCCTCAGTGCTGGGGCGTTCTGTACTAGCCTTCTGAGCTAGGGAAGCAACACTGGCAGTGCACTCCAGTAGTTTTGGTCTTCTTGGCATCATATGCCATGAAAAGTATAGAAGGAGATTTGCATCCACTGTGTGAGCAAACTGTTCATTTCCAGAGTTGGTATAACTGGAACGCTCCTGCAGTTCCCACCAGCCTTAGAGTCCAACTCGTGGCCATTATATTTGCGCGAGGGAATGGTAAGAGCACTGTGCCGTTACATCCCGGGCCCTTTGTTTAAACCTGTGACGATTCACTGTGTGGCTTCCCCCCGGGCCCTGTGTTTAATCACTCTGTGGCTTACCCCCGGACCCTGTGTTTAATCTTGTGACGATTCACTGTGTGGCTTCCCCCCGGGCCCTGTGTTTAATCTTGTGAATATTCACTGTGCGGCTTCACCCGGGCCCTGTGTATAATCTGGTGACTATTCACAATGCGGCTTCCCCCCGGGCCCTGTGTTTAATCTTGTGACTATTCACTGTGCGGCTTCCCCGGGCCCTGTGTTTAACCTTATGAATATTCACTGTGCGGCTTCACCCGGGCCCTGTGTATAATCTGGTGACTATTCACAATGCGGCTTCCCACCGGGCCCTGTGTTTAATCTTGTGACTATTCACTCTCCGGCTTCCCCCCGGGCCCTGTGTTTAATCTTGTGACTATTCACTGTGCGGCTTCCCGGGTCCTGTGTTTAATCTTGTGACTATTCATTGTGCGGCTTCCCCCCGGGCCCTGTGTTTAATCACTCTGTGGCTTACCTCCGGACCCTGTGGTTAATCTTGTGACTATTCACTGTGCGGCTTCCCCATGGGCCCTGTGTTTAATCTTGTGACTACTCACTGTGCGGCTTCCTCTCGGGCACTGTGTTTAATCGTGTGACTATTCACAGTGCGGCTTCCCCACGGGCCCTGTGTTGAATCTTGTGACTATTCATTGTGCGGCTTCCCCCCGGGCCCTGTGTTTAATCACTCTGTGGCTTACCTCCGGACCCTGTGTTTAATCTTGTGACTATTCACAGTGCGGCTTGCCCCCGGGCCCTGTATTTAATCTTGTGACTTTTCACTGTGCGGCTTCCCCCGGGCCCTGTGTTTAATCTTGTGACTATTCACTGTGTGGCTTCCCCGCGGGCCCTGTGTTGAATCTTGTGACTATTCACTGTGCGGCTTCCCCACGGGCCCTGTATTTAATCTTGAGACTATTCACTGTGCGGCTTCCTCCCAGGTACTGTGTTTAATCTTGTGACTATTCATTGTGCGGCTTCCACCTGGGCCCTATGTTTAATCACTCTGTGGCTTACCCCCGGACCCTGTGTTTAATGTTGTGACTATTCACTGTGCGGCTTCCCACGGGCCCTGTGTTTAATCTTGTGACTATTCACTGTGCGGTTTCCCCATGGGCCCTGTGTTTAATCTTGTGACTACTCACTGTGCGGCTTCCTCCCAGGCACTGTGTTTAATCTTGAGACTATTCACAGTGCGGCTGGCACCCGGGCCCTGTGTTTAATCTTGTGACTTTTCGCCTTGCGGCTTCCCCCCGGGCCCTGTGTTTAATCACTGTGTCGCTTACCCCCGGACTCTGTGTTTAATCTTGTGACTGTTCACTGTGCGGCTTCCCCAAGCCCTGTATTTAAACTTGTGTTGACTCCCTGTGCGGCTTCCTCCCGGGCACTGTGTTTAATCTTGTGACTCTTCACTGCGTGGCCACCCCCAGGCCCTATGTCTAACCTTGACACGAATCTCTGTGCAGGATGCCCCGGGCCCGATGTTTAAACTTGTGACTGTTCACTCTGCGACTTCTCCCCGGGGCCCTGTGTGTACATTTGTTACGAATCACTGTGCAGAATCCCCCCGGGCCCTGTGTTTAAGCTTGACACAAACCACTGTGAAGGATACACCCGACCATTGTGTTTAAACTTGACATGAATCACTGTGCAAGTTTCCCCCGTGCCCTGTGTTTAAACTTGTGCCTATTCAATGTGCAGGATCGCCCAGGCCCTTTGTTTAATCTTGTGAACTATTTACTGTGCAAGTACCCTTCAGGCCATGTGTTAATTCTGGTGACTATGACTGTGCAGGTCCCCCACCCCAACCCTGTGCTTAAACTTGTGACCATTCACTGTGAAGGTTCCCCCCGGGCCCTATGCTTAAACTTGTGTCCAATCACTGTGCCGGAGCCTCTGGTCCCTGTGTTTAATCTTGTGATAATTCACTGTGCATCTTCCGCCCAAGAAATGTGTTTAGACTTGGGACTATTCACTGACCAGAATTCCCTGGAAGCTGTGTTCAAACTTGTGACGATTCACTGTGCACGACAGTGCCTCTAATATGGTTTCTTTTTTCCACAACCAAGGATTCCTCCCCACTGTGGGTGACAGGGCCCTCAACCGTGTCTGGTCAATTTCCTGCACCTGCGCCCTCAGCCCTTCCTCTCCCTCCCAGAACCGCGACAGGGATCTCTTGACCACATTTTCCGCTCGCCAGCCTGCACATGCATATGATTATCCTGCGCCATTTCCGTCACGTCCAGCGTGATGCCTCGACCAAATATATCTTCCTCTCCCTGTCAGACTTTCGAGCGGATCGTTCCCTCTGCAACACCCTGGTCCACTCTTCCATTACCCCCGCCACCTCGTCCCCTTCCCACGGCACCTAACCATGCAATCGCAGGATGTGTAATACCTCGCTTTTTATCTCCTCTCTCTTCACTATCCAAGGCCTGAAACACCCACTTCAGAGGAAGCAGCCATTTACTTGTACTTCTTTCAGTTTAGTATACTGTATTCGCTGGTCACATTGCAATCTCCACTACATTGGTGAGACCAAACGCAGATTAGGTAAGCGCTTTTCTGAACACCTCCGCTCAGTCTGAAAACATGATCCTGATCGACCTGTCACTTGCCATTTCAACACACACCCCTGCTGTCATGCCCACAACTCTGTCCTCGGATTGCTGCAGTGTTCCAGTTAACATCAACAAAAGATCGAGGAACAGCACCCCATTCACCAGTAAGGCACTCTACAGCCTTGCGAGCTGAACATTGAGTTCAATAATTTCAGAGCATGACTGGCCCCCATTTAAAAAATTTTTTAAAGTCCTCTTTCATGTTTACTTTTATTGTTTTACTTTGTTTCATCATTCAATTTTTTCACCATATTCCTGCCCACGGTGTTTATTCCTGTTTGTGCTTTTGGCAGGAGCTTTTATTATTTAGTCATTTAACAACCTCTCTGCACTGACGTGCTGTCTTTCTTCACGCCATTAACACACTCTCTTTGCCTTTCCCCGATGACCTCCTTGTCAGTTATTCTCTGTGACCCTCTAACCTATCAACACCTTCCAGTTTGTTCTCTTTTGCCCCACCGCCGCTTTATTTGCTTTAAACCAACCACATTTCTAACCTTTGCCATTTCTGATCAAAGCTCACTGACCTGAAACGTTAACTCTGTTGCTCTCTCCTCAAATGCAGCCAGACCTGCTGGGTATTTCCAGCACTTTTAGTTTTTATTTTATAACCCTTTCTTTAGTCGATTTCCAAACTCAGTTGCCATCCCAAACTCTTGCCTTTTCTTCTTGCCTCCTTAATTTGTGGCTATCTTTTCCAGAATTCCATGATTGAAGTCCTCCAATCCGACATCCGTCACTGCCACAGTACCATATCAGCTCTTATCAAAATCACAAATGGCATCCTGTGTGACTGAAATAAACATTAACTTTTCCTCCTCGTATTCTCGAACTGTCTGCAGAAATTGACCGAGTTGATCAGTCAATCCTCCAAATCTCTCCACCATCGCCCCCGTTTCTGGAACTGCAATCATCTGTTTCCATTCTTATCATTATAATCATCGCCAGAATATCACCATCAGTAGATTCTATTCCAATTTCTGCAGCAATGTCTCTGTTTATCTCGAAAGGTCAATTTCTCACTTACATTCTGTCTGCCAGTGACATCATCCAAAAACAGAATGTCACTTTCACTATTGGTGTTGAAGACACCAAACTCTTCCTCACCATCATATCCCTCATTGCTCAGTTGTCTCTGGATTGTCACACGGCTTGTCAGAAATCTGGTTCTGGATGAACAACAATGTCCTTCAATTAAATATTGCAAAGGCTGAAGCCAATTACTTTGTTCCTTGTTACAAACTTTACGCTCCAGCCAGAAATCCTTTTCCTGGAAACTATCGATGACTGAACCCTATTTTCCGCAACCTTGGTCATACAATAACCTCGAGATGAGCTTACAACTATAAGCCTGCGCCATCACAATGACCCATTCCTCTTACCCCGTTTCACCTCAAATGCTGCTGAAAACTCATACGTGTATTTATCAGTTCCCGTTTTGAATGTTCAAACACACCTCTGGCCGACGTCCCACATTCTATACTCATATTGTTTCTTCTATTTATATGGAGGAATCTTACTCAATGTGTCCGCTGTCAGAACCAGCTGCTGCCCATGTTCACTGAAGCTCATGAATGGTAACCAGGGAGGAAATATGATCACAAATCCAGGATTCAATCAAACAGCAGTCAGCACAAATTACCTCACCTTCCAGGAATACAGGGTCACATGACTAGGCTCTGCTCCTGGTCAGTTCCATTATCCCTGTCTTCGACTCCAGTTTTTGTCTACCCAAAACCAAATCAGGAGCACAGCCGAAACGGCAGGTATCCCCAGTGCCACAACTCAAGTCCAGACCAGAATAACACTCCAATCCCTGTCCACTACCGTTCCACCAAATTACCCTTGTCCTCATTGTTCCACTGAAATAATTTGAAGAAACTTGGACGACCATATCAATCCTGTTGCAGATGACACCCTTTCAATCACAACAACATGCCAAGCAAGAAATCGCTGTGAACTTACTCCACTCCTCCCTTGTCATCTGTTGTCGAACAGTATTTGCTATGCACCACTGTTTCCGCTGTACCGTCAGCAGGTGTTTCCCAATAAGCTGTATCTAGGGCATCGGAAATTCCTGCACTACATCATTTCAACTCTCGTCTTGTCTTCAAAACCCGTCTGGAAGTCGATATCTCTCACTACGTGCTCATCAATCTCGCACTATCTATACTTTTCCACTCGCTCTTGATGTCACTCTGTTTTAACCTGCTCTATTATGTCTTCTGAGATGTCTCTTTGGATGTGTGTCGCGCTTTGTTAATGTAAGTTGCCATGGTTGTGGTCGGCGTCCATTTCACTGCAGGTCACCGGTTTCTTGCCACCCCACCCTCTACTGTCTGGGTTCACCCACTTCTTTCCTCATTGCAGTGGAATGTATGTTGGCAAAGTGCATACGCAAAGGAGGAGAGGTTAAAACGGATCATACGAGCCGCAAATGATGGCCACCAAAGGTCATCTGACATGATCAGTTAATTTCTATACAGACATACTGTCTCACAAGGACAAAATGATACATTCCAGACTAAGAAGTGGCAAGTTCACGTATCCTGAGACAATCCAAGAGGCAATCCTGAACTGAATGGGGCTTACTGAAACAAAGACCGTAATCAAGTAATAAGTCAGTTGATGAATAATCACCCTATTTCCAACACCATATTTGGGAAAGGGTAATGTGATAATTCACATGGTCCGGTAGCCATGTTGGTTTATTTTTATTATTAAAGTGCTGTCTGAAGAAAGATGCAACAGCAGCAGCAGGAAGTGCAGCAAAATCTATGCCTAAATAATTGCAGACTGTAACATGGTGAGGACTACAAGCCTGTTCCATTTCGAACCCACCAATACTGCAAAGTGACCTCGTGGTAACGAGACTACAAGCAACCAAGTTTGTGGCGTGCAGAAATTCTATCCCTTCAAGAGAATCATGAAAGCCACTTCAGCACGTGACTCCGGCTGTTTAACGACACTTCAGGAGGGAAGCCGTCTTTTTCAAAAGGTCTGCATTGTGTCTTTTCGAAAACGAGCCATGTGAATTATGAACTATTATTTTGTTTATAAACTTTAAAAGTGCACTATTCTTTTCAACTGTACTTTGCTTACGTGTGTTTGTGTATGTCGCTGTGTGAGTGAGTGGCATAGTGTTAGATTTTGTGGTGAGTGTTGAATGAACAGTCCAGAGGGTGTGCATTCATGCAATGCAGGACATGTGAAGAGCAGTTCTGGTCTTCAAAGTGGAGCTAAAATGCTCACATGCAACTTGTCTATTCCAAGAAGAATCACAAGAAAAAGAATAAAATACAATGGACACACTGATGGACTGATAATAAAATGCTGCTAATGAGCCAATGTTGCAAATGATTTGTCAATTGAGTATGTATAGCTGCATGCTCTAATTGTGATTAAGAGCAGCTGATACTAATTGTGGAAAGATCAGGATACATATGGAATAACCAGTTTCCACCTTTGGAGGGGTACGGGGGAGCTGGTCCGGAGAAGGGAAATGTAGTCTACACTTATGCTGTATGGAGTATTGTGAATAAACCTATGTGGAAGTAAGACTGGTTCCTGCTTTGTCCTTTGACAGATGCATGTTTACCAAATTTGGTAAATAATGAACCTACATTTTGTGCCTTCCCAGGATCTGATCGTGTAATTGGGATGTTTCATTCTCCTTTGTTGATCTCTGTCAGGGCGAGGGATTTGCCTGACTTCAGGCCGTGCAGGGCAGGTGAATGAAATATTCTATGAGGCTATGAGTCCTTCTCTCAGGGTAATTCAATCCAATGAGGAAACTACTCACCGCAAAGTAAAACATCTGCAATAACTGCAACTCATGTAAGGGAGAGGCAGAAGGAAGTAGACATGTTTTGCTGACAGATTTGCCTTGAAGTCTTTTTGGGGGTTTGTTGAATGTCAAGTTTGTAAGTGCAGAATTGATCCATCCTGATATTGTGCGAAATCAAACATAAAATCACATAACTATTTCGGAACAAAATGTAAAATTCGGATGTAGGGGAGGAACCGATCTTCCCGAGAATGGTAACGAAATTATTGAAACAGAAAAATGTTTGTATTTACAAAGGACTGAATCTGATTCACCAGAGAGTCCGATTGCTTGATTTCGGTTTGTCATGAATGTGAAATCTGTGGCAGCTTTGTCTTTACAGCCAACTGGCATAGTCGGGGTTCGAGGTTTCTTGTTGCTGTTTTTAAGTAACCCAGAAAATGCAATGAATTACTGGGGCGGGAATTGTATTACTTACTTTGGGTGGAACTCCTTCAATCTGTTGTCAGTCACTTCCAGAACTCTGTGCCACAGCTGAGCTGTTAACAGCTTTCTCAATCACCTACCAACTGGACCCTCAAACGACAGATCCATCAAGAAGAAGGTAAGGATAGCCCTCCCATTGCCCCGACATGCACCACCGCAATTTCCCCGATACTATGACGTACTGCCAAATAGTGGGAAGAGATGGTTCATCGAACTCCCCAGAGTAAGCTTTGCAAGCCCCATGGTTCGACGGACAGCAGCAGAACTCTCCCTATTGTGTCCTCCCCTTTACAACATGTAACTAAGTATTGAAGGGGAATGAACGAGCCTGTATCAGATCCAATGACCCCTCCTCTTGTCCATATATGATACAACCCTGCGTATTGCCCTTGTTTTCCTGTTCATTACAATGTATCTATTCGAAATTATCACAGCCAACCATGAAGCTCGTGGCTTGTTTCAACAAATAGATCAACGACAGTTTGTACTTCCTTCATCTACCCTGTAATTTTCCACTTTCAATTATTGGGTCAAACATTGAAGCCAGGATTGACGAAATTTGGATGAATGACAAACAAGCTGAACCTGTCTTCATTCACTGCCAACTAAACACACCATAGATTTTGCATTGTTTGCATCAGGCTTGTGCTCATAAAAGGACATTGAAAATTACATCACACATTTGCCAGGAAATTGCCAAGTGCAGCAAGTGAGAAACTAACGACCTCCCCTTGATATTCATCATCGTGGTCAATTTCCAGTTACCACATTATCAACATCCTAGGCATTCCCTTTGATCAGGAATTTAACTGGGCCAGCCAGATAAATATTGTTGCTCCAAGAAAAGATCAGGCGCTGGAATTTATGCAAAAAATGACTCATCCACTGCCTCTTAGGTTCGCAATCTACAAAGGCATAAGTCAGAAATAATGGAATGCTTTCCATTTTCCTGGATCTGTGCCGCCTCCAACAAAACTCAAGCGCCTCAGTAAGATCCAGGTAAGTGAACACACTTGATGTGCACCTGATGCACCACGTTAACACTGAACTCCTTCCACCACTGCACACAGTGGCTGCTGTGTGTTATCTTTGGCCTCCTTATCTCGAGACACAATGTGTAAGCGCCTGGACGTGGTCAGTGGTGTATGGAGCAGCGCCTGGAGTGGCTATAAAGGCCAATTCTAGAGTGACAGGCTCTTGAACAGGTGTTGCAGAAAAATGTATTTGTCGGGGCTGTTACACAGTTGGCTCTCCTCTTGCGCCTCTGTCGTTTTTCCTGCCAACTACTAAGTCTCTTCAACTCGCCACACTTTAGCCCCGCCTTTATGGCTGCCTGCCAGCTCTGGCGAACGCTGGCAACTGACTCTGACGACTTGTGATCAATGTCACAGGATTTCATGTAGCGTTTGCAGACGAAATTTTAAGCGGAGACCTGGACGGCCGGTGGGTCTCATACCAGTGGCGAACTCACTGTACAATGTGTCTTTGGGGATCCTGCCATCTTCCATGCGGCTCACATGGACAAGCCATCTCAAGCGTCGCTGACTCTGCAGTGTGTATAAACTGGGGAAGTTGGCCGCCTCGATGGACTTTTGTGTTGGAGATACGGTCCTGCCACCTGATGCCAAGTATTCTCCGGAGGCAGCGAAGATGGAATGAATTGAGACGTCGCTCTTGGCTGACATACGTTGTCCAGGCCTCGCTGCCATTGAGCAAGGTACGAAGGAAGCAGGCTTGATACACTCGTACTTTTGTGTTCCGTGTCAGTGCACCATTTTCCCACAGTCTCTTGGCCAGTTTAGACATAGCAGCGGAAGCCTTTCCCATGCGCTTGTTGATTTCTGCATCTAGAGACAGGTTACTGGTGATAGTTGAGCCTAGGTTGTTGAACTCTTGAACCACTTCCAGAGCGTGGTCGCCAATATTGATGGATGGAGCATTTCTGACGTCATGCCCCATGATGTTCGTTTTCTTGAGGCTGATGGTTATGCCAAATTCATTGCAGGCAGCTGCAAACCTGTCGATGAGACTCTGCAGGCACTATTCAGTGTGAGATGTTAAAGCAGCATCGTCAGCAAAGAGGAGTTCCCTGATGAGGACTTTCCATACTTTGGACTTCGCTCTGAGACGGGCAAGGTTGAACAACCTGCCCCCTGATCTTGTGTGGAGGAAAATTCCTTCTTCAGAGGACTTGAACGCATGTGAAAGCAGCAGGGAGAAGAAAATCCCAAAAAGTGTGGGTGTGCACCATTCACAATTTCACAATGCAGGAAGTGACTAATTTTACTTCGACAGCTCCTTTCTAGCACGCGACCTCTAACACCTTAAAGCATAAGGGGGCGGACGCATGGAAACATGGACACCTGCAAGTTCCCTCAAGCCATACACATCCTGAGTTGGAACGACGTCACCATTTCTTCACTATTGCTGCGTAAAAATACGAGAATTTTCTTTCCAATTGCACTGCCGGTGTGTCAAAAGCAGATGGAGCCTAGGGTTTCAAGAAGGTGGCTCTCCATCACATTCTCAAGGCAAACAAAAGATGGATCACAAATCCCAGCCTCGCCAGAAATGCCCTCGTCCAAGTTACAAGAAGGAAGAACCTTCAACTTGCGACCTCAGGCTAAGCCCACATTGGTGCCCCAGCCAGCCCGGAAATCAGCATCCTCCTCTTGTATCCAAGCCATCAGAAACTTGCTGTTGATCACCTCTGAAATATTGGCTGCTCTCACACTTTTCTTCCACAACCGTAATCCAGCTTTCCTCACCTCGACTCTCAAACTCCATACTGCTCTCCTTACCAAGTAACCCATTTCCCTCCACCGCAACCTACAGGCATACCGAATGCCACAGCTCAGATCCTAATCTGGTCAAGGACGAATACCCTTGAACTCTGCCTTCTTGCCAAATTCCACATTTTTGTAGTGGTTCCAGTGAATCAATTTGAAGAACTTTGTCAATTCCTAACATTAATTTCGTAGTCCACTTCCCGCCCAGCTCAGTGATCAACCACAGCCTGTGCACATTCTCCACCGTTTATGAATAAGTGGTCTCCCAATTAAAATGGTAATGAGGAGGAATTTCTTCTCTTGAAAGTTCCATCGCATTTAGAATTCACTCACCCAGAAGGCAGTGGAGCCTGCGTCATTGAATATATTCAAGGTTGGTTGAGACTAACTTTTCATTTACGAGGGAGTGAAGGCTTATTGTTGTCTGGCAGGAAATTGGAATTACAGCCATGTTCAGATCAGCCATTATGGTATTGAATGGCAGAACATGATCGATGGGCTGAATGGCCTACTCCCGCTTTTATTTCAAAAGACCTTGTCATCATAGGTGCATCTCTTGCACTTGAATAGAAAGAATCCGCAGGCAAGGAGACTAGATCTTGAGTGTGATGGAAGAATGAACAAAGATATTTTGTTCGCGATTTTAGTTGGTCATGGTGGAAATGGAGGAGGATGATGTATTGAAGGTGGAGGCATTGGACTGGAAATTGAGAATAAGTGAATTAATATCCTGGTTCTGTAAGGTAGGTAAGGAGGTGAGGACAGTCACTCGGGTGATGGAACAGATACCGCTGAGGCCTCTGCAAAACTATTGTGAGGAATGCACGGTTGACGTGAAATGAAGAGACTGCAAAAGCTCTGGTATGGAAGATGGCAGCGTTGGGACAAACAGAAGGCGATGAGGATACTGAAAGTATGGAAGTTATTATTTACACAAAGCAGAGTTGGAGGATATATCTGTGGGAACTGGTGGATCACAGTAAATGTTGATGCAGAGCCTGTCTATTTAAATGGAGAGAGGGAATTCGTGAAAGAGAAGTGAAGGGTCACAGATGGACCGTTTTCAGGCGAGGGAGGGACAGATATTTCAATGCAATTGTGATTAAATTTTCGAGCTCAATGTGAAAGAAGGTTTTGACACAAATCCAATCATCAAAGTATTGGATAAAGAGGTGGAAAAGGGAACCACACTAGCTAAGAGCTTGTGAGGGATAGAAAGATATTGAAAATCCTGACATTGTGCCCAGTTCTCGGCAGCGAACTTGCGGAACAATGTGTCGGCTTTAGAGTGGGTGTAGAAAATGATCAAGAGAAAATTTCCAAGTGTGACAGTTGTTTTATGCCGACAGATTAGAGAATCAAATTGAGAGAAAGGTTGATCGAGTGGTTACAAACCACGGACGGATTAAACAGAATGGGCACAGAGAAACTGCTCTCATTGGCAGACGTAGCGAAAACCAAAGGACACATACATAGAATTAATGGCGACATAAGGGAAAACGTATGTTTCCACAGCATGTGTTGAGGATTTGAAATGAACTGCCTAAGAGTGTGGTGAATACCGATTGAATCAGAAAAGAACTGAATAATCAACTTAAGAGAAAAGCAATGCATGTCAGTGAGGAGGAGATGTGGAAGTCAGATTAGCTGAGGTGCCCGTGCAGAGAACAGACACGGAGAAGACAGACCAAATGGCCAAATGCAGTGTTGCAACCATTCTATGTTCCTTTTTTCTTTGAATTTATGAATTGTTGAACAGAATTGTACAGCTAATGAGGGCACCCAAAGTGTAGACGAACATCCCTGAGAGGCTACTCTGACGTTAGGAATTACATTTTTTAATAGTCATGCAAAATGAAGGTCTTCACTGAAACAACATGAAATCTACAGATGGGACTCATGATTTTTCGAGGACTGCCTTGAGTTCTCTTTCACACAGCTTCCAGTTATGATTAGTTGCTTGTTGTGATCAGATTTGCCCAGTCTTGGGGGGTGGGGATGGGGATGGCGATGGGTCCAATTCAATTTCAGTGAAAAATATATTCCATCAACAGGGAATTAACACAACTGTCCTAATCTGTTTGTTCAAAGATTAAGAAAAACTGTTTGAACAATTTTGCAACCTCAGTATCCCCATGGAGATCCGGGAGGGTATAAAGTTAATGCACTGGGAATGTGTCACCTCAGAACGTATTTCAGAGATATAACCTGCAGCACGAACAGACCGATCAATCCTAGCAGAAAATGCACCGACCAGTTCAATGGGTGGGGAAAATATTCTGTCTGATCCTGGCTATTGTTGGCGTTCCTGGTAAGTATCTCTAACCAATGAAGTTTTGCAAATCTGTGTATGAGCTGGTTTCTTCCATTACCATGGGAATAATAATACTACATGAGATCGAATGGTTACAGTTAGACAGACACATATTCAATAATATAATTGCATTAATTTCCTGAATTATCTGTGCAGTTTGAATCTGTTGTCTCAACTGTTCCTAGCTCAAGGCACACTGCATTGTAAAGTTATTGAATTATGTGGAATGTTGTGTTCTGTAGAATCACAGCTCAAAGCAGGAGAATATCAGAGGGTAAGGATTACTGCAATTATCTGTTAATGTAGAATTATACAGTGTGTGTGCATAACTGGTGTGGAGCCCCTGACCTCAGTAATCATGTCTAACTGGGAGTCTCTGTCACTCGAGAATTACACTGCTTTGGGCTGACTAACTGGTGTGGACAAAGTAACACTAGGTACCATGTATTTCCTGGAGTATCTGTCATTGCAGTCAATGCTGGTCCCCATCTTACTCTTACTCGAAGTAGAGTTGTTGACAGCACTATTAGATGCTGATTAATTTACTTCCCGAGCACGGTCCTGAGAAGCGTTTGGTCATGAGTGCACTGCAATAATAAATAATCCTCTTCAATGTTATGAATAATACTGATGACTATGACGTATTAATAGACAAGTTACCGATTTTACAACACAGAAACAGGACATGTGGCACAACTAGATCACGACTGTCTTCCCTCTCTACACGATGCTCTCTTCATTCCCGCTCATCTAATTCCATCTGTATATCCTTCCAATCCTGTCTCCCTCATTTTCTCACCTCGCTTCTTCTTATTTTTTTTTCCATTGCAACTTCCACGTTCTCAGCACTCTAAGTAAATAGGTCTCTCTTGAATTCCATCGTGCATTTATTGATGATCATCTTATTTTGAGGAAATACTGAAATGGTCACCAGCAAAGGTGGACATATCAGGTCCACGTTTTCCTTCTCTAATCCCTATATAATTTCAAATGCCTCTATTAGTTGGACACACATACTTCGCTTATCAAAAGAATCGAGCCACAACATATCCCGATAATTATAATCTCTCAGTTATTGTATTTTTCGTAAAGAATGTGTGCACCTGTTGGTTACCCTGGATACTTTTATCATGTGCAGCCCAGAAGAGTACATTATTATTTATGTGTTCAATCACTGCCTTTCTAATATGTTAATGATATTCCTGTAGAAATGAAAGCCTGTGCGTTGATCATATTTGCACTATCTCATGCAAATCCCTGTTCAATTTCAATCATTTATACATCAGAAGGAATGGCCAAAGACGTATGAGTGCCTCCTATCCGAAGGACTGATTCGAATCAGCATGAAATTACTTCAATGCCAGGGAGTGATTCGAGCCCGGGATGGGCTCCGACAGTGGGAGTGGTTGAAGACTGGGTAACGTTCACCAATCTACCCGTTTTTTGGCTCCTCGTCACTATAATGAACTGGATGACCAGCATCCGGTCAGCAGTTGTTCGTCCCTTCTTGGATTTGTTAAATCTGGAAGTGCTGGTGTTGGAGGCAGGTTGGTGTCATGGACCCGATCTGACCTGATCACAACCCACACGGTTTTTTGTGCTAAAATCCTTCCTGCTTGGGTTGAGACGTGGAGAATGTTTTTCAGTTTTTTCAGTAATTCGCAACCACTTCTCCTTTCTCTCCATTACAGTTAATTTAGTGTCAATTGTAATCCTGTCCAAAGGAAATTGTGGACTCTCCACCTGCACCACTCGCTACCTGGTGGCCATGTCAACGCCGGATCTACTGGTCATTATCACTGAGATCATACTCCGAAGAATCAATAACCTTTATTTCCCTTTAAATTACTTGGACCTCACCTCTGTGTGTTGCCCTCTCTCGGTCCTGATCCGTGCAGCCATCGACTGTTCCGTCTGGTTCACCATCACTTTCACATTTGATCGATTTGTCGCCATTTGTTGCCAGAAGCTGAAATCAAAATATTGTGCCAGGAAAACTGCGACTGTGGTTCTAACAACTACCGGCATTCTCCTCTGTCTAAAAAATATTCCCATCTACTTTAGATTTAAACCTAGACGGGTCATCGACGATGTACAATGGGGCTGCTCTAACAAGCCAAGCTATTTTACTGACCCTCGATGGATTGGATATGCAATGTTTGAAAAAGTTTTAACACCATTATTGCCATTCATTTTAATTCTGTTGCTGAACACTCTGACGTTCAGACACATTTTAGTGACCAATCGTGTTCGTCAGAGACTGAGACGTCAGAGCAAGAAAGATAATCACAGTGACTCTGAAATGGAGAGAAGAAGGAACTCTATGATTTTACTCTTCACCATATCTGGCAGTTTCATATTTCTGTGGCTGGTGTATATTTTATATATATTTGATGCTGGTTATTTCTCAGATGATGATTATTACTATACCTTTGAAGATGTCGCATATATGCTGCGGAATTTAAGTTGCTGTACAAACATATTTATATATGTGGCCACTCAGTCCGAGTTCAGAGAGCAGTTAAAGAGCGCCGTGAAATATGCAGTTACATCAATTATTAAATTAATTCATAAACAAAGCAACTGAGACCAGCTGAAAGATCAAGTGGTTTATGGACAAGAGGTGACCGCTGGAGATCAAGAAGAAAATGGCCTGTAGGAGTAAAGACAAAAACTGGAGCTGTTAGTGGCGGGAAGAGGGGGTCCAGAGCAAGAGGATCGGTCGTAAATTAGCAGAAGTCAAAAAAAGATAATGAGCATAGAGCAAAGAGAAAGAGATGACCTTCGTAAAGGGGTCAGGAGGAGAGTGATTTCAATCCATTAAGGAACTGATGTGAAAGAAGCTTAAACTGGATATGACACCGATCATTAAACAAGAACCATGCAGTTTAATAAGATTGCTAACTGACTTGATCAATTAAATACAACTGCAGTAGAAAACATTTATATTTAAAAACAACGTTGTTTTTTCCTGATATTCCATTCGACACAACGCTGGCACCCTGGGAAGGTTGAGGTGAATTGTTTACAGCAGTTGGCATTGTTGATAAGAAGATGAAAGATTGATGTACAATTGCTTTGTATCTACAAGGATGTGTTATTTGTTCAAACAATGAAATGTTAACTCTTGGAGCCGAGGAAATAAGAGAAATAAGAGTATGCATTTAGCATACTTCAGTCTAATTACAGAGGTGCGGTGTCAGCAGATGAACCTCATGTTAAACTAATGGAAGAGTTAATTCAAAGGATATCATAATAATGAATCGGAAGCCCAAAAGATGGAAACTCAGAGTCATTGCTGGTACAGTTTACAATGGTGTCTGTGGATTAATTATTCTGAAACACAGTTCCACGTAATGTCAATTCAGAGCCTGGAGAACAAAGGGATCGCCTGTGCTGGCAACATTCAATGAATCCTGGCCTTGAAGGATAAGAAACTTCCATGTTGTCTTCAGTGCTTTTTTGTTAAGTATTTATAACATCTTGCTTAATAAATTATACTGGATTCATAAGTAGCCGTTATTTGTAACTTGTTAGATCAGGCACAACAGAGGACCCCATTGTGATAAATTGAAAATTCAGAACCGAGAATTTTTAAATAAAAGTGTTTAAGCCTCAAAACCCCAAAACATACAATGGTGTAACTTGGGGCCAGACGTTGAAAAAGGCTAAACCGAAATGATTGGCTGTGAAGTTGAGTGGAATCTTGCTCTGATTAGTCTGACAAACTTTTTTCATTCAAGGAAGAGAATCCATAAGGGGAACAACCAGACATAGATCCGCAAGACCGGAGAATAAGATGTCATTTGAATTACGAGGTAAAAGATTGGCCAAAACATGGAACGAATATCAGTAGAAAAGATGAATAAATTAGTATTTTAACCTTCCAAGAACCATGGAATCATAGAAACATAAAATGTTTAAGGCACAGAAAGATGCCACTTTGACGCATCGTTTCTGTGCCAGCCGAAAAAAGGATCCACCTATTCCAATCCCACCTTCCAACATTTAGTTCTTAGCCCTGCAGATTATGGCATCTGAGGTGCATATCAAGACTCCTTTTCAATGAGTCGAGAGTCTCTGCCTCAACTACTCTTTCAGGCAGTGAGGTCCAGATCACTACCACCCTCTGGGTGAAAAATGTTTTTCGTCATCTGCCCTCTATTTTTCCAGCAGTCTGTTTAAAACTGTGCCCCCTCGTCACTGAGCTCTCTGATATGGCGAATAGATTCTTCACCTCCACTCGATCCAGGCTTCTCAAGATGTTGTACATTTCAATCAGATCTCCCCTCACCCTTCTCTGTTAAAAGGAGAATAACCCCAGCCTATCCAATATTTCCTCCTATCCTCCTACTTGCATTTTTCCAGTCCTGGCAACATCCTCGTAAATCTCCTCTGTACCCTCTCTAGTGCAATTACATCCGTTCTGCAATGAGGTGACCAGAACTGCACACAGTACTCAAGTTGTGGCCTAACCAATGAGTTACACAGTTCCAGCATAACCTCCCTGCTCTTATATTCTATACCACAGCTAATAAAGAAAAAGAGTCCATATGCCTTCTGAACCACCTTATCGACCTGTCCTGCTACTTTCAGGGATCTGTGGACATTGACGCCAAGGCCCCTCACTCCCTCTACACTTCTCAGTGATTTATCATTTAAAGTGTACTCCTTTGTCTTGTTTGACCTCCCAAAATGCATCACCTCGTATTTCTCCGGCTGGAATTCCATTTGTAACTTTTGTGCCCATCTGACCAGACCATCAATATCTTCCTGCAGTCTCCAGCTATCCTCCTTGCTATCCACAATAGAGCCAATCTTCGTCTCGTCTGCAAACTTCTTGATCATGAGGTCTACATTTACATCAAATCGTTAAGATATACCAGAAAAAGCAGTGGACCAGTATTGAGCGCCCCGGAATACCACTGGAAATAGCCCTCCTGTCATTAAGACACCAATCAACAATTACCATTTGTTTCCTGCCACAAAGCCAATTTTGAATCCACCTCGGATTTTGTGATAATTACCGTTCCTGAATTACCACGTGTATCTGGACAGGAGGAACTTATCTGGCTCCAAGCCAAATGGACCTTGTGTTCTTTGTTTCTCTAAATAATTGGACCAAATGGTCACAGAGATCAATCAACACCAGCAGTTTAAGACTTCTGCAACATTTATGACAGCATGATAATATTTTGATCTGAAGGTTTGGTCTTATTTTTATAAAAAGTCAGGAATTGGCATTAATTCATTCATACATCTGTTTCTTTCTGTTATCTTTCTGGAGAAAGTCTTTGTAATTATTTGCAGATAGCTCGCATAACAACTGTGGACAGTAGTGCCTCTGATAAATTCATCTGAACCCACGAAACATGGAAATGATTGTTTAAGACATTTAAATCAATAATAAATAAATTAATATGAGTTGCTATTCCAAGCACTCAAAAGAAAATGTACCTGAGTTTAAAGGGATATAAACATACGTAATTTTTAAAAACGTTAATGGGAATACTGTCTAGGTTGTTGCTGAATATTAAGGAAAACCTCCTTTTAAGATAATTAAATGAAAGATATTATCAATTGATGACAGTATTATTTGAATTTGGGAAACTTAGATGAAAAAATAATCAGTATGATTCGGTACATTTCCTATCAACAGTAAAGGGGTATCTGAGGTAAATAATAAGCCAGCGTGCATAATCTATTGTTTTAATTGTATGTATTTACATGATAATAGTTTATGAATTAACAGCACACCTGTGAAAGAATAATAACTGTCATCGAGTGAGGTGATCAGCAGGTGGGGTGACAGTCTTCAATCTGAGGGGTGTCAATGAAGTTTTAACAGATAATAACATTCTTCATCGTGAGTAGTCACTTCGGGTTATGATATTTTAGAAGGTAAGAACATGCAACATTTGTGCAGATCACAGCACTCATGAGCGAGAGAACAGAAAGAGTGGTCAACAACAATAATCAGATTAAGGAGGAGGCAGATTTTGTCCTGCGGGGAATTGGAGGTTCTTGGAATGGTGTTTTAAAATGACTAACGTTACTTAATCCTCATAATAATTAATCAGTGGACTCATTAAGAAAGGAATTAGTCAATGTCATATTTTGTGAATGGTAACATGATTAGTAACTGGTTTGTAACTTTTCCTTGGATTCACAATTAAACATCCATCTACAATATAAATGTGTTAATGTGGGGTAAAATCAGTTGAGCTGCATTAATCTTTAAATAGGCAACTATTTTGTTGCAACTTGCAATAAGTCATTTGAGTTATAAGATAATCCAGTTTCTGCTTTAACCTAACTTACATCACGCAAATAAGAGAGAAAATATTTGAGTATGACCACTGGGATTTAGAAGTGCAACAACAGCTGAGACAAAGACAACGGAATGATTATTGGAGGAATCAAATGAATAGATAAACAATACATGGTAAAGCCTGGAATAAAATGATTCTTGAAAGAAAAAAAAAGCATTTTAAATATTGTATTGGATAATAAAGTTTCTTCAATGCTCAACAGTTGGTGCATAACAGTTGTTAGAGAATAACTCCAAGTAGCTGGTTTGGAAAGTAAAGGTAAAGGGAAAGGTCTACAGTTTTTTTTAAATATAGTAGGTCGTTTCTTTTCGGGACCCAAGGTCCTTTGTGTCAATAATCTAATTGTTGGGTAATTTAAGGGTATAAATTAAGGGTAAGTTATGGCAGGGCAGCTCGGAAACCTGGAATGCTCCTCTTGAGAGATCTGGGAAGTCAGGGACACTTCCAGTGTAAAGGGCGAACACGTGTGCAAGAGGTGTCTCCAGCTGCAGCGACTCGAAATCCGCGTTTCGGATCTTGAGCTGCGGTTGGGGACACTGTGGAACATCTGCGAGGTTGATATCATCGTAGATATCACGTAAAGCGAGGTGGTCACACTGCAGGTAAAGACTGCTCATGTAGAAAGGGAATTGGGTGACCCCCACATGCAGAGTAGAAGAACTAGGCAGATAGTGCAGGTGTCCCCTTTGTCCATTTCCAATTCTAACAGATGTTCCACTTTGGATACTGTTGGGGGAAGAGAGCTTCGCAGGGGAACGCGGCAAAAGCCAGGTCAGTGGCACCACCGGTGGCTCAGCTGCACAGCAGGGTAGGAAAAAGAGTGGGGGAACTATTGAAAACAGTCAGAGGTTGTGGTACACATTGGTACCAGCGACATAAGTAGAAAGAGGGATGAGGTGATGCAACAAGTATTTAGGGTGCTAAGTAGCAAATTAAAAAGCAGGACCACAAACGTTCTGAATTACTCCCAGTGCCACGTGCTAGTGAGTATAGGAATAAGAGGATCGAGCATATGAATGCATGGCAAGAGGGAGGGCGTTAGTTTCCTGGATCAATGGTCTGTTTCTGGCAAAGGTGGGACCTGTACAAGTTAGACGGGTTGCACCTGAACTGCAATGGGAACAACAGCCTTGCTGGGAGGTTTGCTGGTGCTGTCTGGGGGTGGAGGGTGGTTAAACTAATTTGGCAGGTGGATGGGATATAGAGTGGATGCACAGTAAGGGTGATGTACAGTCGAATATAGAAGAGAAACTTAGTGAGACGGGAAGGCTCAGCAAATATAGACCAGGACCCTTGACTGGTTCCGTTCGACATGAATCAATGAGTCGTTCCAAGGCTGGCGGGAGGGTTCAGGGAGACCAGAGAGAACCCCGACCTTATCAGCTCTTTTCAAACAGAAAACCAACATTACATTGGCAGTGATATAAATAAAACCCTGAGGAAGACAGAAGGAAGCCATTCGGCCCCTCGAGCATGTCCCACCCATTCACTCAGATCACAGCTGATTTGCTTCTTATCCACATCAACTGTCTCGGCACCGTAAATGTTGATACCCTTTCCTTACAAATCTCTACCAATAATCAGGAATTAATGCTGTTAACACTGGGGAATTCCTTTTCTCAACTTCTCTGCCTCTCTGCCTCTCATACCTGCTTAAAGACATTCCTTAAAACTAATCTTTTTGACCAAGCTTTTGGTCATCAGCCTTAATCTCTCCTTATGTGTGTTTGATGTCAGGTGTTTTGTTTTATAATGCACCCTGTGTAGTATCTTTGGGACATTTAATACTCGCCTTCTCCCTCACACCATCTCTATCTCTCTCACTCTCTCTCTCTCCTCGCCTCGAAGAAAATTATATCCTTCCTGAACACCAACATTTGACAGTTTCTCACCATTTGAAAAATGTTCCGCGTTTCTATTTTTCCTGCCGAAGTGAAGAACCTCACATTTTTCCACATGATATTTCAGCTGCCAATTTCTTGCCCACTCACTTAACCTGTCAATCTCTTTGAAGTCTCTTTGTGCCCTCCTCACAGCTTACTGTCCCACCTAAACTTGCATCATCAGCCCATATAAACCCAACATAGGCAGAATTTGAGAGAGGCGCTTTTGTTCTGACAAGTATTATGATACAACTGGTTGATATTTTGTGCAGCGTATTTCGGTATATTCATCGGAGTTGTTAAGATGAAAGATCCTTAATAAGAGATTATAGGAACATAGGAAGATAGCAACAGGAATAGGCCATTCAGCCCCTCTAGCCTTTCTCACCATTCAATTAGATCATGGCTGATCCGCAGCCTACTCCATATACCTGCCTTTGGCCCACATCCCTTATTATCAAAAGTCTATCTCAGATTTAAAGCTAACAACTGTTCTTGCTTCAACCGCTGTTTGTGGGAGAGAGTTCCAAACCTATACCACTCTTTGCGTGAAGAAGTGTTTCCGAACATCTCCCCTGAATGGTCTGGCCCTAATTTGTAGACTATGAACCCTAGGTTTAGAATCTTCGAACAGTGGAATTAATTTATCTTTATCTAGCCTGTCTTTTACTGGAACATCTTGAAGACTTCGATCAGATCACCCCTGAACCTTCTAAATTCTAGCGACAACAGGTCTAATTTGTGCACTCTCGTCTCGTAACTTAACCTGTAGTCCAGGTGTCATTCTTGTAAACCTACGTTGCACTTCATCCAAGGCCAATATAGCCTTCCTAAGGTGTGGTGCGCAGAACTGCTCACAGTACTCCAAGTGGGGTCTAACCAGGGATTTGTACAGCTGCAGCATAACCTCTGTGTCTTTGTACTTCATTCCTCTAGATATAACTGCTAGCATTCCATTAGCCTGTTTGATCATTTTCTGCACTTGCTTGTGGTATTTTAAAGATCTATGCACCTGAACCCCCAAGTCTCTTTGGACATCCACTGTGCTTAACCTCTTCCCATTTAGGAAGTACCCTGCTCTGTACTTTATTGGTCCAAAATGGACAACCTCACACTTGCCCACATTGAAATCCATCTGCCACAGTTTTGTCCATTCACCTAGTCTGTCTATATCTCCGTGTAACTTTATGCTATCATCTAGACGGTCTACAATGCCGCCTAACTTTGCATCTTCAGCAAATTTGGATATATGACTTACTATGCCATCATCCAAGTCGTTAATGAATAGTGTGAATAATTAAAGCCCCAACACAGTTTCCTGTGGTACGCCACTAGTTACATCCTGCCAATAAGAGTACTTACCCAATATCCCGTCTCTCTGTCAGCTCCCACTCAACCAACTTCCTAAGCATGTCAATAATTTGTCCTCAACTCCCTGGGATTCTACCTTAGTTAACTGTCTCTTATGTGGGGCTTTATCAAATGCCTTCTGGAAGTTGATATAAATAACATCCATCGACATTCACCTGTCCAGTATCTTATTGACCTCTTCAAAAAAATTCAATGAGATTTGTCCGGCGTGACCTCCCATCATGAATCCATGCTGGCTGTCCCTGATTAACTGAAATTTTCGAGGTGTTTAGTCACTGTGTCCTTGTTTATAGACTCCAACAACTTGCTCACCACAGATGCCAGGCTAACTCGTCTGTAATTTCCTTGGTTCCCCCTTTCACCCTTCTTTAAAAATGGAGTGACATGTGAAACTTTCCAGTCCAGAAGGACCACTCCTGAATCTAGGGAACTCTGAAAGACTATAGTTAGGGCATCCACAATGTGGTCTCCTCCTTCCTTTAACACGCTCGGATGGAAACCGTCAGGTCCAGGGGATTTCTCACAATTTAATTGCATTAATTTCTTTGTTACTGATGTTTTACTTAACGTTAATTGTATTAAGTCCCTGCCCCTATCGGCTATTAATTTTTCGGGACTTCCGGTAAGTTATCCTCCTTTTCAACTGTTAATACTGAGGCAAAGTAATTGTTCAACATGTCTGCCATTTCCACATTATCAATGACAATATCTCAATTTTCAGCTTTTAGTGGGCCTACATTGCTCTTGACCACCCGCTTTCCCTTTATATAATTATAACATTTCTTCTTATTGATTTTGATGTTCCTTGCAAGTTTCTTTTCATAATCCCTTTTAGTAGCTCTTATAAGCTGCTTTGTGACCATTTGCTGGTCTTTGTAGCGATGCCATTCGGCCGGATCTGTGCTGTGTTTTGCATTTTTGTAAGCCCTTGCTTTTACTTTGATGCTGTCCCTAATCTCTTTGGTAGTCCATGGCTGTTTTTTTGCTGTGAAGTGGAGCTTTTTCCTCTCAGGAGTATATACTCGCTCTGTATTGTGTTAAATGTTTCTTTAAATATTCTCCATTGTTCTTCAGTCGTTTGACCCATTAACAGATCTCCCCAGTTTACCGTGGACAGTCTCTGCCTCATCCCGGTAAAGTCAGCCTTACCCAAGTCTAAAATTCTCGCAACTGATTCGTCCTTTTCACTTTCAAACGTTACCTTGAACTCGATCATGTTGTGATCACTGTTTGATAAATGTTCACGCATAGTTAGGCTACTAATTAAATTTAGCACAGTACTCATAACTAAATCAAATATTACCTGTCCCCTCGTTACATCTGGGACATATTGCTGTCGGAAACTATCCCGGACACATTCCAGAAAATCACGACCTTTCTGACAGGTGCTAGTCTGCCTCTCCCAATCTGTGTGTAATTTAAAATCCCCCATTAATACTACTCTGCCTTTGTTCCACACTTGTCTAATTTGTACATTTATACAATCTAACACCTCAGAACTGCTGCCAGGGAGTCTATACACAAAAGCTATTCTAGTTTTCTATAATTTTCTGTTCTTCAGTTCCACTCATGAGGTGTCCACTGGATGAGAGAGTGTCCTTCGGTGTTCTCTCCCACCCTCACATCCAGCATTGGAAACACAAACACAGAGAGACAAAGCCACACACAGACACAATGACAGTCAAATAAACACAGGCAGAATGACATGTCCAGATAAACACACACACACATAGAAATCAACAGCCAGACACATCCATTCCCACTGACCGAGAGAGAGAGAGAGAGAAACCCCCACAGAGGCACATATATTCACATTGACCAACTTAGGCAGCTAAACACAACCCCTTCCCTCTGTGTAAAGAATGTTTTTAGAAACATTAAAATCTCTCTTTTCTCCTTTTATATTTCACTCTCGGGGTTTCAATTTATTGTCAATATGATTTCACATGGATCAAGATAATTTTTGCTCTCCTTTTCTTGTATTTGGGGTCAGGGGATCATGGGTCAATCCCCTCACCCAGCACTGTGACACCGAGGTGTGGGGGGGGGAGGGGAGGGGGGAAAGGGAGAGGGTCAGTCCCAACCTCTGGCAGGGACCCCGTACCACCAGAACTGCTCCTTAGGTTTAAACCTTCGAGTGAGTCTGGAGGAGTTTGATCAAGGATGGGAACAACGTGATATTGAATCCTCCAATATTTATTCATTCAGCGATAATAATAAACTCTCTCTCTCTCTCTCTCCCTCTCGCTCTCTCGTTCTCTCTCTCCCTCACTCTCTCGAGAAGGACAATAGAATCATCGAGTACTTTAACACATTCGGAGGCGATACGATCAGTAATCTTAAAGGAGAAACTATTATCAATTAGTTTATTTATTTATTTATTCAAAATTAGCATTGCGACCCTGTATATTTAAGGATTTAATATTAGTAAAGCCCTTCGGAAGATCGGAGGAGGCCGTTAGGCCCCTCAAACTTCTTCCACCAGTTTGGGACATTTAATTCTCACCCTCTCTATCAACCTGTCTTTCTCTCTGCCCCTCAGCCATTCTCTCTATCTCTCCCTCAACCCATCTCTCTCTCCCTCCCTCCCACTCTATCACTTGTCCTCCCTCTCTCCATGCCACTCGCTCTCTCATCTCCCCCTCCCTATCTTTCTCACTCTCTCTCTGTCACTCTTTCTCTCTCTCTCTCTGTCTTTATTTCAGTTCTTTCAGATATATGGATAGATTGGAGAGCTTGGGTTATTCTTCTTTGGTCTTTCCTATGCAATCTGTCTCGGCCCCTTATAATTTTATGCACCTCCATTAAATCTCCCCTCAGCCTCCTCTGTTACAAAAAAAATAACTCTAGCCTGTCCAATCTTTCCTCATACCTAAAATTCTCCATTCCTGACAACATCCTCTATAAATCTCCTCTCTATCCTCTCTCCTGCAATCACATCCGTCCTTTAATGTGCTGACCAGAACTGTACACAGTACTCCAGCTGTTGTCTAACTAGCGTTTTATACAGTTCCAGCATAACCTCCTGCTCTTAGATTCCATACATCAGCCAATGAAGGAAAATACTATCGAAAGCCCTGCGAGGATAACAATCCCTATTGTTAAATAAAAACTGCTAACTATTGTGACAGTGCAACACTAGTATGATTTATTAAACACTAACACAGCAGAGTTTGTTACTCAGTCGTGTGAAGTGCATTACACTATTACTGACATTTAATCCAGTCCCTCAATCCCACTTCATCTCGGGGAGATTGTTATAAGACTCACCCCATCCTTTCAAACATAAATATTACCCACATCAAACCAGAGCAATTAGAAATTGTACACAGCTGTTGACAGCTAGTAACAAGACTGAAGGTATTCGAACGACCAAAAATGATTCCATCTCCAACCGAGACAAATGTATATCTTTATTTCTATTAATATCCATCCATCCATCCATTCATCCATCCATCTGAGTGGAGTCAGATGGAGGCCAGGCCTCTCCTGTAACAAAAACAAGAAATGCTGGAATCAGTCAGCAGGTCTGGCAGCATCTGTGGAAAGAGAAGCAGAGTTAACGTTTCGGGTCAGTGACCCTTCTTCGGAACTAGGGTTCTTGTTTTCTTGTTTTTGTTTCAGATTTCCAGCATCTGCAGTATTTTGCTTTTACTCTCCTGTAACAACATTGCTTGACTATTTCACTTCTTATGACAGACTGAACGCTTTCACCTATCTGGTCTCCATTTTATTCGAATTCTTTGTCTGATCTTAATGAGTCGTTTATTTCTGTAGGATCTGCGATGACCTCTCCCATGACAGAGAATTCTGTGACAAGAACATCAGGTGAAACCTTTCTATCCTGAACTCCCTGTTTCCTGTTTGTTTCTTGCTGTCTTGTTGCCAATTCCATCTGGAGCCGGCAGAGTGAAAAGGCTGAGGGGATTTGCGGGGAACGAGGTTTTTTTAAATCTCAAACTGTACCGGAGCAAGTGGAACTCTCTTCCACAAACGGAAATTGATGCTGAGCCACTTGTTCATTTTTAAATCTGAGTTTGATAGTTTATTGATAACCAAAGGTAATAAGTGATAAGGGGCCAAAATGGATATATGATCTGAGATCACAGATCAGCCATGAGCTTGTTTCATGACAGAACAGGGATGAAGGGCAACATGGCCTCCTTCTCTTCCTATGTTATATGACAAAATGACTGCTATCATTCTGTGTGTCTCACTCACCCTATCGGTCTGTGTTTACTCTCTATCTGCCTGTCTGACACTCCTCTCTGAGAACGTAGAAAACCAGACATCAGTCAGCCATTTTAGGTATGTTCTGTGTTCTGTGTTCAAAATCATGAGGGGTCCAGACAGGTTAAAAGGTTGGGACAGTTCTGGAAGTGCAGGGTCTTTTTATCTGAGGCAAAATTCTGTGGATGCTGGAAATCTGGAAAGCATCTCTCTGTCACTCTCCCTCTCCCTCCCTTTCCCCCTCTCTCTCTCTTTCTCCCTCCTTCTCTCTGTTTCTGTCACTCTCTCACTCCTTGCCTCTCTCTGCCCTCTTACTCTCTCTGTCTCCCTTGCTCTGTCTCTGCCTCTGCCTCTGTCTCTGTCTCTGTCTCTCTCTCTCTCTCTCTCTGTCTCGCACTCTTCTCCCTCTTTGCCTTTCTTTCACTCACCTTCCAATATGTCTCCCTTTCTCTCCCTCCCTATATGTCTCTCCCTCCCTCTTTCACTTGCTCTTACTCTCTCTGTCTGTCTGTCTCTCCCTCAATCTCTCTCCA
Source organism: Heterodontus francisci (assembly GCF_036365525.1). Taxonomy (NCBI): domain Eukaryota; kingdom Metazoa; phylum Chordata; class Chondrichthyes; order Heterodontiformes; family Heterodontidae; genus Heterodontus; species Heterodontus francisci. The sequence goes on along the minus strand of NW_027140357.1, from coordinate 2,787,315 downwards.
TACGGGTCCCTCACTTCGTCTCCCGCTTTGTTCCTCTATGTCTCTCTCTCACCCTCCCTCTCTCGTCTCTCTATGCCTCCCCCTCTCTGTCCCTCCCTGTCTCTCTCTATCTCTATGCCTCACTCACTTAGTCTCATCTCTCCCTCTCCCTCCATCTCTCTCTCTCTGTCTCTCTGTCTCTGTCCCTCTATGCCTCCCTCACTTCGTCTCTCTCTTCCTCCCTCTCTGTTTATCTCTCCCTCCCTCTCTCTGTCTCTATGCCTCCTTCTCTTCATCTCTCCCTCCCTCCCTCGTTCTCTCGCTCCCTCCCTCCCTCTCTGTTCCCCTGTCTCTCTGCATCACTCTCTCCAGCTCTCTCTGTCTCCCTCTCTCCATATCTCTCTCTCTTTCCCTCCCTCTCTCTGTTTCTGTCACTCACTCCACGCCTGTCTGACTCCCTTGCTCTGTCTCTACCTCCCTCTCTTCTCCCTCTCCCTCTGTCTATCTATCTTTGTCTCCCTCTTTCTGTCACTCTATCACTCCATACTTCTGTCTGTCTCCCTCTCTCCTCTCTCTGTCTAACTTGCTCTGTCTGTCTCTCTCTCTCTGTCTCCCTCTCTTCTCCCTCTCACCTCTCTCTATCTATCTCTTTTTCTCTCCCACCCTCTCTCTGTCTCTCTCTCTCTTTGCCTCCTGCTCTCTAGCTCTCCCTCCCTCTCTCTCTCTCTCCTTCTCTCCCTTACTATCTGTTTCTCTATGCCTCTCTCTATGTCTGTCTCTCTCCCTCCCTCTCTGTCTCTCTATGCATCCCTCTCTCTAGCTCTCCCTCCCTCGCTCTTTCTCTCTTACTCTCCCTCCCTCTCTCTGTCTCTCACTCCCACCCTCTCTCTGTCTCTCTCTCTGCCTCCCTCACTTCTGTATCTAACACTGACCAAGAGACAGAACACAGTGCTGAACGGTTGTCTCAGACAGGAGGGAGGTATAGAGTGATGCCCTCCAGAGGTTTGGATGGGACCACTGCTCTTGTTGATATATATGAATGACCTGACTTGGGTTTACAGGGCAGACCATCGAAGGAGAGTGAGCTGTGAGGTAAATGCAAAGAAGCTCCAGTGTGATTTGGTCAGGTTGAGTGACTGGGAAAATGCATGGCAGATGCAGTATAATATGGAAAGTGTGAGGTTATCCGCTTTGGTGGCAAAAACAGAAAGGCAGATTATTGTCTGAACGGCGACAGATTGGGAAAGGGGGAGGTGCAGCGAGACCTGGGTGTCCTTGTGCACCAGTCGTGAAAGTAAGCATGCAAGTGCAGCAGGCACTTAAGAAGGCAAATGGTTTGTTGGCCTTCATAGTGACGGATTCGAGTACAGGAGCAAAGATATCCTGTTGCAATTATACAAGGCCTTCGTGAGGCCACATCTGGAGTATTGTGTGCAGTTTTGGTCTCCTTATCTGAGGAAGGACGTTCTTGCTATGGAGGGAGTGCAAAGAAGGTTTACTAGACTGATTTATGGGACTGGCGTATGAAGAGTGATTGGGTCGTTAACTCCAGAGAAAAGAGACCCAATGTACATGAGCACACGACCAGGGGTTATGGGCTAATGATAAGGGGTAAGCCATTTAGGACTGAGATGCGGTTAGGTTTCTTCCCCCAGAGAGAGTTGAACCTGTAGAATTCTCTAGCAAGGAAAGCAGTTGAGGCCAAATCATTAAATATATTCAATAAAGTGTTAGATATGTTTCTTAGGGCTAATAGGATCAAGGGATACGGGGAAAAAGTGGGAAAAGGTAACTGACTTTGGTTGATAAGCCATGATGATATTGAATGGCAGAGCAGGCTCGAAGGGTCAAATGGTCTACTCCTGCTCCTATTTTTGCATGTTTCTATGACACAAATTTTTGGAAATGTAGTAAAGAGAGAAGAGAATAGCAGCAGAGTTTAAGAAGCTATTGGCAGGCTGGTTAACTGGACAGACACATGTCAGGTAAACTACAATGCTGAGAAAAGTGAAGTGTTGGATTTTCGAAGGAAGACGTTGAGAGAGGCAATATAAACTAAATGGTACAATGTTAAAACGGGTGCAGGAACAGAGAGACCTGACGTTCTCCCCACATTCCTTTACACATACAGGAGCAGATGGCTTCTCTTTCTCTCTCTCTCTCTCTGTCTTTCCATTTCATTCACTCTCTTCCTCTTTCAATACGTATCCTGACTTTTCTCTGAATACTTCCTTGTTGAGTAGGAACCTGAAATAGTTCAGTCTGAAAAATTAAAAGAGCAGCTGACATTTCTTTCTTTCAATTCGGATATTCCTGCACTGTGGAACGGTCAGTTATCTGTGCAGAGGCAGGATATCGAGGTGTTTGAATGAAGTTGAAAATTTTGGTTGATTGAATATGCTGTGAATTCGATTGTGGATTGTGTCCCTCCCAGATACACACAACTGAAGGTCTTTACAGTAGATGTCCTCAGAGACTGAAGTGGTTTGCCAATGTCTGATTAAAGATAGACACGTGGAAGAAAAAGATTGGGGACAATATACAAAAGCTGAGACAGTCAGGCAACAATTGGAAGGTGAATGTCTTTTATGAACCTGAATTTCTCTGAAAATAAAAAATAGATTTGGAATAATAAATCCTCCAAGATGAAATCATTCCCTCCCACTGTTCTGACACTGATTTATCTTCAAGTAGCTTTTTCCAGTCCACTTTTACTAAATAGCCTTCCACCGGCCCAGCTTCATTCCCGAAAACTAAGAGTAGAACTGACTCATCTCTAGTTGGCCTTGCTACATACTGGCCGAAAAAAGTTTCCCTGAATGCATTGTAGAATTCTGCATCCTCGTTGCTTTTTACACTAGGCTGAGTTATCGATGCACTAGTTATGACTGCACTAGACCCTATCTTACACATGGCCTTGACTCTGCTATAAAAATTGGTTTCAATTGTATGAGGTGTATGTGGGCCCGCCCTCCATTTTACGCATCTGGCGAGAACGCCCTCCATTTTAGACACAAGATTATAAGAAATAGGAGTAGGAGTAGGCCATTCAACCCCTTGGGCCTGCTCTGCCATTCAGTAAGATCATGACTTATCTGATAGCGGCCTTAACTCCACTTTCCTGCCTGCCCGCCACCACCCACCCACCCCCCCACCATAATTTCTGACTCCCTTGTTGCTTATAACTGCTTATAACTATCTAACTGAGCCTTGAATATATTCAATGACCCAACCTCCACTGCTCTCTGGGGAGGAGTATTCCAGAGTCAAACCAACCGCTGAGAGAAAAAAAATCCTCCTCATTTTTGTCATAAATAGGAGACCCTCTATTTTAAAACTGTGCCCCCTCGTTCTAGACTCCCCCACAAGGGGAACATCCTCCCAGCAACTGCCCTGAAAAGTCCCCTCAGAATCTTGTATGTTTCAATAAGATCACCTCTCATTCTTCTAAACTCCAATGTGTGCAGGCCCAACCTGTTCAACCATTCCTCACTGGACAACCCCTTCATCCCAGGAATCAGTCCAGTGAACCTTCTCTGAACTGATTCCAATGCATCCAAGCCTGACCAATTCTTCACTTTCAAAACTGCCAAACACCTTAATATTTCCCTCTCACTCTGTTTATCCCATCCAATATTTCACACTCTCCTCTTTAACTACAATTTTACATCATTAGTTTAACATCACTCCCCCTCTTTTATGAAAATAGACATAAAATTTTCATTAAGAACCATGCACCCAACACCCACCTCCACCGATAGGAAGAAGGAGGAGAGAGAATCTAAACTAAAGGATACAGTTATAATGTAGGGAATTGTGAAGTTGTTCACTTTGTTGTAAAATAGAAAATCAGATTTTTATTTTGTGATGTGTGAAACTGGTAAGTGTTGATGCTCAGACAGGCATGAGGACACTTGTAGAGGGAACACACACAGTTAACATGCAAGTGCAGTGCAGCAGGCAAATGTCTGGTTGGCCTTAATTATAAGGGGATTGGAGTAAGAAATTTTGAAAACTTGCTGAAATTTTACAAGGCATTGGTGAGACCGCACCTGGAATACTGTGTGCAGTTTTGGTCTCCACATTGAACAAACGATGTACTTGCACTGGAGGCGTTCAGCGACGATTTACTAAATTGGTTCCTGGGACGAGGGGGCTTTCCTATAATGAGAGGTCGAGTATATTGGGTCTATATTCTGTGGAGTTTAGAAGAATGAGAGGGGATCTCATGGACAGATATAAGATGCTGAAAGGGCTCGAGAGGGAAGAATCTGAGAGATTGGTCGTGGAATCTAGAATGCAGGGGTAGTCTCAGGATAAGGGGCCAATCATTGAGGACTGAGATGTGGAGAAATTACTTCAGCCAAAGTTTTGTGAATTTTTGGAATGCTCTACCCCACAGGGTTGTGGATTCTCCGATGTTGAAAACATTTAAGGCTGTCCTGGATAGATTTTTGATCTCGCAGGGAATCAAGGAGTATGGGACTGGGCAGGAAAGTGGAATTGAAACCCATGATCAGCCATGATCGTATTGAATGGCGGAGCAGCCACGATGGTCCATATCGTCTGCGTCTGCTACTATTCATTGTTCTTTTGTGCACTTGTGATGTCATAACATGACACTTGGAAAATAATGGCACCATTGGGCATCGTCAACATGGATGTATGAAAGATAAATCAATGCTTAACAAACCAGTTGGTCTTTTTAGGATGTAACTCACAGAATATATAAGGGGGAAACCAGTAGATGTGTTATATTTAGATTTCCAGAAAACGTTTGATATGGTCTCACACAAGAGATTTGTAAATAAAATTACAACAGAAGCGACTGGGGCTATACATCGGTATAGATTGAGAACGTTTAACGGACAGGAAACAGAGAGTAGGATAGGTAGAATTTGACTACTGGGGTGCGGTAAGGATCGGTGCTTGGGTCCCAGACATTCACAATCTATATTAATGAATAGGATGTGGTGATTAAATGTAACATTTCTGAGTTTGCAGCTGACACAAAACTAGGCGGAAGTGCGAGCTGCGAGGAGGAGGAAAAGATGCTTCAAGGGATTTTACACAGACTTAATGAGTGGTTAAAAGTTTAGCAGATGGAATACAATGCAGAGAAATGTGAGGTTGTACACTTTGGTAGGAAAAAAAACAGGAATACGGTGTATTTCTTAAATGGTGAGTGGCTGGGAAGTGTTGTACTTCAAAGGTACTTGGGTGTCATTGTTCATGAATCACTGAAATTCAGCATACAGGTACAGCAAGCATTTAAGGAAAGACATTATATGTTGTCCTTTAGTACAGCAGGATTTGGGTAGAGAACAAAACATGTCTTCCTGCAGTTATATGGAGCCTTGGTCAGGCCACACCTGTTATTTGTGTACAGTTTTTTTTCCTTACCGATGGAAAGATATACATGCCAAAGAGGGAGTACAACGCAGACTCACCAAACTAATTCATGGGTTGGAGGGATTGCCCTTTGAGGAAAGATTAAATAGACTCGACCGATATCCTCTGCAGTTTCGACGAATGACTGGTGAGGAATTTCAAACATACTGAATTCCTACAGGGATTTACAGGGAAGATGTATGCAGGATGGCTCCATTGGCCGGGGGGTCGGTGGGGGTGTGGGTGTCTAAATCCAGGGGGAATAGTTTCAGAATAAGAGGTAGAACATTTAGAACTGAGATGAGGACGAATTTCTTCACTTAGATGGTCGTAAATCTTTGGTATTCTCTGCCCCAGAGGTCTGTGGAGGCTCAAGTCGTTGAGAATGCTCAAGACAGAGATCGATAGATTTGTGCATATTGAAAACATCAAGGAATACGGGGATAGCACAGGAAAATATTCTTGAAGTAGTAGATCAGCTCGAAAGGCCTGTTCCTGCTCTTTGTGTTCAAGATTCCAACCAAATGGCAGCAAGCTATGTACATGTTTAAGACAATGGTATCTCACTGGGCAGTGCATGGATTGAACGGAGAATTTTGGCGTGATTCACACTCTGCTCTAAGCATCCTATCCAACAAGCAGCCAAGACTCTTGGTCCCACGGATACCAATATTATTGCGAATACAAGCTTGCAGCAGAATATCAGGAAACAAGGTATTATTTAAATATAGCTGTTTTGGTCTACAGATATCGTTGATCAACCAAACAAGTTAATAAAATAAAATCTACTAAAAAGTTCAAGGTTATTGATTAAAGTTAAAGCGGCATTGTCAGTTAAAACTGCTGAGTTCAACCTTTCTCTGTATTTCTTTAAAGCTGATAGAGAGTACTTGGATTGTACCTGGCGTAAGTAAAACATAAACAATTGCTTGAAACCAGACTGTTCGGCACCTTTAAGGCAATACAAGTTAGCAAGACCAGTTCCGTTCATGCAGCTGCTTTAACCGTTAATTCTCTCACTGTCAGATATTCAAACAGAACTCTTTAAAAGGTGGTTCAGATAAAATCCTAAAATGTTCCTTCAAATTAACACAGAACCATAAAAATGCATCGTATTGTCAAACTATCAGGGCAGGCTATAGGGCGGCACAGTGGCGCAATGGTTAGCACCGTAGCCTCACAGCTCCAGGGACCCGGGTTCGATACCGGGTACTGCCCGTGTGGAGTTTGCAAATTGTCCCTGGGTCTGCCTGGGTTTTTTCTGGGTGCTCCAGTTTCCTGCCAAAAGACTTGCAGGTTGATAGGTAAATTGGCCATTATAAATTGTCACTGGTTTAGGTAGGTGGTAGGGATAGGTGGGGATGTTTGTTGGGAATATGGGATTAGTGTAGGATTAGTATAAAATGTGGTGCTTGATGTTCGGCACAGACTCGGTGGGCCGAAGGGCCTGTTCCGGTGCTGTCTCTCTAATCTAATCTGTCCCAGTTCCCACCACAAGCAAAAAATGTACTAACATTGATTTCTGGCATAATCTATCTTTTATCTGACTCTATTCGCATAAGATTATGATAATGGACCAGCATCGTTGTTAGCACAAGAAAGAAAATCGGTTGGAAGTGTTCGATCATTTGTTTAAAAACTGAAGTATTGATATCCCATGGCACTGGATCAGGCAAATATTTATCTTTCTCGCCCCAAACTGGGACAGTACCAGAACAAAACTCTGCTCCAAATCAGTTTGCTTGACCACGACTTTTGGTGTGGAAATTAGTCGCTTAAGAACTTTGATTCCAATGGACGTCAGACCTTTTTGCGACTAATACACCCCCTACACTTTCTATACTCCTCCAGTGCCTCTGCTGCTTTCAGCGCTCTGAATCTGCAATAAGCCTACTTTATTTCCTTATCCATTCCTCTATATCCCTTCACATCCAGGATTCCCTGGAACTTTGCTCCTCCCCTTCACCTTAAGGGAAACATGTTGGCTCTGAACTCTCACTATTTCCTCTTTGAATGACTCCCACTGGTCTGATGTAGACTTTACGACAAGTAGCTGCTCCCAGTCCACTTTGGCCAGATGCTGTTTTATGATATTGAAATCGGCCTTCCCGCAGTTCAGTACGTTTATTTCCAGTCCATCTTTGTCCTTTTCCATAACTACTCTGCAAGAGTTAAGGTCACTATTCCCAAAATGCTCCCGACCTGACATTTCTACCACTTGTCTGGCTTCATTCCAGAGGATTAGGTCCAGTACTGTCCCTTCTCTTGTAGGACTTTCTCCGTGCTAGCTCAACAAGCCCTCATGTATGCATTTTAAGCATTCCACCAACTTGGATCCTATTTCACTAAGACTATTACAGTTGATATTGGGGATTTGAAATCCCCTACTATTATAACCCTATTATTTGACTCCTCTCTGAGATTTGCCTGCATATCTTCTCCTCTATCTCTCCCTGTCTATTTGGAGATCTGCAGTACACTCCCAGCCAAGGGATTCCCCCAGTTTTATTTTTCAGTTCTACCCATGTGACCTCATTTGAGGAAGCTGCAAACATATCATCCCTCCTTACTGCAGTAATTGACGCCTTCATCAACAGTGCAATGCCAACTCCTCTTTTATCCCCTCCCGTATCACGCCTGAAGATTCTATACCCTGGAATATTGATCTGCCCGTCCTAGCCCTCCCTCAACCGTGTCTCTGTGACAGCAATAATACCATATTCCCACGTGTCAATCAACGCCCTCAATTCATCAGCCTGACTGGTGTAGAAGGGAGGGTTTCAGATATCTGGACCATTGGGCTCTCTTCAGGGACAGATGGGACCTGTACAAGAAGAACAGGCTGCACCTAAAGTGGAAGGGCACTAATATCCTGGCTGCAACGTTTGCTAGCTTCACTCGGGAGGGTTTAAACTAGTTCGGTAGGGGGGTAGGAACCAGAGCAGTCGGACAGCTTGTGAAGTAAATGAGGAGGACATAGCAAATTAGGCCAGTATGACTGCACAGCAGTACTGGTTGTCTGAAGTGCATTTGTTTCAATGCGAGAAGTATAACAGGTAAGGCAGATGAACTTGGAGCTTGGATTAGTACTTGGAAATATGATGTTGTTGCTATTACAGAGACTTGGTTGAGGGAAGAGCGGGATTGGCAGCTAAATGTTCCAGGCTTTAGAAGCTTCAGGCGGGATAGAAGGGGATGTGAAAGGGGTGGGGGAGTTGCATTATTGGTTAAGGAGAATATCGCAGTTGTACTGCAGGAGGACACCTCAGAGGGGTCCTGCAGCGAGGCAATATGGGTGGAGCTCAGGAATAGGAAGGGTGCAGTCACGATGTTGGGGGTTTACTACAGGCCTCCCAACAGCCAGCGGGATGTAGAGGGGCAGATATGTAGACAAATTTTGGAATGATGTAAACGAAACAGGGTTGTAGTGGTGGGTGATTTTAACTTCCCCAATATTGACTGGGACTCACTTAGAGCTAGGGGCTTGGATGGGGCAGAATTTTTGAGGAGCACCCAGGACGTCTTCTTGAAACATTATGTAGATAGTAAACTAGGGATGGGGCCATTCTGGACCTGGTATTGGGGAATGAGCCCGGCCAGGTGGTCGACGTTTCAGTGGAGGAGCATTTCGGGAGCAGTGACCATAATTCCATAAGTTTTAAAGTACTTGTGGATAAGGATAAGAGTAGTCCTCGGGTGAAAGTGCTAAATTGGGGGAGGCTAATTATAACAATATTAGGCAGTAACTGAAGAATTTAGATTGGGGGCGGCTGTTTGAGGGTAAATCAACATCTGACATGTGGGAGTATTTCAAACGTCAGCTGATTAGAATCCTGAGCCAGCATGTTCCTGTGAGGACGAAAGACAAGTTTGGCAAGTTTCGGGAAGCTTCGATAACACGGGATATTGTGAGACTAGTCAAAAACAAAAATGAAGCATTTGTAAGGGCTGGAAGGCTTGGAACAGATGAAGCACTTGAGGAACATAAAGACAGTAGGAAGGAACGTAAGCAAGGAGTTAGGAGGGCTAAAAGGGGTCATGAAAAGTCATTGGCAAACAGGATTAAGGAAAATCACAAGGCTTTTTATACAGATATAAAGAGCAAGAGGGTAATGAGGGAAAGGGTTGGCCCACTCAAGGACAGAGATGGGAATCTGTGCATGGAGCCAGAGGAAATGGACGAGGTGCCAAATGAGTACTTTGCATCAGTATTCACCAAGGAGAAGGACTTGGTGGATGATGAGCCTAGGGAAGGGAGTGCAGATAGTCTCAGTCATCTCATTATCAAAAAGGAGGAGGTGTTGGGTGTCTTGCAAAGCATTAAGGTAGATAAGTACCCAGGGGCTGATAGGATCTACCCTAGAATACTGAGGGAGGCAAGAGAAGAAATTGCTGGGGTCTTGACAGAAATCTTTGCATCCTCATTGGCTAAAGGCGAGGTCCCAGAGGACTGGGGGAGCAGCCAATGTTGTTCCTTTGTTTATGAAGTGTGGCAAGGATAATCAAGGAAATAATAGGCCCGTGAGCCTTACGTCTGTGGCAGGAAAACTATTAGAGAGGATTCTTCGGGACAGGATTTAGTCCCATTTGGAAACGAACAAACTTATTAGCGAGCCACAGCATGGTTTTGTGAAGGGGAGTTCGTGTCTTACTAATTTGATTGCGTTTTTTGAGGATGTGACGAAGATGATTGATGAGGGAAGGGCGGTGGATGTTGTCTATATGGACTTTAGTAAAGCCTTTGAGAAGTTCCCGCATGGCAGACGGGTGCAAAAGGTGAAGTCACACGGGATAAGAGGTAAGCTGGCAAGATGGATACAGAACTGGCTCGGTCATAGAAGGGAGGGCTGTGACGAGTGGTGTTCCGCAGGGATCAGTGCTGGGACCTTTGCTGTTTGTAGTATATATAAATGATTTGGAGGAAAATGTAGCAGGTCGGATTAGTTATTTGCGGATGACGCAAAGGTTGGTGGAGATGCGGATAATGATGAGGATTGTACCGCTACGAAGTCTATAAAAAGGAATGAAACCGGATGGACCACTCGGCATCGACGTAGGCACCGGAAACGACAACGGCAAATCCAGCCCTGTCGACCCTGCAAAGTCCTCTTTACTAACATCTGGGGGCTTGTGCCAAAGTTGGGAGAGCTGTCCCACAGACTAGTCAAGCAACAGCCTGACATAGTCATACTCACGGAATCATACCTAACAGACAATGTCCCAGACACTGCCATTACCATCCCCGGGTACGTCCTGTCCCACTGGCAAGACAGACCCATCAGAGGTGGTGGCACAGTGGCATACAGTAGGGAGGGAGTTGCCCTGGGAGTCCTCAACATCAACTCCGGACCACATGAAGTCTCATGGCATCAGGTTAAATATGGGCAAGATACCCTCCTACTGATTCCCCCCTACCGCCCTACCTCAGCTGATGACTCAGTACTCCTTCATGTTGAACACCACTTGGAGGAAGCACTGAGGGTGGCAAGGGCGCAAAATGTACTCTGGGTGGGGGACTTCAATATCCATCACCATGAGTGGCTCGGTAGCACCACTACTGACCGAGCTGGCCGAGTCCTAAAGGACATGGCTGCGAGACTGGGTCTGCGGCAAGTGGTGGGGGAACCAACACGAGGGAAGAACATACTCGACCTCGTGCTCACCAATCTGCCTGCCGCGGATGCATCTGTCCATGACAGTATTGGTAGGAGTGATCACCGCACAGTCCTTGTGGAGACGAAGTCCCGCCTTCACATTGAGGATACCGTCCATCGTGTTGTGTGGCACTATCACCATGCTGAATGGGATAGATTTCGAACGGATCTAGCAATGCAAAGCTGGGCATCCATGAGGCGCTGTGGGCCATCAGTAGCAGCAGAATTGTACTCAATCACAATCTGTAACTTCATGGCCCTGTATATCCCCCACTCTACCATAACCATCATGCCAGGAGACCAACCCTGGTTCAATGAAGAGTGCAGGAGGGCATGCTAGGATCAGCACCAGGCATACCTCAAAATGAGGTGTCAACCTGGTGAAGCTACAACACAGGACTACTTGCATGCCAAACTGCATAAGCAGCATGTGATAGACAGATTTAAGCGTTCCCATAACCAACGGATCAGATCTAAGCTCTGCAGTCCTGCCACATCCAGCCGTGAATGGGGAGAAGGAGATAAAGGGGGAGAAGGAGATGGGGGAGAGAAAGATATAGGGGGAGAGGGAGATTGAGGGGGAGAGAGAGATAGAGGGGGTGAAGGAGGTAGAGGTGAGAGTGAGCTAGAGGGGAGAGAGAGAGAGGAGGAGAGGGAGATTGAGGGGGGACAGTGATAGAGGGGGAGAGGGAGATAGAGGGGGAGAGAGAGATAAAGGGTGGAGAGGGAGTTAGAGGGTGGAGAGAGATAGAGGGGGAGTGGGAGACAGAGGGGGAGAGAGTGATAGTGGGTGGAGAGGGAGATAGAGGGGGAGAGAAAGATGGGGAAGAGGCTGGTGAACCTGTGGAATTCTCTCCCTCAGACGCAGTGGAGGGGAAGTCATTAAATATATTCAAGGAGGAGAGAGATATATTTCTCAATGTCGATGGGATCAAGGGCTATGGTGAGAAAGTGGGAACAAGGTACTGAATTAGACCATGCGTCATGATCCTTATTGAATGGCAGAGCTGGCCCGAGGGGCCGAATGGCCTATTCCCGCTCCTAATTTCTATGTTTCTTTGACCGAGGCGGACTGAGAGAGGGGGAGAGACAGAGAAAGAGGGAGAAAGAGAGAGAAAAGGTGAGATAGAGATGGAGAGAGGTGACCCTGGGATTCTCTCTCTCACACACACCAACATGAAGACACAGACACAGACACACACATAAAGGGACACACAGAGACATAGACAAACACACAGTGACACAGACACACAGGTAGACACACAGAGATAGAGAGACACACACATAGATACACAGATAGACACACACAGAGACAACAGAGACAAACACGAGCACACACAGACGCACACACACACAGACACACATACAGGGGCACACACAGGGACACACACTGACACTCACACACAGGGACACACACACACACACAGACACACACACAGAAACACACACACACACACACAGGGACAAGCACAGACAGACACACACAGACGCACACACAGTGACACACACAGACACAGGGACACACAGACAAACACACACGCGGACACACACAGACAGATTTTACAATCCACACTGAGAGAGAGAGAGAGAGAGAGAGAGAGAGAGAGAGAGAGAGAGAGAGAGAGAGAGAGAGAGAGAGAGAGAGAGAGAGAAAGAGTCCGAGATGGCGTGAGAGAGGGAGAGACAGAGAGAGAGGGAGAGACAGAGAGAGAGACACACACAGGCAGAGCACGGGAGAAAGAGGGAGAGGCAGAGAGAGGGAGACAGACAGAGAGAAATAGACATGGACAGACAGCGACAAAGGAAGAGGGAGAGAAGGAGAGAAGGGGAGAGAAGGAGAGAGCGAGACAGAGTCAGAGATGGCTTGAAAGAGGGCGAGACAGAGAGAGAGACAGAATCAGAGAGAGCGGGAGAGAAGGTGTAAGGGAGGGACAAATGGAGTCATGGAAGGTTGCATTTGTTGACAACGCAACCACTAGTTGGCGCTGCACTGGAACATGCACAATTGCAGCATGTTCCAGTTAAACGTCATGGTCATCCACGTTCAGGCAGCTGCCAAGACTAAAGATGGCGCCGGTCAAATAATCACAAAGGCAGGTCGGGGTGGGGGGGGTTGGGGGGCGGGGGTGGGTGGTGGAGTGGAGCGGGGCGGGCGCCAGAATGCGATTTAGTTCCAGTGCTTAAAACTCTTCACCTCGTTTTATTATTTCAATAATTTAACAATGAGACTGAGAGGGTATTTCACCACCTTCTTCAGCTCTTGTCTGAATTTAGTCTGGGTCACAGTGTAAATGCATGTGTTGGTGCAGGAACTGAGAAGCTGCAGCATCTTTGATGTGTGATCTGTTATATAGAGAGGGTCAGTGTAGGAGAAATAATGCAGAATATCTGCAATTCGCCTGTAAATGTTAAACACAACCCGGGTCACCCAGAACAGTATAAAACTGCCGGATATACTAAAGAGTAAAATAATTGATTTCCTGCGATTCTCCATCTCTGGGTCCTTGTGATTCCCTCCATTGCTGTGGCGCCGGAATCCCCTGCGGACTTTACTGGAGAATAAAATCCGTCTGACAGTCAGAACATTGAGCAGCAAAATCAGAAAGACCGGTGCACAAGGAGTTAAAATGCGGTCAAACAATTCAAATGCCCCCCAAATGGGGGAAGTCAAGAAGCTCAGTTTATTAACACAACCCATGGGAACATTATCAATAATGTAACGTTGTTTCATTGTAAAGTACCAGGGGAGAGACTCTAAACAGCCCAGCACACTCACTGTTCCTACAACCACAGCCGCCGTTTTCTCGCGGCAATATTTTGCTTTCAGCTTCTCACAACAAATGGCCACAAATCGATCAAAGGTGAAAGTGACTGTGAGCCAGACAGAAACATTTGTGGCTGCAAAACGCAGAACGGTAAGGAAAGAACACACGGCAGTAATTCTCAGCAATGAAAATGGAAAATAAATAGAAACAATCCAAATCAATATGGGATCAGAGATAACGACCAGGAGATCAGACACTGCCATTCCCACCAGGTAGACAGTGATACATTTGGAGAGACCGCACTTTCCTTGGGACAGGATCACAATCGCCACCAAGTTAACTGGAAGAGAGAGAAAAGGAAGCAGAGAAATTACTGATCAGACCTGGATGCAAAGCAGCAGTTTGACAGGATCTGGGCTGAAATTTCCAGCCTTGTTGCTGCATCGAGCAGTGAAAACTGATTGATTGACCTGGGCAGTGCTTTGCCACAGTGAAATGTTTGAAAACACAATTATTAATAATGAACTGGGAAATTGATGCAGAAAGTGAATAAAGTCAGCACCGGATCTACTGGAAGTACTGAGTGAGGATGCAGTGCCAGTTGGGAAATGAGAAGGGGTTTTACAGAGACTGTTGATCTGGAAGGTTTGGGGAGAGCGGGATGTGCAGCTGATTTGCTGCTCTGGGTTCAGAGAACCGACAGGGACTGTTAACAAATGGGAAAAGGCTGAAAACTGCAGCGCTGAGTTTGAGTATCAGCCATGATCTGGAATGGCAGAGCAGATTCGAAGGGCTGAATGGCCTCCTCCAGCTTCTTTGTTCCTGTAGTCCTATCACGTTTGACGAGGCAGCTGGAGGTGGAGCTGATGAGCGAGATTCGGAGGCAGAGAAGGAAAAGGACATGTTGGAGATGGAAGGGAGACTGGAGCAGATGGTTTGAGAATGTGGATAAACTGAAGCAATGGATGAGGAGACAGAGCATTCAACACAGTGAGAGGAGAGGCTGAGATTCACAGAGAGAGACTGCAGCAGAGTGTTAGAGGAAATATAATCTATAGATCCCAGTAATACAACTCAATTAATACATTCAAACAATAATCCCTGTGGTTATTGGTGTTGAAGAACAGTTCATTATTTATACAATATAGTCAATATATTTAGTTTGTACAGGCTATTAAATATAAATTTAAATATATTTCTGATATGACACTCGCTCCTTATTAAATTCAGCAGTCACAGAGATTTTAAATTGAGGTATATGATTAATGATGAACCATCAGTGAGAAACTGATTCTCTTCAGTTCTGCTTATTCAGTCACTGAGTAAGGAATAAGAACTTTCTACAAAACAAAATGAGGACCTGACAGAAATCAATATGGAGGACAAATCCAACAGGAAAATGAACACAATCTGACAACAGACAACTTCAACTCGCAGTTTCTCTCACTAACTGTTCTGGACATTCCAGCACTTTATGATAGTGAATTATTCACAGTGCTGCTTCTTTCTCTTTACATCTGCTTATCTGTTCCCCTCGGTTTCGTTCTCCCTGCTCGTTTTATCCTTCCTTATCTCCCTGGATTACTCACACCCTGCAAATAGTCACTTAATGCTACTTTTCACATCTGATGCACTCCGAACATTCAGCACCTTTGTACTGTTCACCAGGTTTTTTTTTTTAGGTATTAGAGAGTCTGTGCCGAACATCAACCACCCATTTATACAAATCCTGCACTAATCCCATATTCCTACCAAACATCCCCACCTGTCCCTATATTTCCCTACCACCTACCTATACTAGTGACAATTTATAATGGCCAATTTACCTATCAACCTGCAAGTCTTTTGGCTTGTGGGAGAAAACCCACGCAGACACAGGGAGAACTTGCAAACTCCACACAGGCAGTACTCGGAATCGAACGCGGGTCCCTAGATCTGTGAGGCTGCGGTGCTAACCACTGCGCCACTGTGCCGCCCTATTCTATTCCCTGAGTCAGTTTGCTTACTTGGTGAAACCTCTGGTAATAATGTAATGCATCGACAGAACACCCAAGTCTCCACCTGTTCACCTCCACTCTTCACTTCACCAACAATGCATGGAATAAACAGGATCGAAAGCTTCTTCCAGACAAACCTCACAATCATTTAAATGCCTTCTCCTGGAATTATAAAGTAATGGGGGTTAGAATGTGGAATGGTTTAATTAATAAAACAACATCAGCGCTGCAGCTGATAATCTACATATAAATGGAAAAACTCTTAATTCCAACTGATAGAGTGTAAACCAATGAAACATCACATCAATACTTTCTATTTTACAGTGTTGTCCAGTGACAGTGAAGGTCCACAGTGAAGCAGAGAAGGAGATGAGAACGTGTCGGCAGCAAACCGGTTCAGTAGCCAGACCTCTGAAGCAGCGTCAGACACACACAAAATGAAATAATATTTGATAACAAATAACAAAGAACAGTACAGCACAGAAACAGGCCATTCGCCCCTCCAAGCCTGCGCCGATCTTGATGCCTGCCTAAACTAACAGCTTCTGCACTTCCGGGGCCCAACTCCCTCTATTCCCTTCCCATTCATGTATTTGTCAAGATGTCTCTTAAACATTGCGATCGTATCAACTTCCACCACCTTCCCTGGCAGCAAGTTCCAGGCACTCACCACCCTCTGTGTAAAAAACGTGCCTCGCACATCCCTTCTAAACGTTGCCCCTCGCACCTGAGACCTATATCCCCTAGAAACTGTCTCTTCGACCCTGGGAAAAAGCTTCTGACTATCCAATCTGTCCATGCCGCTCATAACTTTGCAAACCTCTATCATGTTGCCCCTCCATCTCCGTCGTTCCAGTGAAAACAATCCGAGTTCTTCCAAAATCTCCAGTGATAACAAATAAATATATTGAAATTCCAGTTAAACTGAGCCATGTTGTTGGGGAGGGAGGACATTGTGCTGTCCCCTTGTAACACTGAGACCTTGAGATGCTTCATTATCAATCAAGGAAAAAAAGATTCATAAAAATATTCCAGGACCAGATCGATCCAGATCATGAAACTGCTCAAAGCTCCTGATGATCTGATTCGTGATCCTAACCGAGAAGCTTGATTCGAATACACTCAATGCACAGAATAATCCAGGAACAATGCCACGGTTGCAGAAACCAATCATATTATGGACACAGGACTGAAAGACTAGAAAAATGAGAAGATTCCATCAGTAAATTGCTGGAAAAGAAAAGAACAGGCGGCTATGTAACACATAGTAAGAAATAATACCGAGTACAGCAGCACATTTAACATCGATTTATACCATTAACAGCTAAGATACTGGCTTACCAGGAACTCCAATTACTGCAAGTACAGGATAGTAAATGTCTTCTATCTGATACATTACTGGATATTCCATTTCTGTGAGAAGCAGAGACTTCTGGTAGCCTGGAATCCACAGCTCCAGCAGGCACTCTGAGTTGATCCATTCCAATGGGTCCGGAGTTATACAGGGGATAAGTCTCCAATGACATGGTTATACCCCTGATCATTGCTATTGGTTACACTCTCCTGAACAAACACATTACATCAGCAGCTTTGACTCTGATGTAAATAATGTGGTGGATAAACACAATCATTTCAATGTCAATGACATTTTCTTAGTTAGACTTCTCTCAGGAATAAACCTGAAATCTGCACTCATTCGGGATATATGCTACAATTATGAGTGGCATCATTTATATTTTCCAGATTATTGTATTGACCTTGCTCACTCATGGTGTTTCTATTGTAAATGTAACCGATCTGTCTGCAGTGCACGCTGAATCCAGGGACAAAACTAATCCCGTTTCACTCTGTTCCTGCCTTTTCCCAGTTAAAATGTGAACTTTGGGGATCTGATTCAAGACAATGTTCAGGGCTACAGCCTAAAAACTACTGTGGGTGATATTAGGAGACAGACGCTGTGAATGTCCATTGGGGAGGCAGTCACACAGTGAATATATCACCGGTCAAGTAATCCAGAGGCCCACTAGTGGCCTGGTGACAGGTGTTTAAACCCACCATGACTGCTGCATAAAATAAAGGGAGCTACCCCTCTATGTATAAAGTGGAGGGAGCTCCCTCTCTATGCATAAATGGGGGCAGCTCCCCCTCTCCCTATAAAGTGGAGGGAGCACCCCCTCTACGTATAAAGTGGAGGGAACTCCCTCTCTATGTATAAAGTGGAGTGAGCTGCCTCTCTGTGCATAAAGTAGAGGGAGCTCCCTCGCTAAGTGTAAAATGGAGGGAGCTCCCGCTATGTATATACTGGAGGGAGTACCCGCTCTATGTATAAAGTGGGGGGAGCTCCATCTCTATGTATAAAGTGAAGGGAGCACCATCTCTATGTATAAAATGGAGGGTGCTCCCTCTCTGTGCACAAAGTGGAGGGACGAAGTGAAAGACAGCGGGAGACAGAAGCGATAATGAGATGAAATGTTAACAGAACCCCAGTACCAATCTCCACTGTCTGCCCAGTCCGGTATTGGGGATTTAATGTGAGTGTTTGAGGGGTGAGTGTTGGATCAGTGTTTGATATTTTCAAACTGCAGTGACGTTGCCAAAAAGGGCAAGAGTTACAGGTTCAAAATTAACCAGAAGCGACTCCCGACATTGCTGTCCTGGGAGTGAAGGAGGAAGAGATGGAGGGAGGGAGGCACAGACAGAGTGGGTCAGAGGTCAGTGTTTGATGTTTTCAAACTGCAGTGACCTCCGCAGCAAGGGCAAGTTTCCCACCTTCAGAATTAACCAAAAAATATTTTAAAGCATTTCTGCCCAAGGAGAGAGAGAGAGGAAGAGATGGTGTGAGAGACACAGACAGAGTCATGGACAGAGATGGAGAAAGAGGGAGAGGCAGTGACAGAGAGAGTGCGAGACACAGTGAGAGAAAGAGAGAGAGAGAGATGGAGAGAGACAGACATGAGAGGGAAAGACAGATAGAGGATGAGACAAGATATAACAATAAGTAACAATCCTCATTATCTGCCCAGTCCTGTGTTGGGAGTTTAGTGTGAGTGTTTAGGGGTGAGTGTTGGGTCAGTGATCAATGTTTCATATTTTCAAACTGCAGTGACGTTCACAACAAGGCATGTACAGAATAGAAGAGCAGGGAGGTTATGCTGGAACTGTGTAACCCATTGGTTAGGTCACAACTTGAGTGCTGTGTGCAGTTCTGGTCACCTCATTATAGAAAGGATTTAATTGCACTAGAGAGGGTACAGAGGAGATTTACAAGGATGTTGCCAGAGCTGGAAAAATGCAGCTATGGGGAATGATTGGTTAGGCTGGGGTTGTTCTCCTTGGAACAGAGTAGGCTGAGGGAAGATCTGATTGAAATGTACAAAATTTTGAGGGGCCTGGATACAGAACAGGTGAAGGGTCTATTTACCTGAGCAGAGAGGTCAGTGGCGATGATGCATAGATTTAAAGTAATTGGCAGAAAAAAATTAGCGGCGAGATGAGGAAAATCGTTTTCACCCAGTGGCTGGTGATGGTCTGGAACTCACTGCCTGAAAGGAGCCAATGGATGTGGCACATTTGGACTTTCAGAAGGCTTTCGACAAAGTCCCGCATAAGAGATTAGTGTGTAAAATTAAAGTGCATAGGATTGGGGTTAGTGTATTGCGATGGATAGAAAATTGTTTGACAGACAGGAAACAAAGAGGAGGGATAAATGGGTTTTTCGAAAGGCAGGCAGTGACTAAACAGGCAGTGACTAGAGGGGTACCGCTGTGATCGGTGCTAGGACCCCAGATATTCACAATATGCAATCATGATTTAGATGAGGAAACTAAATGCAATATCACCAAAATTGCAGATGACACAAAACTGGGTGGGAGGGTGAGTTGTGAGGAGGATGCAAAGAGGCTTCAGGGTGATTTGGACAAGTTGAGTGAGTGGTCTAATGCATGGCAGATGCAGTATATTGTGGATAAATGTGAAGTGATCCACTTTGGGAGCAAAAACGGGAAGGCAGATTATTTTCTGAATGGCTATAAACTGAGAGAGGGGAATATGTAGCGAGACCTGGGTGTTCTCGTACACCAGTACCTGAAGGTAAGCATGCAGCTGCAACAGGTGGCAAAAAACGCAAATGGTTTATTGGACTTCACAGCGAGAGGATTCGAGTACAGGAGCAGGGAGGTCTTGCTGCAATTATACAGGGCCTTGGTGAGGCCACACCTGCAATATTGTGAGCAGTTTTGGTCTCCTTATCTGAGGAAGGATGTTCTTGATACAGAGGGAGTGCAGCGAAGGTCTACCAAACTGATTTCTGGGATGGCGGGACTGACGTATGAGAAGAGGTTGAGTCGGTTAGGATTGTATTCGCTGGAGTTCAGAAGAGTGAGAAGGGATGTCATAGAAATCTGTAAAATTCTAACAACGGGACTTGACAGGGTAGATGCAGGAAGGATGTTCCCGATGGTGAGGGAGCCCAGAACCAGGGGTCATAGTCTAAGGATACGGGGTAAACCTTTCAGGACTAAGATGAGGAGAAATTAATTCAACCAGAGAGTGGTGACGCTTTGGAATTCGCTACAACAGAAAGCAGTTGAGGCCAAAACATTGTATGTTTTCAAAAAGGAGTTAGAGAGTGCTCTTGGGTCTAAAGGGATCAAAGGGTATGGGGCGAAAGCTGGAACAGGCTACTGAGTTGGATGATCAGCCATGATCATAATGAATGGTGAAGCAGGCTGGAAGGGCCGAATGACCTACTCCTGCTCTTATTTTCTACGTTTCTATGATAGTTGAGGCAGAGACCCTCAACTCATTCAAAAGACGTCTGGATATGCACCTCAAGTGCCGTAAGCTGAAGGGCAACGGACCAAATGCTGGAAGGTGGGATGAGAATCAGTGGATCGTTTTTCGGCCGACACAGACATGATGGGACAAGCGGCCTCTTTCTGTGCCTTAAATTTTCTTTGATTCTAATGGAAAGAGTTACTGGTTCAAAATTAACCAATAAATGTCTGAAAGGGAGAGGCAGAGCAAGAGGCTAAAACAGAGAGAGAGAGAGGCAGCCAGAGAGTGGGGAAGAGGGAGAAACAGAGACAGAGAAGGAGGGAGAGACAGAGACAGAGAAAAAGGGAGAGACAGAGACAGGGGAGGTAGAGACAGGGGAGACAGAGACAGAGTGGGGGGGGCAGGCAGAGAGGGAGTGGCAGAGAGAGAGAGAGGGGGACAGAGAGAGAGGGAAAGACAGACAGAGGAACAGATGGAGAGGAAGAAACAGAGACAGATGGGAGATGCAGGGATTGGGGGAGACAGGTATACAGGGAGAGACAGAGACAAAGAGAGAGAGAGACGGAGGTGGGCTGGGGGGAAGAAAGGGATTTGCAGAGACAGGGACAGAGAGAGACGGGTAGACCGAGAGATCGAAGCAGAGAGAGAGATATATAAGCAGAGAGAGGGACAGTGTGAAAGAGAGGGAGGGACAGGAGGTAGAACAGAGGGAGGGATAGAGAGAGAGGGCGACAGAGACAAAGCGAGAGAGAGAGACAGAAAGAGAGTCAGAGTGACAGAGACATAGAGATAGAAAGAGACAGAGATTTGGGAGACGACAGCAGCAACTTTCGGTCAATCATTTTAACTTATGTGGTGGGAAAACTTCTAGGCAACAGAATTCGTGTCAACATCTATAGTCTCATGGACAAATACGAGTGAATTAAGGAAAGGCGGAATGGATTTCTTAAAGGAAAATCATGCTTATCTAACTGGGGGGGTTTGTGAGGAGGTAACAGAGAGGGTTGATGATGGCAAAGCTGTTAATGTGGTGTACATGGACTTTCAAATAGCGTTAGATACAGTGCCACACAACAGACCTGTGAGCAAAATTGTAGCTCATGGAATAAACGGGACGGCAGCAACGTGGATACGGAATGGACTGAGTGGCAGGAAGCAAAGAATAGTGGTTAATGAATGTTTTTCAAGCTGGAGGATGGTCTGTAGTGGAGTTCCCCAGGGATCAGTGTTGGGACCCTTAATTTTCCTGATATATATTAATGGCATAGACTCCGGTGTGCAGGGAACAATTTCAAAGTTTGCAGATGATACGAAACTTGGAAACATTGTGAACCGTGAGGGGGATAGTGTAGAACTTCAAAAGGACATAGACAAGTCGGTGGAATGGGCAGGCAGATGTCAGATGACGTTCAATGCAGAAAAATGTGAGGTGATTTATTTTGGTAGGAAGAACATGGAGAGGAAATATAAAATAAAGGGAACAATTCTAAAGGGAGTACAGGAGCAGAGCGACTTGGGTGTATATGTGCATAAGTCATTGAAGGTGGTAGGACAGTTTTATAGAGCAGTTAATAAAGCATACAGTATCCTGGGCTTTATTAATAGGGGCATATAATACAAGAGCAAGGGAGTTATGTTGAACATGTATAAGACACTAGGTCGGTCTCAGCTGGAATATTGCGTCCCGTTCTGGGTGTCACACTTTAGGAAAGACGTGAGGGCATTGGAGAGAATACAGAAGAGATTCACGAGAATGGTTCCAGGGATGAGGAATTTCAGTTTTGAAGATAGATTGGAGAAGTTAGGACTGTTTTCCTTGGAGAAGCGACGGCTGAGAGGTGATTTGATCGAGGTATCAAAAATCATGAAGGATCTGGACAGAGGATAGAGAGACACTCTTGCCACTTGTGAAAGGATCGAGAATCAGAGGACACGGACTGAAAATATTTGGTAAGAGAATCAAAAGTGACATGGGGAAAAACATGTTCATGCAGTGAGTTGTTAAGGTCTGGAATGCATTACCTGAGAACGTGGTGGAGGCAGGATCAACTGAAGCATTCAAAAGGGAATTAGGCAGTCAGAGAAAGGGAGCGAGAGAGACAGAAAGAGAGAGAATCTCACTGTGGAGATACACTTATAACAGTCCTACTCAGTGACACTCCCTGTGGAGATACTTTAACAACAGACCCAGTCAGTTACTCTCCCTGTGGAGATACTAGAATAACAGACGCAATCAGTCAATCTCCCTGTGGAGATACGATAATAACACAACCATTCTGTGACTCTCACTTTGGAGAGGGGGAGAGGAGGGGCCGGCGGCTGTTATCACACTGCTGCTTGTGGGATCTTGCTGTGCACCAATGGCCTGCTGCGTTTCCAACATTGCAACAGTGACGACCACTTTAAAAATTAAAGATCACATTAAACATTGCCGTATTGAGCGTCAAATGCTCGGAATTAAGTCACAAATGCGATAATTTCTAATGGCTTGTTCTGATTCAAGAATAATCCGTGTGCTTTGGGCAATGATTAAAAAAATACCACACACTGCAATATGATTTGTTGTTGTTTTTAATGGTGAGAAAGAAATATTTCATAGCTTATTTCAATTAAAATTAGATATGACATAGGGGAAAAATACGGATAGAGAGAGAGGGACACAGGGGTGACTGAGATAGGAACAGAGAGAGAGAGATACGGAGACAGGGAGAGAGATAAAGAGACAGACACACAGACACACACTTGTGAGAGGGAACTGTCTGAACACTTATGGCCTCTGCTTTGTTACCTGTGATTTGTCTTTATTTGGGCGTTGCGGAGAGATTATCTGTGTCACCGAGGGGAATTCCTGGACTCTTGCTTTTCTGTTTTGTTTAACAATGCCTTTTAATCAATTTTCTCTCTCTCCCTCTTGCCTTCAGGAATTTAATTCTGAAAACTTCATCGTGAAGGTGAAAAGAGGGAAAGTCTGGGATGAGGAATCCTTGGAAGGAGCTTCCTCCAGAGCGGACGGACTGAGACCTTGTCTACAGACTGCACCCAGTGGGCCCATGTGAGTTGTGTCTGTTTATTAGCCCGAGGTTTAATTTCCTCTCTGGGGTTAACAAGTTCCTGTTCGAATGGGACCCTCTAGTTTTAAACAGGTTGAAAGTCTAGGGTTAAAGGAGCAGCCCAAGGAGGGAGTACCATTTGCCACTTGCTCCATCCAGCCCTGTCTGTGAGGTTTGCTGGTGTTTTGGGCAACGCTATGAAGCCAACAGCTAAATAAGATGCACATTGCCCATTATTAATTTTACTGAAGTTCTGAGGTTAGCTTTCTCTCTGTCTCCACATTCTTTCCCTGTGTCTCTATCTCTCCTCATGCTTTCTCTTCTTTGTAGGTTTCACACTCGCCTTTTCCAATTAAAACTTTCATAAATAAAACAACATACCACACACAGCAAAGTGATTTGTCGTTATTTGAAATGGTGCGACAGAATCAGCAGCTTGTTCTCAGTTTAAAGAGGGAGTTTTGCCCTTTCTGCGGACTGAGGGGAAATCTGGCTATTGTCACATTGCTACTTGTGGGATTTTGCTGTGCACCTAGAGCCCTGCAAAATTTTTTACATGACAACAATGAGGATGCTTTATAATTCAGCTTCCTGAGGGTATGAGTGGGGATTTCTTTGGGTTTTTACAGGAAATTTACAACAATTACAGGAGCTGAACCTGAAGCTGTATCAAAGCCTGTTGTAAGTTTAAAGATGAAGTTTAGCATTTGCTGAGGACTGTGATGGGATATCTGGCTATGATCACATTGTGGGATTCTGCTGTGCATATAATCCTGCATTAATTTCTACATTACAACACTGAGGCAGAAACAGATGGAGAGAAAAAGAGGGAGAGTGAGAAACAGCTGGAGGTAGCAGGGTAAACGCAGAGAGAGAAAGAAAGAGAGAGAGAGGCGGATTGTAGGTGAGGGCGAGAAGGCAGAGAAAGATGGAGAAAGACAGGGAGAGATAAGAGAGAATGCAATCCACAATCAAAACATTGGCAAACTAAATTTTGAAGTGTCAACATAGCTGGGATCTTGCTGTGCACAGCTTGCCTGCAGGATTCCCTGCATTGTAACAGTGACAACATTTAAGAAGGGAATTCATTGTGTGTAAAGCTCTCTGGAAGGTCTGGAATTAAAGTCCTGAGCTTGAAGCCGCTGTTATTCCCTAATAATGTTGGTGTTTTGGGCAGTTCCGTGAATTTGAGGGTGAAATTAAATGTGCAGCAGCCAGTTGTTATCACACTGCTGCTTGTGGGATCTTGCTGTGCACAAGTGGAATGTTCCCTGTTTAAAGAGGGCGCTATACCCTTCCTGGGGACCGAAATCTGGCTACTATCACATTGTTGCTTGTGTGATCTTGCTGTGCACAAATGGAATGTTCCCTGTTTAAAGAGGGCGCTATACCCTTACTGGGGACCGAAATCTGGCTACTATCACATTGTTGCTTGTGTGATCTTGCTGTGCACTTAGTGCCCTGCAGCATTTCCTCCACAACAATGAGGACACTTTAAAATTCAGCTTCCTGAGGGTCTGAGTGTGGATTTCTCTGTGTTTTCCCTCCATCTTCCTCTGCTTTTCTCTCCCCTGCACTTTCTCTATTTTATCCATTAATCAATAGGAGCCACAATGAGACGTGTGGTTATTTTAAACGGTGACAGAAACACCTCAGAGGACGTTTCAATCCAGATGAAATCCCAGATCAAGAGAGAAAAAAAAAACAGATGTGGATGCAGTGCGGTGGAGGGTGGGGGAGGGGGTCGGTCGTGGTGGGGCTGGTGGGAGCGGGAGCAAGGCAGGGAGAAGGCTGTTTGAGATTGACAAACTCCAGGAATGTTCCCCTCTCTGGGATCTCTAAACTTACATCACAAAAAAACAGACTATCTGTGCATTGTCGTATTGCTGCCTCTGGGATCTTGATGTGCACACATTGCCCGCAGATTTCCTGCGTTGAAAATTTGACGGCCACTTTAAAAATTAATTCATTGAGTGTTAATTGCTCCTGAGGGCCAATAATTACAAGAGATGAACGTGAAGCTGTATAAAGGCTTGTTATACGCTTAAAGATGGAGTTTAGCATTTGCTGACGACTGTGATGGGATATCTGGCTATGATCTCATTGTGGGATCCTGCTGTGCATACATTCCCTGCATCAATTCCTACAATACAACAATGAGGCAGAAAAAGATGGAGAGAAAAAGAGGGAGAGTGAGAAACAGCGAGAGGTGGCAGGTTAAATGCAGAGAGAGAGAAAGAGAGAGACAGGTGGAATGTAGGTGAAGTAGGGAAGGCAGTGAAAGATGGAGAAAGACAGGGAGAGACACAGAGAAAGAGAGAGAAAGGAATCCACACTCAAACCCGTGGCAATCTGAATTTTGAAGTGTCACAATTTCTGGGATTCTGCTGTGCACAGCGTGCCTGCAGAATTCCCTGCATTGTAACAGTGATTACATTTTAGAAGTGAATTCATTGTGTGTGAAGATCTCCTGAACGCCTGGAATTAAAGTCCTGACCTTGAAGCAGGTATAATTCCCGAATAATGCTGGTGTTTTGGGCAGTGCCGTGAATTTGAGGGTGAAATGAAATATGTAGCAGCCATTTGAATTGAGAGTGAAGTTTTGAGAGTGGATTTCTCTGTCTCTCTGTCTCTCTCTCTCACTCTCTCTCCATCTCTCTCTCTGAATGAGAGTAACAGGACGGACAGAGACGCAAGAGATTGAAGGAAACATGGAGGGACTCAAAGGGGGAGAGGATGGGCAGCTGGATATTAGCACACTGCTGCTTGTGGGATCTTGCAGTGCACCAATGGACTACAGCATTTCCAACATTGCAACAGTGACGACCACTTTAAAAATGCACTCATTGAGTGTCAAATGCTTCCGTGAATCAGCAATGAAATGGCTGAAATGTGAAGGTTTGTAAAGGCTTGATCTCATTCCCGAATATTGCTGGTGCTTTAGGCTGTGGGCTGAATTTGACACTGAAATGAAACACCTGGGTGCCATCTTAATTCAGATTTTCAGGGATGGGAATGTGGATTTCTCTCTCCATCCCTCTACTGGAGAGGGGATGGGGGTCACCAGTGTTTGTGTGTTTTTACAATGAGGCAGAAACAGATGAAGGGAGACACACAGCGAAATAGAGGGAGAGCGAGAAAGATAGCTGGAAATGACAGAGTAAACACATCCATACTTCCCAGTCTCTGGCTCTGTGTCGGGTGATGTGTTTGTAAGACGGGGAGTAACTGAGAGCTTGTTTTATGTCAGTGAGTGAGAGAAAGAGCCCTGGTCTCTTGCTGTGTTTTATTTCTGCTCAAAAATGCTTTGCTTTGTTCGAATCAATTTTATTTCTCTTATCACCAAGGAGAATCTTTTCAGAAGCTGCAGCTGTGATGATGAAGAGGGCGAATCATTTGGCACGTGGAATCGTCAGACAAGAGCTTTAACCAGAGAGGGAAAATAATAATAAATATATATGTGCCATTGTCAAATTCATTTCTGGATACAGAAAAGAAGACTGTGTGTGCTTTCGGGGCAGATAGAAAAACAAAGTGCTGGAAATGCTCTGTATTTCCAGCACGGTTTTATTTCAGATTTCCAGCATCCGCAGTATTTTGATTTTGTGTTTTCGGGGGTCTGTGGATTTTATTTCAAGGGAGGGGCTGGAGGGCGTTCCGAATGAAATAGTTGGGGAAGCACTGCTCCAGAACAGTCAATGTAATCCTGTAGAATTCCTTCTCTCTATCTCTTGCTGCAACTTGTTCCCTGCACCTTCCTGTTTGTTCCTAGCTCTGTTTCTTCACATTTTTAAATCCCTATCTCTGCATCTCTCAACATCCTTTCTATCTCTGCCTCTCTCTAGAGTCTCACAAGTTTCCATTTTCATTTTCTTTCTGTGACTCTCTGCATCTTTATCTGTCTCTCTCAGTCCATTTCTTCTCTCACTCACTTCCAAATCCCTGAATCTTTCCATCTATGTTTCTCCTTTCCTGCAAGATTATCTCTGCATTTCCCTCCCCCCACTGTCCCGGGACACCCCTCTCTATTCTGTAAACGAATCTTAGTTCGTATCTCTGCCCCTCCACTTCTTTCTGTCTCTACGTTTCTTTCTCTTTGTCTGCAATCTTTCTCAATATCGACATGGCAGCTGCATTCTCTCTCTCTGCACCTCCAGCTCTCTCTGTGTATGTCTCCATTTCTCTCTCTGTGTGTCTCTCTCTGTATGTCTCCATCTCTCTCTCTCTCTCTGTATATCTCCATTTCTCTCTCTCTCTCTCT
This sequence comes from Heterodontus francisci, assembly GCF_036365525.1. NCBI lineage: Eukaryota > Metazoa > Chordata > Chondrichthyes > Heterodontiformes > Heterodontidae > Heterodontus > Heterodontus francisci. The sequence goes on along the minus strand of NW_027140357.1, from coordinate 2,759,442 downwards.
CTCTCTCTCTCTCTCTCTGTATGTCTCAATTTCTCTCTCTCTCAGTGTATGTCTCCATTTCCCTCTCTTTGTGTATGTCTCCATTTTTCTCTTTCTCTGTATGTCTCCATTTCTCTCTCCCTATCTCTGTATGTCTCCATTTTTCTCTCTCTCTGCATGTCTCCATTTCTCTCTCTGCATGTCTCCATTTCTCACTCTCTCTCTATCTCTCCATTTATCTCTCTTTCTCTCTCTGTGTATCTCTCCGTTTCTCTCTCTCTGTATGTCTCAATTTCTCTCTCTCGCATTGTCTGTATGTCTCCACTTCTCACTCTGTGTTTGTCTCCATTTCTCTCTCTCTCTCTGTATGTCTCCATTTCTCTCTCGCTCTCTCTCTCTCTCTGCCCTTATAGGTGTTTCTGTCCTCTGTTCTCAGTTTCTCTCTCACTGGTTTCGGACTCCCTGCATGTCATTCTCCATCTCCCTTTCCTTTTATTCCTCTCGCTCTCTGTTCTGTCCTAATCCCGGGATCTGTTGTCTGTGTCTCTATCCCTCTGTCTCGGGGTGGATTTGAACTCGCTGCCTTGGAGTTGTACAGGATGATTGTGAACCGGGATTCTGCTTTCCACCTCTTCCCAGTTTTGCTCCCATTGAGGTAAACAGAGGGGGGAGATGCTGAACGGGCAGCCTATTCACAACCACCCTCCTCCCCTGCACCCTAGTTTGCACCATTAGCACCAAGTCCAAGTCCAGCCTGGTGTTTCTTTGCCTCTCTGAGTATCTGCTCACCGACTGTCTCTGCCTGTCTCCTTGTGGCTCAATGGGGGAAGGGACATATCAGCCATAATCCAACATTGGTGGTCCAGGATCAAAGTGGTGAATATCCTCCTCCTGTCCCAGTGCCAGTCACTGTATGCGTGTCTGTGTATGTCTCTCTCTGTTTGATTTCCTGAAGCTGACTGGGAGAACAGGTGAAACGCCTTTCTGCAGCGAGGGATGTGCCTGGGCTTTGATCTTACTGTGCGTTAAAGGCTCAGAATGCCAGTTAGCATCTGGGGGAGTGGGGGTCATGGCTCTTTGCCCGGCCCTGCTGTTGGCCGGACACGAATTAAAGGTGCCGAGGTTCTGGGAACCAGTTGATGCAATTCCAGTGGTTTATCCAGGCCAGGAATTAAAGTGAAGTAAAGAGTGTCGGGAGACGGTACCACACCCAGGAAAGTAATGGAGGTTGGAATTACACGGGGTGGCGTGGGGGCTGTTGGCTGGGATGGGAGGTACAGAGGGAGGGTGGCGGTGATGGCTGTTCACAGGGAGATGATACAGGGTGGGAATTAGTAGAGGGAGGCTTTTATAGGACAGGAAGGTATTTAGAAAGGAGGGAGTGTTTACAGTGGGGGAGCAGGGGGGAGAATTAGAGGGCAATATTCACAGAGGGAATGAGCTATGTTAAAAATGGGATGGGGTGATAGATTCTCCAGGTTTAAAATGGGAGGTAGCCATGGGGATTCTCCAGGTTTAAAATGGGAGGGGACAGTGGGGATACTCCAAGTTTCAAATGGGAGGGGGCAGTGGGGATTCGCCAGGTTTAAAATGGGAGGGGACAGTGGGGATACTCCAGGTTTCAAATGGGAGGGGGCAATGAGGATTCTCCAGGTTTAAAATGGGAGGGGACAGTGGGGATTCTCCAGGTTTAAAATGGGAGGGGACAGTGGGGATACTCCAGGTTTCAAATGGGAGGGGGCAGTGGGGATGCTCCAGGTTTAAAATGGGAGGTTGCAGTGGGGATTCTCCAGTATTAAAATGGGAGGGGGCAGTGCGGATTCTCCAGGGTTAAATGGGAGGGGGCAGTGGGGATTCTCCAGGTTAAAGTGGGAGGGGGGAGGTTTCTCCAGGTTTCAAATGGGAGGGGGCAGTGGGGATTCTCCAGGTGTAAAATGGGAAGGGGGCAGTGGCGATTCTCCAGGTTTCAAAAGGGAGGGCTTAGCGGGGATTCTCCAGGTTTACAATGGGAGGGCGTAGAGGGGATACTCCAGGTTCAAAATGGGAGGGGGCAATGGAGATTCTCCAGGTTTAAAATGGGAGGGGCAGTGGAGATTTTCCAGTCTGTTCATGGACGGGGGGCAGGTTAGATGTGGGACTGTTCACCGGCAGGGTGGGTGTTAATTACATGGTGTGCTTTTCACAAGAGGGTACTAGATAGGGTGTCTGTTCCTGGGGGTATTTCGATGGGAGTCTATTCCCAGGAGGGGTATTTAGATGGGAGCCTGTTCACAGGAGGAGTATTTAGATGAGGGTCAGTTACCATACGGATATCAGATAGAGGTCTGTAGATCAGGGGTATTTAGATGGGTGGGGGCTATTCACGGGAGGGAAATATGCAGGGTGGAAATAATGCCTTTGGAAATTTGTTGGGGGGGGGTATTGGGGTATTTTGCAGGGGGAATATTTGTGGGGGAAATAATTTGAGAGGGGAATTTTGCTGGGCGAAAAATTAATCTTAGGGGGAATAAATTGTAGAGGGGAAACATGGCAGGGGGGACATTGCAGGGGACAATTGCAGGAGGGGGAAAATAAATTGCAGGGGGTTAGATTGCAGAGGGGGATAAATTGCGGGGGCATAAATTGTGGGGGTGGAAATTGCGGGGGTGGGTGGAAATTGCGGGGGGGTGTTGCGGGGGTGTAAATTGCGGGGGGAAATTGCGGGGGGTGAATTTACAGGGGGAATATAAATTGCAAGGGGAATATAATTAGTGGGGGGGTATAAATTTCATTGGAGGTTAGGGTTAGAAAAAGAAAGAGAAAAAGAAACAGTCGGTAAGAGAGAGAAAAGATGGAAAGAGAAAGAGAGAGAGAGAAAAAGAAAGAGACAAAGAACGAGAGAGAAAGAACGAGAGAACAGATAGAAAGATAAAGTCAGAAGACAGAAAGAGACAAAAAATTGAGAAAAAGAGAGAAAAGGTAGAAAGAGACAAAGAAAGAGAGAAAAAGAAAGAGAAAGGACAGAAAGAGACAGAGAAATAGAGAAAAGACAGAAAGTCAGAAATAATGAAAAGATAGAAAGTCAGATAAAGAGAAAAGACAGAAAGTCAGAAATAGAGAAAAGACAGAAGAGACAGAGAGATAGAGAAAAGACAGAAAGTCAGAGAAATAGCGAAAAGACAGAGAGGGACAGAGAAATAGAGAAACAGAGAAAAGACAAAAAGTCAGAAATAGAGAAAAAACAGAAAATCAGAAGTAGAGAAAAGACAGAAAGAGACAGAGAGATAGCGAAAAGACATAAAGTCAGAGAAACAGCGAAAAGACAGGAAGTCAGAAATAGAGAAAAGACAGAAAGTCAGAAATAGAGAAAAGACAGAAAGAGACAGAGAGATAGAGAAAAGACAAAGTCAGAGAAATAGAGAAAAGACTGAAGTAAGTCAGAAATAGAGAAAGGATAGAAAGAGACAGAGAAAAAGAGGAGGGGAAATAGTGGAGGGAAAGAACAGAGAGACAAAGAAATTGCAGGCAGCAAAGAGACAGACAGAAAACCAGTGAAAAAGGCACACAGAGAATCACAGAGAGATTGAGATAGAGAAAGGAACACAGAGAATCACAGAGAGATTGAGAGAGAAGGACAGACAAAGTCATTGAGAAAGACACACAATCACTCTGAGAGAAACCGAGAGTGAGAGAAACACAAAGTGAGGGGAGAGAGAAAGAGAGAGAGAGAGAGATGGAGGAACACAGAGAGGGAGTTAACAGAGGCAGAGAGAGAAACACCGAGAGAGAGAGACAGAGAGAGAGAGAGAGAAACAGAGATATTGAGAATGATTGGGAGGGAGAGATTGGGAGGGTGAGATTGGGAGGGAGAGATTGAGAGGGAGAGATTGAGAGGGAGAGATTGGGAGGAGAGATTGGGAGGGAGAGATTGGGAGTGAGAGATTGAGAGGGAGAGATTGAGAGGGAGAGATTGAGAAAGATCAGAAGGAGGGAGAAAGGCAGAGAGAGACAATAAAGATGTGATGCTCACCATCCCACACGGTCTGCGCTCCATCGTTAGACTCTAATACCTTCCCTCCATCAGCTTGTCCATGGGGAAGAGATCCTGGAGAGGGTGATTGGGGTGGGACTTTGAGAAGAGTGTCAGGACTTAATAGAGAGAGGGGGATTCCGACTGGACTCTCACACACACACACACTGTAATCAGCTCCAATTCACCTGGGCACAGAGACACAGAGACTGAGAAACAAAAACTCACTTTCACTAAGTAACCGTATGGAAAGAAAGAATGGAGGCTGAAGTTGGCCTAATGTATCCCAGTGGTGCAGTGGTTAGCACCGCAGCCTCACAGCTCCAGGGACCTGGGTTCAATTCTGGGTACTGTCTGTGTGGAGCTTGCAACTTCTCCCTGTGTCTGCGTGGGTTTCTTCCAGGTGCTCTGGTTTCCTCCCACCGCCAAAGACTTGCAGGTGATAGGTAAATTGGCTGTTATAAATTGCCCCTAATGTAGGTAGGTGGTAGGGCATATGGGATTACTGTGGGGTTAGTATAGATGGGTGGTTGTTGGTCGGCACAGAGTCGGTGGGCCGAAGGGCCTGTTTCAGTGCTGTATCTCGAAATAAATAAATAAATAAAAAATAAAAAAACCTGTCACTCAAAACAGACAGTCCACCCAAAATAAAGCTCATCCAACCAGCTCTCAGCTTCCTCCTTCTGGACACTCCCTCCCAGGTATGGGACAGTCCAAAGTGAGTCTCTGTGTAAGCAGGGAATGCAGGAGAGAGTGATATTCCAGCCATATCCCAAATGGACCATTCCAGACAGAAACCTGTCTGTCTCTCTCTCTCTCTCCCTCCCCAAAAACCTCATTAACAGTGTAGAAAAGCTGCTGTAATTTAAAACATGGAGGGGCCGCTTTGGATAATGGCCATTTAACACAAATTGTATTCAACGTCTTTCACTATTCACCTCCAGTTTACAGAAAGTTCAGAAAATGACTGCAAATGGCTGATTGCAATTACCTTAAAATTCTGGCAAAGAGTTTTTGCTGGAGACGCCTGTTTGACTGCACTCTAAACATGCAGTTTGTATTCAGATTTTCAATTCCACAGTGTGACAAAGACTGAAACGAGAGGCAGGTTAATGATGCAGCCAAGAGAACGTTTACAGCTGGTGACATTTCACACAATTCTCACCCATATTTACAATTATATTTGTCAATGAGTGTTTGTCCTTTATTTGATGCTGCTGCATTTGTGCATTAGCCTGTAATCAATCGATAAAACCTTAACATTTACCAATTTAATGTTACAAGGGTTTACAAAGCTGGAAAATGGCGAATTAACCCCAATTGTATGAAAGATCTTCCACTTTTCAGCTACACTTTATATAAAATTCAGCGATAACGACCTCCACATTCTGACAAAGAGTTTTTGCTGCTATAATAAAGTGTCACTTGTTTCACTTTCCTTCCTGGCTGTTTCTTTCTTCTGCTCTCCTGGGGGTTCAGACGGAATAAAAACAAGAAATGCTGGAACCACTCAGCATGTCTGGCAGCATCTGTGGAAAGAGCAGCAGAGTTAACGTTCCGGGTCAGTGGCCCTTCTTAAGAACTCAGGATTCAGAAGGATTTTTGTTCATCACTTGTCCAAATTCAAGAGATTCCAGCTCCTCTGCAGCTGCTATCCTGGAGAAATGAATTGCACTCAACATCTTTCCCTCAGTTTGGAGACATGAGGAGTGACTGTTTTCACTAGCAGAGGGGAGAAACTAATAGGCAGGGAGTTGTTCTGGTCTGCAATTCACTGCCTGACAGGTTTCTGAAAGCAGATTCAATGGTAACCTTCAAAAGACAATTGGATCAAAACTTCAATTACTTTGAGTTATCGCAGAGAAGATACCAGCATAGAAAAAGTGTGCGTGTGTGAGAGAAATAGATGTCATAACGCTAGTGATAAAGAACTCAGAACAACTTATGTTGAGAGTTTTTCTCTGTAAATGATTGAGTTTTAGTTGCTGCCGTTGCTTTATTAATGCATTACCTTTAATCAGTCAAAATAATTTTCCAAACAGGAGCATTTTAATGTTACAAAAGCTTACCTAGTAGGAAAATAGACATTTAACACAAACTGTATTGAAATTATTTTATTCAGCATCTCAAGTTTTAATAAAGTAAATTCCTCAAACTTGTGGAAACTTTCAAACTCTCAGTAACAGCGAATCTCCCATCAGCAATGCCTCAGCATCTCCATCTTCTGATGTCCCTGTCTCACTGCAGTTACTCCCCCTCTCACCATTCCCATCTGCTGGTGACCCTGACTCACTGCAGCTACTGTCTCCTCCCACCATCTCCATCTGCTGGTGTCCCTGTCTCAGTGCAGTTACTGCCCCCTCTCACAATCTCCATCTGCAGGTGTACTTGTCTCACTGCATTTTCTGCCCCTCTCACCATCTCCATCTGTTGGTGCTCCTGTCTCACTGGAGTTACTGTCCCCTCTTACCATCTCCATCTGCATCTGCTTGTGTACCTGTCTCACTGCAGTCACTGTCCCCCTCTCACCATCTCCATCTGCTGGTGTCCCTGTCTCACTGCAGTCACTGTCCCCCCTCTCACCATCTCCATCTGCTGGTGTTCTTGTCTCTCTGCAGTTACTGTCCCCCTCTCACCATCTCCATCTGCTGGTGTCCCTGTCTCACTGCAAGTACTGTCCGTCTCTCACAATCTCCATCTGCTGGTGTCCCAGTCTCACTGCAGATTCTGCCCCATCTCACCACCTCACAGTGAATGTGATTTACAGCTTCGTCCATTGGCTGAATTTGTTGACAACGCATCCACTCGGTGGCGCTGTACTGGCACTTGCGCAAATGTGGCCTGTTACAGTTAACCGTCATAGTCTGCCACGTTCAGGCAGCTGCCAGGACAAAAGGTGGCGCCAATCAATTAATCACAAAGGCGGGTGGGGTGCGGGTGATGGAGCGGAGTGGGCGGGGGTGGGGGGGGCGGAATGGGATTTTGTTCCAGTGTTTGAAACCCTTCAGCTCTTTCTATGATTTCACTAATTTAACAATCAGATTGAGAGGGTATTTCACGGCCTTCTTCAGCTCCTGTCTGAATTTAGTGCTGGGATTATTCAATGGAGATGGAGGTTTTATTCATTACCGCATTGTGGAACAGCCAGTAATTGGTGTCAGGGACAGAATCTGGAATCTTGTAATGGAGATCGGGATATGTTCAGAAGCAAATGGTGGAACTGCCTGCTTTCCCGGTCAAAGGAATGAGCATGGATTGCTCACTGCAGGTGTGGATCTGTTCATTTCCGCATTGGGGACAGTTTGTTAATGGTCCAGGGAGAGCAGCTGGGTTTGTTCAATTGTCGGGTGTGATTTGTTCATTCCACGTTCCTGATCTGCTAATTGTCGGTATATGTGAGGGAAGATAGGCTTTTAGGATGGAGATGTGAATTTGTTCATTCTCTATATTGTGGAACTGCCATTCTTGTGTTTCAGAATGAGGAGCTGGGATTGATCACTTCAGACAGAGATTTTCATTCCCGCCTTGTGGAACTGAGTGTTTTCGAGGCAAGAGCAAGGAGCTGGGAATATTCAGAGAAGGCTGGGGAATTATTCATTTCCGCATTGTTCTACTGCCTGCTATCCCGGCCAGAGAGAGGAGCAGGCCGTTTTAAGTGGGGATGGGATCTGTTCATTCCGCATTGTAGAACGGCCTGGTGTCCTGTGACAGAGAGGAACTGTGATTGTTCAATAGAGATTGGGGGTTTATTCATTCCCATATTGTGGAACAGTCTGTTATCCGGATCATAAAGAGGTCTGTGGTTGCACAATGGAAATGGGGACATGATTATTCCTGCATTGCAGAATTGCCTATTATCCAGGTCAGAGAGAGGAGCTGAGATTGCTAAATGAAGGCATGAGATTTGTTAATTGCCGCATTGTGTAACATTCTGGTATCTGGGTCAGAGAGAGGATCTCATATTGTCCAATAAGGATGGGGATTTATTCATTCCAGCATTGTGGAAATGATACTTTTCTGGGTCAGAAAGATGTGATTGGATTGTTACATGGAGATGGGTGACTTGTTCATTTCCGCATTCTGTCAGATCATAAGATCATAAGATCATAAGATCAGAACAACCAGGAGCAGGAGTAGGCCATCCGGCCCCTCGAGCCTGCTCCGTCACTCAATGAGATCATGGCTGATCTTTTCGTGGACTCAGATCCACTTACGCGCATTCTCACCGTATCCCTTAATTCCTTTATTGTTCAAAAAGATATCTGCCTTAGCTTTAAAAACGTTTACTGAAGAAGCGTCAACTACTTCACTGGGCAAGGAATTCCATAGATTAACAACCCTCTGGGTGAAGAAGTTCCTTCTTAATTCAGTCCTAAATCTGCTCCCTCTAATCTTGAGGCTATGCCCTCTTGTCCAAGCTTCACCTGCCAGTGGAAACATCCTCTCTACTAGTATGTTATCTATTCCCTTCATGATTTTATATGTTTCTATAAGATCCCCCCTCATTCTTACGAATTCCAATGAATATAATCCCAATCTACTCAGACTCTCCTCATAAGCCAACCTCCTCAACTCCAGAATCAACCTAGTGAACCTCCTCTCCAGTGCCAGTACATCCTTTTTCAAGTAAGGAGACCAAAACTGCACACAGTACTCCAGGTGCCGCCTCACCAGTACCTTACACAGCTGCAACATAACCTCTCTGCTTTTAAACTCAATCGCTTTTGCAATGAAGGACAAAATTCCATTTGCCTTCCTAATTACTTGCTGTACCTGCAGACCAACCTTCTGCGATTCATGCACAAGGACACCAAGGTCCCTCTGCATAGCAGCATGCTGCAACTTTTTACCATTCAAGTAATAATCCGTTTTACTATTACTCCTACCGAAATGAATGACTTCACATTTATTAACATTGTATTCCATCTGCCAGACCTTTGCCAACTCACTCAATGTATCTATGTTCCTCTGCAAAGCTTCACAGTCATCTGCACACTTTGCTCTGCCACTCATCTTAGTGTCATCTGCAAACTTTGACACCCAACACGTGGTCCCCAACTCCAAATCATCTATATAAATTGTAAATAATTGCAGTCCCAACACCGAACCCTGCGGCACACCACTAGTGACTGATTGCCAACCAGAGTAGCACTCATTTATCCCCACTCTCTGCTTCCTGTTAGTCAACCAATCCTCTACCCATGCCAAAAATTTACCACTAACGCCATGCATCCTTATCTTATGCAGCAGCCTCTAGTGCGGCAGCTTGTCGAAGGCCTTTTTGGAAATCTGGTTACACCACATCCACTGGGTTCCCAATGTCCACCTTGCTCGTAATGTCATCATAGAATTCCAAAAGATTTGTCAAGCATGACCTGCCCTTCATGAACCCATGCTGCGTCTGCCCAACGGGACAATTTCTATCGATATGCCCTGCTATTTCTTCCTTGATAATAGGCTCAAGCATCTTCCCCACTGCAGAGGTTAATCTAACCAGTCTATAATTCCCCGTCTTTTGTCTTCCTCCCTTTTTAAACAGTGGCGTCACATCTGCTGTTTTCTAATCGGCTGGGACTACCCCAGAGTCCAGCGAATTTTGGAAAATTACCACCAGTGCACCTGCTATTTCTACCGCCATCTCTTTTAGTACCCTAGGATGCATTCCATCAGGGCCAGGAGACTTATCAATCCTTAGCTCCATTAGCTTGCCCAACACTACCTCTTCCGTAATAATAATTGTTTCCAGGTCCTCACCTACGTTCGTCTCTTTGTCAATTACTGGCATGTTATTAATGTCCTCCACTGTGAAGACCTATACAAAATAGCTGCTCAATGCCTCGGCCATTTCATCATATCCCATAACTAAATTCCCCTTCTCATCCTCTAAAGGACCAACGTTTACTTTAGCCACTCTTTTTCGTTTTATATATTTATAGAAACTTTTGCTATCTGTCTGTATATTCTGTGGTAGTTTTTTTCTCATGTTCTTTCTTACTTTTCTTTATAGCTCTTTTTGTGGCTTTGTGTTGACCTTGAAATGTTTCCCAATCTTCTAGTTTCGTGCTGTTTTTGGCCACTTTGTATGCCTTCTCTTTCAATTTGATATTTCTTCGACACCCATGGCAGATTACCCATTTTCTTCCAGTCCTTCCTTTTCACTGGAATATACTTTTGCTGAGCAAATTTGAAAAATTGCTTTGAAAGTCCCCCACTGCTCGTCAACTGTCCCACCATAAAATCTTTGTTTCCAGTCTACTTTAGCCAAGTCATCCCTCATTCTATTATAATCCCCCTTGTTCAAGCACAGGACCCTGGTATTGGATTTTATCTTCACACTCTCCAACTGTATTCTAAATTCAACCATATTGTGATCACTCCTTCCAAGAGGATCCCTAACTATGAGGTTATTAATTATTTCTCAGAGCCGATCGACTGAACTCTGGGATGTGGCTCTCCACGGTCTACACGGCCATTCAGTACATAAATTCCAACAGTTTGGGTGTCTTTTTCAGGGCTGTTCTACTGCACTCATGGATGTGGCTCTCCTCTGCAACTGCTTCAATCGATAATTAGTCTCCAAATTTTTGAGCCCTTCTCTCAGACCAGATCTACTGCAATCCGAGATCTGGCTGTCCTCTTTAACTGTTGCAATTCAATATTGAAATTTCAAGTGGTAAGATGTCTCTCTCATGGCTGCTCTACTATACTATGGGATTTGGATCTTCTCTATCACTGAGACCATTCAAAACTTAAATTTCAAACGTTGGACCACCACTCAGGACTGATCGTCGGCACTCTGGAATGTGGCTTTCATCTTTAACCACGACCATTCATCAATTAAGCTACAAATGTTAGAATGCCTCACTGAGAGCTGCTCCACTGTTCCATGTGATGTATCTATACTGTTCAACTGTGTCCATTTAGTTACGAAATTCCAGAATGTTAGAGTGTCTATTAAAATCTCACATTTCGTTGTGTTAATAACATGAAAAGAAAACGATTTTCAGAGGACTTGGACACCTGCAAATAGCTGGAAGTTTTGGATGTTGACTTTGTATACAATAATAGGAACCCCATCATTTTAAAGAAGTCAGCCAAGGGATTGATCTCCTCAAGAAAACACTTTGAGTAACAGTGAAGACACTGCTATGTTGCTACTTTGAGCCCCAGCAGACCTGTTACAGCACCCCTGCTGAACTACCTATGTGATGCCTGCAGCAGACGAATTGCCCTGAACGCCTACCTATCACAACTGTTCATCACCCTCACTCGGAGAGACTTCACAGAATCGTTATAGCGCAGTAGGAGGCCATTCGGCCCATCGTGTTAGCACTGGCTCTCTGAAAGAACAGTTCCCTCAGTTGCATTCCCCTGCCTTCTCCCGATAACCCTGCACATTCTTCCTTTTCATTTAACTGTCTTGCTCCCTTTTGAATGCTTAATTGAACCTGCCTCCACCACATTCTCAGGGAGCACATTCCAGACCTCAATCACTCGCTCCATGAAAAGGTTTTTCCCCATGCCACTTTTGATTCTCTTACCAAACACTTTAAATCTCTGCCCTCTCGTTCTCGATCCTTTCACGGGAGAAAACATTTTCTTTCTATTTACTCTGTCTGGACCCCTGATGATTTTGATTTTTGTTTTCATTCGTTCATGGGATGTGGGTGTCTTTGGCTGGGACAGCATTTCATGCCCACCCATAATCCCCTTAAGAAATAGATGGTGAGCGGCCTTTGGTGCCGTTATTGGCTTTGCAGCGGTTTGATACAACTGCCCATTTCAGAGGGAATTTCAGAGTCAATAAAATTACTGTGAGTCTGGACTCACCTGTCGATTGGACCAGATAAGGACAGCAGATTTGCTTCCCTAAAGCACATGAGTGAATCAGATGGGGTTTTACTACAATCGACAATGGTTTCATGGCTATCGTTAGACTAGCACTTAATTCAACATTTATTAATTGAATTCAAATTCACCTTCTGCTGTGGGATCAGCCCTACTCTTCCTTTTACCAAACCTTTGCTATGTATATGCCTGCAGAAAACTGTGGAATTTCCTTTAATGCTAGCTGCCAGTCTCTTTTCATACTATCTCTTTCCTTCTCTTATTTACTTTTTCAAATCCCCTTGGATCCTCTACAATCAGCCTGGTTGTCAATATTTTTTTCTACCTGGCATCTGTCATAAGCGAACTGTTCTTCTTCATCGTAATCTCCACCTCTTTTGTCATCCAGGGGTTTCTGGATTTGTTTGCCCTAATTTTCCCCTTCGAAGCAACATACCTTGACTGTGCCCGATCTATCTCTACTTTGCAGGTTTTCCTGCCAGCTTTTGATTCCAATTTATCCGGCCCAGCTGAATTCTTACACCACTGAAGTTGGACGTCCCCCTGTTAACTATTCTTACCCTGGATTGCTCTTTGTCCTTTTCCATCGTCAGCCTAAACCTTATGATACAATGATCGCTATCCCCTAAATGCTCTCTAACTGTTACTTGATCCACTTGGCCCACCTCTTTCCCAAGAACAATGTCTTGCAGTGCTTCCTTTCTCGTTCGACTAGCAACATACTGTTGTACAAAATTTTCCTGAGCACACTCTAGGAGCTCTTGCCCCTCACGGCTCTTTACACTGCAATTATCCCAGGCTATGTTGGGATAATTAAAGACCCATTATAACGATCTTATAACTTTTGCACCTCTCTGCAATTTCCTTGCAAATTTGTTCCTCCACATCCTTCGCCCAGCTGGTGGCCTATAGACAACACCGAGCAATGTAGCTGCACCTTTTTTATTCCAGAGTGCTAGCCAAATCCAAATTCATTCTGTCCTCGACCCATCTCGGACATCCTTTCTCCCTGGAACTGCAATGATCTCATTAACCAATGCCACCACCCCTCTCTCTTTCTTTTTCCCTTTCCTGCTTTTCCTGAACACCTGTTATCCAGGTATATTTAACACCCAGTCCTGCCCCTCTTAGGGCCAGGTCTCTGTTATAGCCACAACATCATATTTCCAAATGGAAATCTGCGCCTATACCTCGATAGTCTTATTAAGCACACTCCGTATATTCACATGCATGCACATTAACCCTGATACAGACTTTCTTACTTTCTCCGTTACTCTGACCCACCTAATAATGTACAATTCCCTACTCTTGTGCTATCTGTCTACCCGAGTATTCTGAACTCTTTGGCAGTCCTCTCTGATACTTGCTCCTGCCTCCTACACCCCTGACAAGTTAACAGTATAACTTTCTCCAATCTGAGCTCCCTCTCAGGTTCGCATCCCCCTGACAATTTGGTTTCAACCCTCCTCAATAACACTAACAAATCACCTTGCCAGAATATTTGTCCTCGTCATGCTAAGATTCAACCCATCCATCATGCACAAGTCCCACCTGCTCCAGAAGGTGTTCCAATGTCGTAGAAATCTGATGCCCTCCCTCTTACACCAGTTATCCTGCCACGTGTTCAATCGCTCAAGTCTTCCACTCCTATACTCAGTTGCACGTGGGACTGGGAGGAATCCTGAGATTACTGCTTTTGAGATCCTGCTTTTTCATATCCTTCTTAGCTCCCTAAAATCTGCTTTCAGGATCTCATCCTCCCTCTTACCACATTTCATTCGCATTGTTTTTTCATATCGACTGAGGAATTTGAAATTATACCCGTTATATATAAGTCTAGGCAGTGCTTCTAGTACTGACGCCTGGGCAACGCCACTCCATACTCTATGCTCTACCCTCGAGTGTCCGAACAACAAACGTTCACCGCTTCTCTCTGCATTATGTTATTCAGCTGATATCATCTCCATGCTCGCACTACCCCTTCAATCCACGAGGTTCAGAGTTCCCAAATGGCTTTATTAAATGTTAGTTGATTCCACGGCTTTTTATAGTCCAAATAAAAAGCATCAACCGTGCAATCCTCATCAACTCTCTCCAATGCATCAGCAAAGGACGATACGGCCATTGGCAGACATGATTTACCATTAACATATCTGTGTTGCTTCTCATTTATAATCTCAGATTATAGACTGGAAGGATGTCCCCAACATTTCACCGAGGTTTGCCTGATAGGCCTCTAATTACATGGTTTATCACATCTCCACTGTTTAAAAGAGGGTTTAACACTTGCCTCCCCCAGCCCTCTAGCACCATTTTATTGTGATTCAAGCTGTGTTTGAATGGAAGGAGTTAACTGCACCTTCTGTTCAGTGACTGTGATTAATGTCAGCCTCCATGGACCCAAATAATGTCACTGGAGATTTCACCACTTCTTTTAATAAAGGACTCCTTTCAATGTGTTACCCCATCGTGTTGGAGCGAACATCACCTCTGGCACCAACAGAGATCAGTGGCATCAGAGACACGGAGCGAATACATTTGAGTCTGGGAAAAATAGATTGGAATGCTGCAACAATGGGTCAAAATCTGAGAACGATAGATTGGAATGTTACAAGAATGGGTCATAATCTGAAAACAATAGATCGGAATGCTCCAACAATAGATAGGAGTTTCTCCTGGAAGATTGTCTATCTTTCTGCATACTATGATCAACTATCTTTAAACTGGCGGATTTTGCTCTCACTTGCGATTATTCAGTACTTTTATTACCCCATCCTGGCTATTGTTGCTGTCCCTGGTAAGCTTCGATATCCAACTATTGAATTTATAAACCATCTTCAACTGCATTACTTCTCCTGTCATTTACTCTGCCCTACTTGTTGTTGCTATTCCTGGTAAGTCTCTGCATTTTGCCTGAAATCTAAAAAAACTTTGCTAACTGTTCTTCTAACATACTCTCATCTTTACTACTGTTGGTGTCTCTGTAAAGTCTCTATATGCAGCTATGAGATCTTTAAAAGTGATGCATTATATGTGTAGACCACATTTCACAGAATTACTCTTCTTCTCATTTAAGCTTCATATTTATTGATGTTTTTATTTACTCATTGGATGCGGGCGTCACTGGATAGGCTAGCATTTATCACCCATCCCAAACTGGCCTTCAGTTGGTGGTTGTGGGTTGACTTGCTGCAGTCCATGTGAGGTAGGTACATCCACAGTGCTGTTAGAAAGAAGGTTTCAGGATTTTGACACAGTGACAGTGAAGGAACGGTGATATAGCTCCAAGTCAAGATGGTGTGTGGCTTGGAGGGGAACCTGCAGGTGGTGATGTTTCCATGCATTTGCTGCCCTTGTTCTTCTCGTTGGTAGAGGTCGTGGTTTTGGAAGGCGCTGTCGAAGGAGCGTTGGTGTGTTGCTGCAGTGCATCTTGTCGATGGTGCACACTAATGCCACTGTGTGTCAGTGGTGGCGGGAACGAATGTTTTTGGATGGGATCTCAATCAAGCAGGTTTATTTATTTCTGATTTAGGGATACAGCACTGAAACAGGCCCTTCAGCCCACCGAGTCAGTGCTGACCAACAACCACCCATTTATACTAATCCTACATGAATCCGCTATTCCCTGCCACATCCCCACCATTCTCCTCCCTACACTAGGGGACATTTACATGGGCCAATTTACCTAACAACCTGCAAGGCTTTGGCAATTTACCTATCAACCTGCAAGAAACCCAACGGGTGCACCCAACGGAAACCCACGCAGTCACAAGGAGAACTGTCAAACTCCCGCAGTGCAGTACCCAGAACTGAAGCCTGGTCGCTGGAGCTGTAAGGCTGCGCTGCTAACCATTGCGCCAGTGTACCGCCTGTGTTGTTTAGTCCGGGATGTTGATGAGCTTCTTGAATGTTGTTGGAGCCGCACCAATCCGGCAATTGAAAGAACTGCATCACACTCTTGACTTGTGCCTTGTAGGTGATGGACATGTTTTGGGAGTCAGGAGTTGAGTTTTTCTCCGCAAATCCCGAGCCTTTGACCTTCTCTTATGGCCAAGAAAATTTATATGGCTGCTCCAGTTCAGTTTCTGGTCAATCCTCCCAGATACAACCTTCATAAATCACAGCCCAGCCAACACTGTACTGCTGTTATCCCAGATACAACAAATCCCAATCGACAATCACTTCTGAGCTGACTGAACTACAATGGTTCCCCATCCAGCAGAACCTCAGTTTTAATACTCTCAGTGTTGTGTTTGAATCCATCCATGGCCTCCCCCTCTAATTAATCCTCTTCCCCTATCCGCTCCCCACATTCCTACAAGTTGTCCCCCTTTACGCATTCATCAATTCTCTTTTCAAAGAGAATTTGTTTCCCTCTGTATCTCTCCCTGACCGTTGTTTTGGGTTCCATAGAGCCACTGATGCCAGTGCTGCAAAACCAGAAACTACGCAAATGTATGGGAGAATCTGCCAGCCACTACCGCAATGTCCCATGTTCTGCTCCATGTTGGGCAGTGGATTCTTGCAGCGTTGATACACGTCTTGGAAGCTTGATCTCTGTGTGTCCACTGACCACGTGTGTTAGTCAGTCTCAGGTGAAAATGCGTTTAGAAGCACCAGGAACACCGCTTCTCGCGTTATTTATAACGTCCAGGCATTCAGCATGCAGGTGAGGGGTTGTTGGCTTACCTCCGCAATGGAAAAGCTGGTGGATGTTCTGTGAATGTTGTTTCTTGCACTGGGTGGCGGGGGGTGGGGAGGGGCGGGGCAGTGTTATTAGTTGTTGTGAGCTGCTGCATAACACGAATGGAGGCCAGAGGATTTGGTGACTCAGTTCTGGACGATGTATGATACAGTGCATCTTGGTCTGATCACCGAATGGAGCAAAGGTTGCAAAGAGAAGATTCTCGCAAAGAATGAGGGGGAGGAGGAGGAGGAATCTTCCCTAACTACCCAGCCTTAGCCAAGAGCAAATGCTCTACCTACAACTAACCCAGGATGAGTGCGTGAGGCAAATCTGATTCAAAAAGGAGGTAGTCACAGAACTGTTGCACTTCCTACAGCACGAGCTAGATATGTGCACCAGGGCAATGATGGCGTGGCCAGTGGCCTTTAATGTTACAGTTTCATTGAACTTCTCTGCACCAGGAGCTATCCATGCAGGAACCGGCAACGTATCCAACGTCTCACTGTATACTGTTCATCGATACTTCCGGGAGATGACAGATGTCGTTGTGCAGCTTTTCCAGGGG